>NW_028277088.1:56915151-57229181 GCF_059951505.1 Python bivittatus
TGGAATATCATAGAACCATTTCACAATCAGTCTGAGAACCAAACATATGCCAGCACTCAAGACAATGTAATGTTTACAGTTACCAGACCTATTTTAACCCATGTTTAATGTTCTTTCTCTTTTTTCTCAGAAAAAGCCTAAGCACATCTCTTTACAGAAATTTATTCATCTTTATTTTTCCAGAAATTCACCATCTGAAGACTCCAAATGGCATTTAGCAAATTCCATGCATTATTAAAAGACAGATTCATTTCTTTACTGGGAACTGATGAACATTTCCCAAATCTAAATAGTGAAAAACATAGATCCACCCCATTAGTAGTGAATATGCATTACTTTGTTGTAGGTACACTCAAAACTACAGAAATCTTTTCTGCATGTTACTATGTCAAGATATAAACCTGACTAAAAGCTTCAAAGTGCACTGTGATTGTGCCCTGGTGACTTATTGTCATTAATAGCTGTATATAAAACTCTTATTTCTAGAACATCGCAAATGTTTCTGGTGTCTTTTGTGGTGCTTTGTGGACTTACATTTTTGTTTTTATGGAAAGTTGCTGTGAGCTGCCTAGGATTGTCATGCATAAGATAGGTGGCTATATATAGTAGGTTTTTGAAACACCCGCACACACATACATACAGCTTCCTAATTACAAACTGTCCTTGGAATGGGGAGATTGGACCATGCAGTTTTGCAGATCCCTGTTCTTGAATCTTTTTGAATTACTTATGCTTGGAAGATTTCTGATACTCTTCCCATCACCATATCCAATACAGGTAACAATTAAAATGATGTTTAGGGTCTAAAAATATAAATCATTTCCATACTTAACACAGACTTCCATCTTGACTCACACTTCACAACCAATATCCCTGTGGAGTTAGGAATGAAGAGTGGAGGGAGGGGGGGAGAGAGAGACACTAGATGGTCTCAGGGCTCTCATAAATGGCAGAAAACTGCTGGCTGACAAATATGTCTCTGATTTTCACAGTACAGTATCCATATAATGACTCAAAGTGCAGTTCTAAATGCACATGTCTCAAATGCACAACTTCCACTGAACTTATTTTTGAGTAGTGGCACTTGATCTGTCAGTGTTTGACAGGGTACTGTATCAGGCTATAGACACAAGACCTAGCTATGACTGTGTTATTGTACCTAAACTAATACCTCAATAAAGCATGAAAGAAATGTGATGTTTATGATCTATTATGCCAAAAGCATGCTTAATTATTCATACAAAAGAGAAACCACAGAACAATGTATTTAAATCATCCTTTATTGAGTTGCAAAAGATAGCCCCATTCTGGAGAGCTGCTGCTATCGTCCTACCTGAAATTGAGGAGAAAGTGTCCTTCCAGAAATAGATAAGTGGCTGCTAATTGGTGCTTAGCTACAGGCCAGTGACTTGAGGGCCCCCTTGGTTTTGTGCTGAAAAGCAAGTCTCTCCCCCCCTTCAAAATAAAATAAATAGAAATGACATTGTCTGTCACCAAGATGTTACAGCTTCTAGTACAGCAGTCCTGTATTTTAGCCTCTTTATCTAGTGGTGCTCCCAGGAGTTATGAGGCAGGATTAACCAGGCATCCTCTGCAATGGCTGTCCAGACTGTCTTGGGTAAACCATCATGGTGAACCACAATGGCTTCTGTAATACCAGTAGCTGCTGCAAATGCAAATGGTCCATTGGTGAAACAACAGTAACACACCTAAATGCTTGTGACTATATCAACAGGACCAAGTATAATGAAAAGGACATCGGCTGACAACCAACAGCCTTGTCCATGATTGGATGGAAACCAGCATCTATGATTTATTTTCTTTCTTCATATATATAACATCCATACAAATAAGACAGAGTCTGAAGTCTATTGAGGGACAAATGAAACTTGTCTTTGATTCTCCTTGTCATGTAGTTCCTTAAATATATACCTCCTTTAAATTATAATATCTATTTCACTAATCCTTGCTCAGGCCAAATTCCCACTCTCAGGAACACTCACACATGCACAGAGAACGTTTCAAACTCCAACAACTGGGATGGAGGGGGCAAAGTTTTAACTGATTAAAAAGGAACACTCATTATACCACCAGAGTGGAGATTCATCGAGCTGCCCACATCCTGCATTATTGCAACATGGAAACCCATCCATAATGGGTATGGCATTTTTCTAATAAAGGAAGAGATTAATATGTATTTTCCAATGTTCTGGCTGGGATTAATTGCTTTTCCTGGACAGATGCCTTCAGTGTCTGTAATCGCTTGGTCATTTCAAAAGTGAACAAACTTGAACTCTGTTCTTGCTTGCTTTCTGGTATTCTAAAATTTATATTCCAGCTTTCAACTTCGAAGCCATTCTCTCTCTCCATACTGCTTTAAGCATTAACAATTATTCAATTATTATAAGAACAATAATTAAAATAGAGAAATAATCACAGCTGAGCCTGCATTAGCACACTCACCATAATAATACTAATACAAAAATGAATCACATAATACATACAGAAAATAATTGTGCTAAATATTCTTGCATAACCTTCTTATTTAATCAGAATAACCATATTCCATCTTCACAGATGGCAGTGAATGAATATGTAAAAGATCAAATCAAATCTTTATTACAAAGACCAGCAGAAGGAGGGTGGGATACAGTTGATTAAAAAGCATAGAAAATACATCAGAGTCTAAAAAATAATTATTATTATAAAAAGCTAAAAGATGTAAAACAGAAAGTATATATCTAAAACTAATTTAAAAGCTTCTATCACTTCTCAGCCTTTTGGCTAAGATCATGTATAAAAGAAAATTTGTTTTCCTTTTGTCCAGTAGGAATAAATAATAATAAACCAGAGACAACACCTACAGCTATTTTTTTTAATTATCAATTTTATTATGTTTTTTTTTTTAAGTTAAAATACAGAAAAATCAAGAAAAAGGAAGGGGAAAAAAAAAAAGAAAAAATGGGGGAAGGAGGGGAAGCATAAGAAAGAAAGAATAGCTTCTGACTTTCCTTGGTACAGGTATAGATACAGAATATATTCGCCTCTTACTCTAATATCTAAAAGTTTACATAGTAAAAAATAGTTTTTAATCTAATATTCAAGAAGATTCCTAAAATCAATCTATTTGGATAATACATATAATTTGTACAAGATATTTCTGTAAGTATAACATCAATCAGCAAATCCCAAAATCAAAGTTGGGTTTTTTTTAGTATCAAGCAAAAAGTCTAAGAGTGGTTTCCAATTAGAACCAATTCTATTAATTTCAATATCCATTCTTCAGCAGCAAGTATTTGCAAATCCTTTCATTTTTGCGCATATAGGAGTCTCACTGCAGTTATCATATAAAGAAATAAATTTTCATGTTGTCTTTCCATTTGTTTATCCATCATACCTAAAAGAAAAGTCTCTGGTTTCAATTGCAAGTCTATTTTCAAAATCTTTTGAATCCAAATACATATCATATTCCAATATTTCTTAGCCTTTTCACAAGTCTACCATAAGTGATAGAATATACCTTCACATTGATTACGTTTCTAACAGACATTTGAGGTTCCTTTATATATCTTTGACAATTTATCTGGTGTCAAATACCAACAGTGCATCATTTTATAGAAATTTACTTTCAACGTATAATTGAGAATGAACTTTAACCCTTTATTCCACATACAGTATTTTCCCACTGGTCTAACATTATGTTATATCCAAAGTTTTTTGCCCATTTAACCATACAATCTTTAACATATTTATCTTCCAAATTCATATTTAACAAAAATTTATACATTTTAGCAATAAGATGTTCATCATTAGTACACAAAACATATTCAGACTCAGTGTTCTCAGTTGTAAATTCATAGCTTTTCTCATCTAGTTTATATCTTTCCAGCAATTCTGCATATGTAAACCATTGGCAAACAAAACCTTCTAATTCTAATTCTTCTGTCTTCATCAGGTTAGGTTCTCCTTCAGAAAATGATAACAAAGTTACGTACGTCCACCATGGTTGCTGAACTGTCATTTCTCTTCTATAAAAAGCTTCCTGGGGTGACAACCACAGAGGAGCTTTTGGAGACAATATTGTCTTATATCTATTCCAGATTCTCCGTATGGAATGTCTGATAAAGTGATTCTTAAAATTAATATTAGCTTTCACTTTGTCATACCATAAATATCCATGCCATCCAAATCTTAACTCATGTCCTTCTAATTCCAATAACCTCTTGTTTTGTGAGTCATTCTTTCATCCATAATAGGCGTCAAAGTATAACTTTAAATCTGGAAGACCTAACCCACCTCTTTCTTTGGCATCCTGTAAAAGTTTATATTTTATTCTTGGTTTTTTACCTTGCCACCCAAACTTAGAAATATCTTTCTGCCATTGTTTAAATAGTATATCACTTGTCAATATCAGTATTGTCTGAAAAAGAAAAGGCATTCTAGGTAAAACGTTCATTTTAATTACTGAAATTCTACCTAACAATGGCAGTTGCAGTTTACCCCATCTTAATAAATCCTCTTTAATATCATTCCAGACTTTAACATAATTATTTTGCTATAACATACAATTCATATTGGTCAGTGTAACTCCCGGATACTTAAACTTTTTTTCAGTTTTGAAGCCAGAATTCATCAATATTTCTTGATCTTTCATAGTCGTATTCTTAACCAACATTTTGTTTTTTCTCTATTTATCTTAAATCCAGCAAGTGCACCAAAATCTTTCAATTTCTTCATTAAACAATCAATTCCATTTTGAGGGTCCTCTAAAATCAAAACTAAATCATCCACAAAGGCTCTTAATTTAAAATTTTATTTTTTTGATTTGTAAATCCTTTATATTCACATCTTGTCTAATATCTCTATTTAACACTTCCAGAAATAAAATAAAAAGTAGAGGTGACAAGGGACAACCCTGTCCTGTCCCCTTTTGTATCTCACATGATTTTGTAAGTTCATCATTAACAGTAATATTTGCCTTTTGGGAAGTGTATATCAATTTAATCCCTTGCAGAAAGTTCTCGCCAAGGTCCACATCTTCCAAAACTTTAAACAGGAATGACCAGTCCAAATTATCAAAACACACATCCAAAAAAAATAAGTGCTGCTTGCTTTTCATTATGATGTTGTAAATATTCTATTATATCTAGTACAATTCTTAAATTGTCTCTCAGTTGTCTTGTAAGTAAGAAGCAGCAATTGTATGGAAAATGGACATGTGAAGAGCAAAAATCTTATGATTGTCTATATTAAGAATACTTTCCAACTGTTGAAACATGGAATAATTGACTTATAGAAGAAAGTCATAGGGCTTCTTTAGAGGAAAATCAGACCTCCCCTGCCAGTCTTCCAAGCCACTCTTCCCAGGACAAGTATTTCCAGCAGCAGGAAATTCAGAAATGGGACATTGTAGAGGTGAAATTGAAAGCACCAAGGATTAAGAACATTCTCTATTATACTCACAAGCCGGTCTACAACATTCTCTTCCATTGCTTGCAGGGGAGTGGGTTTTTTTCCTCAGGAAAAAAGGGACATAGGGTAAATTCTGTTCCTTATTTCTTCTCTGTTGCAGCAAGGGTTGAAGCTGGTGATGTGAGGGCCCTGAATTCTCACACTAGAGAAAGCTGCTGATACACATAGCAGAAAGCTTCAAGGATGAAAAAAGAGAAACCAAAAGTCTCTTCGGACAAAAAGGTGGGAGGAAGAGGCCCAGGATTTGAATCCTGGGACTGATGTGTGTGTGTATGTATATATATGTGTATACGTACATACACACACATAAACACACTCATGCATACATGCAGATACACATGAGGAAGTTCTTCATGTACATGAACTTCTTCATATTTATGGTTTTCTAATCCTCTGCAATAACGCTACTTAACTTTCATGAGTCTGCTTGGAAATGTGGAGCTGAGAGTTTTATAGCTATGTTTGGCAGGAAACCCTGACAGTTGTGGCATTGTACCTGGAAATACTGGCACATTGAAGATTGCTCTGGTTTATTTATTTCTTTTAAGAATGTGCAAAGCACTTTGAATATGGACTGTTTCGAATGTAGATAGAACCAGCTAGTTTGGCTGAATATGAAAGAAAATATCACTGGGGATATGGGAGTGGGGTGGGCTGATGTGCTTTAGATATGAACCAAAATGCAGCCATTTCAGGTGGGCACTGTTTTAAGTGTACTATTCTGTTTTATATGACACAAGCAAGTCCTGGCTATGTTAGCAATTAGGGATTGTAATACTTCCTCAGCTGATATGTATTTTAATTTTTGTACTTGTAATTGTTTTTATTTTTATTTTTATATGTTTCACTGGCCAGAGTCACTTGTTGAGATGGGCGACTATACAAATTGATTAAATAAATAAATAAGCCAGACCCTTCCCTTTCCACCCCCAAATTTGTCCCAGGTTGTTGTCTGATGGAACCATGTGGGATTCCACTTCTCACCCCCTGTGTTTACAAATAGAGATGGTTACAGGAAACCTGCAGAGCCTCAATGACAAATAGAGTGTCAGATCTTTGAGGACAAGATAGGACTGTGTTGGGACAGTGGTGGCAGAGGAAAGTTTATCTGAATGAGAAAAGACTCAGGAGAGGGTAGTCCCTGCAAGTCTCCATCATTTTCTGAGCTAGCAGCAGCAGTCACTGTCTGCCGAGGTGCAGTGATAGATAGATAGATAGATAGATAGATAGATAGATAGATAGATAGATAGATAGATAGATAGATAGATAGATAGATAGATAGATAGATAGATAGATAGATAGGCAGGCAGGCAGGCAGGCAGGCAGGCAGGCAGGCAGGCAGGCAGGCAGGCAGGCAGGCAGGCAGGCAGGCAGATGATAGATGGCCTATAGCCCCTTTCCAGCAGAAACTGCTATTAGTCAGTAGGAACAAGAGTGAGGAGGAGGAAGAAGAAAAAGAAGACAGCAATGAGGAGAAAGGAGATGGAAGCAGAGGCAATAGCACCAGGAACAACACAGCCTTTCAGAAGACCAAGCTGATCCTCTTGGTCAGCTGCACACACTTAAGGAGATAGTGATGGAATTGTCTTCAGCTGCACTTCATGGTGATGAGGAGAGTTCATGTGAGTCATGCAAAGAGGAAAGGTCCAGTTCTTTGTCCCTTGTGGAATCACCTGCCATTTCTTTCATGGCTAGCTTGGCACTGCTAAAGCACCATCACCATTATTATGGGCAGGCATTATCTCTGCTGTACAGGGAGAACCAGAATCCCAATTCTCCTTTTCCCGAGTACTACAACACAAGACTTTCCATGAGCTAGACCACTTCAGTACTCGACATGTGCAGAAGGTGAGTGGAGGGACAGAAAGGCCAATACATGGAGACACTGGATGGGAGGAACTCCAACTAATGGCTGAAAAAGATGCAACTCAGGAAGGCTAGGCCTGCAAAATGCAGATGGCAGCAAAGGGCTATTCGTTCTATTTCTATGCTGCTGTAATATAAGAACTTCCAGCATTTTACAGTATAGCATAAAAAGCATAAACAGGAACAGTGTTTATAAACTGGTGTGTTTTCTCTCTCTCTTTGCTGCCATCTAGTGGATTTCTGTATTTTTTGAGCTTCCCATGGCTGAAAACCCCACCTCTTTGAAAGGTTTGGGCTGCACTGTTTTGGAGCTGAAAGATGAACACCCTCTTCTTCTATTTTGTGCACACCTGTGATTGAGTGATTTATGTAGTTTTTTACTCTCTTTCACAACTACCATAGTTACTTCACAGAATTATATGATGGAGAGTTTATCACATTGCACAAGAAAAGGCCCTTGGACGGCATTCTTTTCTTACTCTTTTTCTTTGTTTGAAGCCCATCTACTTTAGAACAGCCTTTTCACCAGGATGGCTCCTACTAACAGCTGTCTGTATAAACATTTGTATTTCCATTGCCGTTTCCGTAAAACAGAAATCAGAAGTGGAAACAGAAAGATGTACATTAATAAATTCCCACGCTTAGGAAATTATTGCACAACTGGCATTTTCTGGAGTAAGCACATTGCCTTTTGTGGAAATGCTCCAAAGCAAGTGGGCTGTGAATTGCAACCAGCTCTCATTTCTTCCCACCCATTGGCTTCTTATGTGATGTTACTGAGCAATGAAGTTCTCCTTATGTTCTATGTTACACACAGAAAGGATGTATTATAGTGTATTTTTCTGTTTTAAAAAAATCCTCAGACTAAAAGAAACATATTTCCTGTTTGGGCTTGGTGGAATGTGACTAAAAGAGCTGGCAAACATGTAGCTATGCCAGGAATTACATCTGTTTCACAGGATTTTAAGAAGTTGCAGATGGCTAAGTTGCCTTTGTTATCATACAGTTGAATCTTCGCATCAGTGTCCATTTTAACAGCTAAATAAAGATGCAGATTCTGGTAAAATGGAATTTTCTTTATAACCTGACATAAAAATTTCCTGAAGGCTTTCCTGTAAACTAACAATCACGTATTTATCATAAAACCCTTTTACTCAGTTTTAGACCATTTCAGAACTTAGCATTAGTGGTGCATACTTTTTCTTTAGCTTGTAAATATTTCATTTTGAAAACCAGTTAGTATAATTTATTTATCAGCTTACTACTCAAAATATTTTAATAGCAATTTTGAAGCTAAGTTGCTTATCAGAATACAAACACTGCCATAAAATGTTGCAGTCAATGGGAAACAGAAATCTTGCCTTGTATTTGGGCTTCTTGGCCTTCCTGGGCCTGAGCTTCAGGGGGGTTGACAATGTGATTTCGTTCAGGCTTGACAGGATCCTTCTGAAAATTGCCTGATTCAGTCTGGATAGATGGAAGGCTGTTTGATTCTATTTGGGACCTTAGCCTGAAACAAGATTCTTGCCTCCCATTTTCCAGTGTGAGGAAAGCACAAAACCTGTAATATTTTTTAACTTGTTAAGGGAAATATAGTTTTAACAGCAGTAGCAGTAATACACAAACTCTTCAGTACATTTAAAAAAAAATCTAAACTAGTAGCTATAATCAGATCTTCTATATTGAATACTGAACAAGAATTTATTTATTCATTATTGAGAGATTGTTCTGTACACTAATGTGGTTCTAAGGCAGAGATTAGCAACATGATAGCTATGTGTATCTTAAAAATTCAAACGAATGTGTTGTGACTGTGTGTGTATGTATATATATTTATTTCAAATGTCAGTCAGTTTGTTACAATTTTAGACCAGTACAAGCAATGTGTCCCTGGGTGCTCTGTGAGTACTTATAAATCTATCTTAAGAGATAGCAAATAAAATTTAAGACAAAATTAAAATACATTTATAAAACGACCTGACTGAAATCTATGACTGAAGTCCAAAAGGAGCAATCTATGTCTAGGTTACAAAATAATATCTAAAAGTATATAAAATGTGATAATATATACATTACAAAAATGTGATGGTATCTAAAATTTAAGTAAAATGTGAGAATATGTAAAATTATTTTAAAAATATATCTCAGATTACATAGAATGCATCTGTATAGTGGGAACTTGGCCCATCAAGGTCCAGTGGTTCTTCCATGCTGCCATGTGAAATTTAGGCAAAACTTTATCACTGGTGCTGTGATAAAAGGCAGTTCATCAATGAACAGCATCTGAGCACAGGCTGAGTCTGAGTGATCAGGATGTCTGCTAATTAGAGGGAGGATAAATCTCATTCAAGGGTCTCTGTAAAAGGAGCAATGAAGAAGAACATGTTCTGTGGTTTCCATCTCTCCAAAATCACAGAGGCACAGTCTTTCAGCCAATGGTACTTTTTTATATTTGATATTTCAAATGAATGTATGATAGTTATGTTAAAAAAAACTTTTGATTTTAAATTAATTTTTTTGGATGGTTCTTCATAATTCCCAAGGATTTCAACACATTTTCCTCCTGGAATACATTAGTTGGGATAAATATTAATATTTGAAGGGCATAGTAATAAAAACTATATGAAAACACCTTTTATGTATTTTAAACAACTTAAAGTATACCATTCTTGAACATATGGAAGCTCCTGTTTAAATCAGTATTGTAGATGGTCATCTGGAGCTGTGTTTGTATAACTGGAGCCTTTGATCACAGATAGTCTACCCGGGCAGGAGCAATTCAAGATGGCAGCTATGATTATGCACCCAAGGCCTCACTCCTTTTTTACATGTGTCACAAGCACAATGCATGTAAAAAATGGGTGGAGCTTCAATCATGCATGCATCTTGACTTTTGTAATGCCTTCCCAAATGTCCCTCATCTACTCCATAATTGCAATTCTGAAATAATTTGCTTGTAAGCCTCCCAAACAATTTCCTGGTAAACAATTCAGGGGCAAAATATGAGACAGATTTATGTTTTGTAGCTTTACACAAAGCTACCATTTAAATAAAAGTAGTTACCAATAAAATAGTTCTAGTTTGAAACACTAATGAGAATCATGATCATGGTATCTCCCCTGCTAGTTATGTATGAAACACTAATGAGAACCTTTGGGAATATTTATCATGCCCCGTTTTTGTAGATGTGTTAAAATTCTTAACCATTTGTTCTTTATTTTAGACAGTATATGGAAATATTAAAATTGAATTCATCATTTCTTTCCTCAGTGAAATTATTTTTAAAGTATTCTCCAAGATTTTTAAACTTATTTATAACAGTCAGAGCATACTGATTGTTTTGATAATGATTTAGCTGTAATCCCAGATATCTACCCACCTTATTAATCACAGTAAATCTTACTTCTGTATAAATATTTATAATATTGCTCTATTACAGATTGAATTCATTGAATTCAGTAAAGTGCTTTCCCTCATTGTTAAGATTGCCAGACTGTGACCAGCTAAATCATTGTCCTTTTAAATTGGCTGCTGCACTCACCATCTGTTGTTCTTTTGTCCCACCCCCATCCCACCCCCTGCCGTTACTACAGGCTACATCTGGGATTCTCCTCATCACACAAGTTACAGTGACACTATTGATTACAGCACAAATTGAGACCTTTAACCCAATCACCATGGTGGAATATTGTTTTATTCATGTCTCTTGCTTTGCTTTACCAAAATGCCACTAAGTGTATTGTTATTGTTACAAAAGGCAGAAAGGCACTGGCTGCCTTGACACGCCACACTTTCCAGTAAATAACCATGATTTCTTCCAGTAATATAGTTTTCTAATCCTCTAATTAATCACACTAGTTAGATTCACACAGCATACCATACTCAGTTAAAATGTGGTTGGCTAGTTCATAGTTCTGTGTGTAATGCAAACCCAGCCAATCCAAATTGAAGTGTTATTTTTTTTTTAAAAATCCTTTAAAATTGTGTACTTTGTCCTTGCCAGTACATTAAATTAAAATCTTCTTTCAAAAAAACCAAAATTCTCTATTTAGCTAATTCTACCTACAAACCTCTACAATACTGCTTCAATATACACAGTCTGTTATTTTATTTAATAAAAAAAGTTCATCCTTACTTTTTGAACAATATGTGTTTTAAGATGTAAAGCTGGTGCTTCCCATTCAAGAACCCGCAAAGCATTATATCAAATACAGCTGGCCTACTGTACCCATGTAATACATAAAATGAATCCAGATGTTAAAGAAACCATACTCAGAATGCCGAGTCAGCAAAGCCAATGGCATGAGTCATCCAGAAATGGATTAGTGCAGTGTTTCTCAACCTTGGCAACTTCAAGCTGCATGGGCTTCAACTACCAGAATTCCCCAGCCAGCATGCTGGCTGGGGAATTCTGGGAGTTGAAGTCCACGCAGCTTAAAGTTGCCAAGGTTGAGAAACACTGGCTTAGATGGACTGGGAGCTAGTAAATCTATGTCCACATCCCTATAAAAATTGCAATGACTGGAGAAACCTGGTGCCATTATTAGATATCCAAATCCAGCAGAAAAAATGGTGATACTCAAAACCCCCTTCTGAATCCAAAATACCCACATCATCCTATAAAACTACACATGAATCCAGAAAACACTTATATTCAAACATCCATCCCAATACAATTGCCTGGACTAGAGGCAAGGTAGGGGAAAGGAAGAAATAGGGCCGATACAGAAGGCAGAGATTGTCTCCAAAAGGCTAAAAGAAAGAATACATTTTAAAAAAGCAAAGGAAGAAAGGCTCCTGAGCGGTGTCAAGAGAGAAATCTGTGGCAGCAGTTGTGCCTCGTTGACATTCCCAAGGACAGAAAAACTAAATTAAATGCATACGTAAGCAAGCAAATCTTTTGTGGGAGTTTTGTATACTGAATTTGGAATTAAACCAAGGGGCTATATCCAATCACCAATTATTCCCTTCCTGTAACCTAAAATCATTTCCAAATGATTTGTACCACTCCAGAAGCACCTTTATGATTATTTGCTGGCATCAGTTTGGTAACTTTATTTCTGGTTCCACGGCATGGTATATCAAGAATTCTGTTTAAAAGCCCATGTTTCCATTCCCAGTGCAGAGGATCTGCAGAGATTGACAGCTATCAATTTTCCCTTTGGGAAAAAAACTCTGGCTTCACCTCATTGCCCCACTCTTGGACTCCAGCAACCATTCCTCCCCTCACTCTCCCCAAAGAAATTCAAGGTCTTGCTACAGGTGGCCTTGTGGAGGCATTCAGAAAAATGCCTCACTTCCCTCAGGTCAATCACTGTAGCTGCATGCAACCATGTCTGATGATATTGGGAAAACTGTGTTGCTGCAAAGATGTCCATGTGTTACATTTCACCATCACAGCTAGCCAGAGGCTTTTAAATGGAGCAGGACAAATGACATCTTTACAGCTTGGAAGTTTCACTTTATGCAAATGGTCAACAAATGGTCAACATGTTCTCAAAATATGGATTATGAATGGAGATGGAGGTCACTATCAATTTCTCCTTCTCCTTCTTCTCCTTCCTCCTTCCTCCTTGCCTTTTTTGCACAGTATATGCTGTAGTCAGGCAGCACAACACTAAATTGATGATATTTGTTTCATTGTCCCTAGAGGTCAGCAGTTGGTATTCTTATGGTATTCCCTGAATATTCTTAACTTTTCAAAGGCCCTGGAAGAATAGATGATCACAGATCAACTATATACTATTTTGTGAAAGACTGGAAAGTAGAAACAGTGTGATGTGGAACTATCTAAAGCATTTGCCTTGCATTCTATTCCAGCCTTTTCTCACTTTCAGCTGAAAATGAGAGAGACATTAAAATGAGGAGCAGGGTTGAACTTAAGTACAGTGAAAGGAAACTTCAAAAAGAAAGCATGTATGAGCTCTCATGGGAAGGCTGATCTGGCATGAACACTGCTCTTGTTAGTTCTCATTTTGCACATTTCGTATTTATTTATGCAAGTTATAAATAGGTCCCTGTGAAGTGAGGCTGTACAATTTGTAACCTGCCAAGCTGAATTTAGCCCACCAATAATGTGCTATGGCCTGCCAGGTTCTCAAAAACCATTTTGTGCAGAAAGGCAGCAAAACCCCAGGAGGATTCACCCACTGATTGGCTGCATTAAGCCTGATAGGTGTCAAGTCCTGCTGTGTAGCATTCCATGATTCTGTGGTTGGTGTTTCTACTTGAGGAAGAGACTGACAGTTCAGGACTTGGGTCGTTCTCAAGATCCAGGTGAAGCCTGCACTCCAAGGTGGTTTGGGGGTTGTTTGAAACAGACTATGAATTTCACAGGGGGATTAAATGCTCTGTTACAACTCAAAACCCTGCATGAAGTTTAGTCCCAATCTGTTGCTCCAGAGTCACCATGTGTCTAAAATAAAAGAATTATTTTACCACTTTTATAAAATGCATGATAAAGAAGGGAGGAATGGGGTAGATCAAACCCAGTGATTGATAGCTCTGTTTTCAAATCAGAGTGACCCTTCTGACTAAGCCATTATTGGTCACCTCAGAATGTCTCAGCTGACTAAATCATGAACAGGGATGGCCAGAGAACTCAAAAAACTGTCTTAGGTTACAAGAATGAATTACTGAGAGTTTGGAAATGCTGTAGTAATGGTAGGTGGTAATGGCTGCAGACAAAAATTAAAAATACAGTATGTTTTTATATATTTTTATACATATTATATAAAAGTATACATAAAAATAACCAGGAGAATATGATTTGGGGCAGGAAAATCAACCGTCCTTCCTTCCTTCCTTCATATGCATAGGACCACTTTGTTCCTGGTCCCTAAACAGCTAAAGTAGTACAGCTTGTGTGATTCAGTGGTAGAAGAGAACATTCAGTCTAGGTCTCTGTGGAGACCACCTCTAGAAAAGTATGATGAGAATGCCTGGTGAGAAGAAGTTAAAAGGCAAGGGGGCTGCCTTCATCACAGCAGCTGGTACCCAAGTTAATGAACAACAACAACAAAAAGACAGCAAAGTTTGACTACTATTTGGTATTACTCCTGGGGAGAAAAGTCTGAAGGCATGCTGGGAGATTGTTCTATGTACTTTGGTTTATTGTATCTTGTGAGCAAGGGATACATTATTTTCTTATTTCATTTGTGCTTGCTGGCCCTAGTGGAAAGGGCATTACTGTGACAGAAATAGCAGAAGACCTACACTGCCTTTGATGGTTCCTTCTATTTTCCTTCAGCTTCAAGAGAAGGTGTTACTATATCAATCAAGTCCTTCTACAGAGAGGACCTGCCTGGAGTTGTCAGAAAAATGGGGCTCTCCCATTTTGATCTCCTGTTGTTGAAGTCACTGTGGGCATTTTCAGCTTTCTGCTACAGGGAAGTCTGGGCTAAAGGAAGCAAAGAGTTATGGCTAGTCTCATTTCCATCATCCCTTTCCCTGTGGGGAATATTTAGTCCAGAGGTCTTGATGCTATGTTACTGAAATAGGTTACATGAAGTGACAAAATGCCAAACCATTTCTGGCACTCCAGAATTAAGGAGTAAACAAGTATATGAATATAATTCAGGACCCAAAGAACTGTTGGATAAGTTCTGCCAGTGGAAACTGCCAGTGCAAAATCCATGAAATATTAATCAGATAAAGACAGGATGGGGCTGTCTTTATGTAATATTGTACGGTACAATATCATTGTATCGTAACATCTGCACTGACAATATTATCGTACTATTTAAGATTGTTATTTAAAATTAGAAGTGCCATACCCCCAAAACAACTACTGATTATTGAAAAATTATCCATAACCAGCGTACAACTCCCTAAGTATCAAGTCTGAAGAGAGTTTTGCATGAATACTTCTTGAATGTGTGAGATTTGCCCCGTTCGACAGAGAAACTCTCGTGACACGTGTGGTTCACAATAGAAGGTTTACTCATGCGTAACGTAGTAGTCACAAGCAAAGCCAGGACTGGCTTGGTACAATTGCATCACTTGTTATATTCCCCCCTTCCCGTGCTTTTTCCCGCCTTGTGATCGCGTTGCAGCTGTGGACTATTGGGCCCCCCAATGTCCCCCTTGATTGTTCATGATGGCAGGGTCGGTCAGAGTCCATTGTCCTTGATTGCCAGTCCCCCTCCGGCTGGGTTGGTCCCTCCCTGCTACGTGCAGACCCGCGGGTTCTGTGCTGCGTTGCGATCTTGTTTCGCTGCCCTGCGGCCCCGTTCCTTGCTTGCTCGCGCCGTTATCAGTTCATAGTTAAAAGCTTCCGCTGTGGTTTTCCTGTTTAGCTGGCCGCAGGTGGCTCGTTAATTAGCGGCGCTTTCGGTTCCTCTTTTCCCCGCTAGCTACCGCCGGTGGATTCCGCGTGGTCTGGTTGCGAGCTTCCCTGCAGCCCCGTGCTTCCCTGAAGCCTCGTGCTGACCGAACCTGACATGCCGCCCCCCTGAAGACAACTCCCCCCTCGGTTCTATTTCGGCTTCCCGGGGTATTTACTGTAAAAGTCCCGCACTAGGTCCGGCGCCCTTATGTGGGTTTTACTCACCCATTCGCTGTGGGACTTGGGGAAATGTTTCCATTGCACTAGGAGCTGGGTCTGCCCCTTGTGCCTCCGGGCGTCCAGTATCCGGTTGATTTTGAAGTGCTGCTCCCCCCCGACCATGATGGGTGGCGGCACTCCCTCCGCCTTGTGCCAGGCATTCCCCGGCTGGTGCAACTTTAGCAGGCTGCAATGGAACACCGGGTGGATTTTCCCGAGGCTTTTCGGGAGCGTCAGCCTGACGGTCACTGGATTGATGACCTCCGTAATGGGGAACGGCCCCACAAACCTCGGGCTGAGTTTTTTCGATGCCTGGTGCGTCTTTAGGTTTTTGGTTGACAGATACACCTGGTTCCCCACTTTCCATTTCTCCTCGGGGAGCCTCTTGCGGTCCGCGTGTTTCTTGTAGTCGGCTTTGGCTCTTTGCAATGCCGCGTGCGCCGCTCGCCGGGTCTCGTCGATTTGGGCGAACCAGGCGTCCAGGGAGTTGATCTGGGATTCCGGCTGAGGCAGCTCCGGCATGGGGACGAAATCTCTCCCGGTGGCTACTTTGAACGGAGAGAACCCGGTACTCTTGTGGACGGCGTTGTTGTATGCCACCTCCGCGAATGGTAGTAGCTCCGCCCAATCGTCCTGTTGGTGCCCCACGTAGCAGCGCAGGTATTGTTCGAGCCCCCCGTTCAGGCGTTCCGTGGCTCCGTCCGTCTGCGGGTGCGCCGCGGAGGATAGGGCTTGTTTCGTCCCCACCCGCTTCAGGAACTCCCGCCAGAACCGCGCGATGAAGTTGCCGCCCCGATCGCTGACGACCCGTCGAGGTGCGCCGTGGAGTCGGTAGACATGTTGCACGAACAGTCTCGCCAGCCCCTCGGCCGTGGGGACTCGCCGGCACGCTACAAAATGCGCTTGTTTGGAGAATAAGTCCGTGACCACCCAAATGGCGGTCTTCCCCTTACTCTCCGGGAGCTCCACTATGAAGTCCATGGCGACCTCTTGCCAAGGGCCGTCGGGTTCCGCTACCGACTGGAGTAGGCCTCTAGGTTTGCCCTTGGCCCCTTTCTCTGTCGCGCACACCGGGCAACCCCCCGAGTACGCCTCCACGTCCTTCTGGAGCGTGGGCCACCAAAACTGCTGCCGGATTAAGTGGAGTGTCTTTACGAAGCCGTAATGCCCCGCGCTCCGGCTGTCGTGGGCTCTCTCCATGACCTCCCGTCGGCAACCCTCGGGCACGTACAGCTTTCCTTCGTGCCACCACAACCCCTCTTGGCCGGTTAGCGCCTCTCGGTTCTGCTTGAGCCAAGCGTCCCGCTCCGCCGCCTCCGCGAACCCTTGCCTTACTTCAGGCGCCGCGTCCCGTCGCTCCCCCTTGGTCTGGCTTCAGGTCACCGCCTTTGCAGCCAGCCTGCTGGCGGGGATGACGGAGTCCACGATCTCCTCCCGTAGGCTGGCGTGTTGGGGCATGCGAGACAGTCCATCTGCTAGGAAGTTGCGCTTCCCGGGGATGTGTTTCAGTGTGAACCTGAACCTCCCGAAGTATTGGGACCACCGTGCCTGTTTGGGGGATAGCTTACGCGGGGTCTTCAGGGCCTCGAGGTTCTTATGGTCCGTCCACACCTCGAACGGTTCAGTTGCCCCCTCCAGTAGATGCCTCCACGTGGCCAGCGCCCACTTGACCGCGTACGCCTCTTTCTCCCACACCATCCACCTCCTCTCCGTCTCGGTGAATTTGCGGGAGGCGTAGGCGCACGGGTGGATGGCCCCCTCCGGGCTGGGTTGGAGCAGGACTGCCCCCGTTGCCACGTCTGATGCATCCACTTGGATTATAAACCGCCGGTCTGGGTCGGGATGGCGCAGGATCGGCTCCGCTGTGAACCGCCGTTTTAGTTCCTCAAACGCCCCCTGGCATTCTGCAGTCCACGCGAGTGCCATGCTGGGCTTGGGGGGTTTCCCAGTGCCCTTGGTTTTTAGCAGGTCGGTTAGGGGAAGGGCGATTTGGGCGAAGTTCGGGATAAACTGGCGATAGAAGTTCGCAAACCCTAGGAAGCTTTGGAGTTGCCTCCGGGTTTGCGGCGCTTCCCAGCCCAGGACATCCCTTACTTTTGCCGGGTCCATCTCAATTCCCCGGCTGGATATTCGGTAGCCGAGGTAGTCTAGTTGCTCTCGATGGAACTCGCATTTCGAGAGCTTTGCGTACAGCTGTGCCTTCAGCAGTCTCTGGAGCACCGTGCGCACCAGGCTCACGTGTTCCGCCAGGGTCTCGGTGTAGATGAGGATGTCATCCAGGTAGACCAGGACGCCCCGGTAGAGTAGGTCGTGCAGCACCTCATTTATTAGCTGCATAAATACCCCCGGGGCCCCTTTTAATCCGAACGGCATCACGGAAAACTGGTAGCTTCCGAGCGGGGTGTTGAACGCCGTCTTCCACTCATCTTTTGCGCGGATCCTGACTCTGAAGTAGGCTTCGCGCAAGTCCAGTTTTGTGAACACCCTCCCCTTCGACAGATGCGACATCAAGTCCTTCATCAGGGGGAGGGGGTATTTGTACTCCGTGCTGATTGTGTTCAGCCCCCGGTAGTCTACGCACATACGGAGTGAGCCATCCTTCTTCTCCCGGAATAGCACCGGGGCCGCTAATGGTGACTTCGCGGGTTGGATGAATCCCCGCGCTAGGTTCTTGTCTATGAACTCGCGCAGGGCCCCCATCTCCCTCCTCGACAGGGAGTACATTTTCGGCTTAGGCAGGGTCGCTCCTGGCTCTAGCTCAATGGCGCAATCACTGGACCGGTGTGGTGGGAGCTGGTCGGACTCCTTCTCC
Organism: Python bivittatus; assembly: GCF_059951505.1. Classification (NCBI taxonomy): domain Eukaryota; kingdom Metazoa; phylum Chordata; class Lepidosauria; order Squamata; family Pythonidae; genus Python; species Python bivittatus. The sequence continues at coordinate 56,933,847 of NW_028277088.1, forward strand.
CCGAACGCTGCCGCCAGGTCTCGATACTGCCTCGGGATTCCGCCGCCCGTCGGGGGTTCCCCGGGTCCGGCCCCTCGCTTTGCGGTCGCCTCGCCAGTCGCCGCTGCCTCCCCTCGCCTCGGGATCGTGGCGGGTCTCCGGGGTCCCGGTGCTGCTGCTGCTGCTGTTGCCGCCCGGGTCTCGGGCCCCATCTGCTCTCGCCCCATCTCCCGGTGTCCCGGACCCTCCGCTTGCCCGCCGGTGGTTGCGGCTGCCTCCGTCTCCACGGCTCGGTCCCCTCTGCTCTCGCCCCTCGCCGGTCTGTCGACCCCGAACCGCACTGCCTCCGCCGTCCAGTCGACTCGTGGGTTCCGCCGCCACAGCCACGCCAAGCCGAGTACCACCGCGTAGTCGGCCACCGGGACCACCACAAACCTCAGTTCTTCCCGGTGACTCCCGATCGTCATCTGGACCGGCTCGGTGTAATACTGAGCTGGCCCCCCCCCGCCAGCGTGCCATCTAGCTGGCTGAATGAAATGGGCTCCCGGAGGCGCCTCAGCTGTAGCCCGAGCCCCGAGCCCACCGCTGGGTGCATCAAGCAGTGGGTGCAGCCCGAATCCAGTAGCGCCCGTAGCTGCGCCTCCCCTCCGGATCTCACCCCCCGGACGTGTATCCTCACCCGGAACGGTGGGCAGTCCTCGTCTCCTATTGGGTCCGCGCGCCTCGACTCCCCTGCTCGCACTGGGACGCCGTTCAGTGCGAGCGCGCCTCGTTTCCTGCCGGCTCTGAGTCCTCTCCGGAGGATGCTGTCTCCGGGGTCGACCACCCCCCGCGTCCTTTCTCGGTCACCGCCGCCACTGCCCCCTTCCGCGGTCGGTCGCCGGTCCTTTTCCCGTTCGCACGCGGGGGCTTGACTTCGGGCCGTGGTGGGGCTCCTTCCCGCTCCGTCGGGCACTGCGCCGCTCGGTGGCCTCTGCCTCCGCATCGGAAGCACAGATTCGGGGCTCTGGTCGCCTCTCGCCCCCTGGTGGACTGCTGCCGACCGCTCCGCCTCTCCTCGGGGGTCCTCTCCCTCGGCTGGTCCCTCGTCTGGTCCCGTCGTCTTGTGCTCTGTTGGATCTGCCGCCACGCCGATTCCGCCGTTCCGGCCAGCCAGATCCAATCCTTCACTGTGGGCGGGTCGTCCCACCCCAGTGCCCGTTCCAGGATCTCTGGGTTGAGTCCCCTCTTAAAATACTTCACCTTCAGGGACTCCGGCCAGTCCGTGAGCTTCTCGGCCAACCTCCGGAACTCCAGGGCATACTCCGATACCAATTTGCCCCGCTGTCTGAACTGTAGGATGTCGTCCTCCACCCGCTTGGCACTCAATGTGTCCTCGAATCTGTCCCGGAGCGCCTGCATGAAGTCCGGGAAACTCCGTAGTTCCGCCGCGTTGGCATCGTACAGCCCGATCACCCAGCTAGCTGCTTGGCCATCTAGCAGCTCGGCCACGTAGGATACTCTGTCCTCGTCTCTAGCGAATAGGTGACCACCCCTCTGCATGAACCCCCTGACGTGCGTCAGAAAGTGCAGCAGCTGTTCGGGGTCCCCTGAGAACTTCCCAGTGATACCTCGAAGTCTCAGGGCGTCTGCCGCCCGTTGGTCCTCTGACCGGGGCGCCGTGGGTGGTGCCGGCGGGGGTGCCGGACCGCCCCCCCTGTCGCTCGCCCCCTCGTTCACCGCCGGTGGCCCCACTCTCTGTAGTAGGGTCTGGAGCATCGCCTCCACGGCATCTAGGCGTCGCTCGACTCTCTCCTCTAGTCGGGCGAATTTCTCGCTCCACTCGCGGTTCCGGAATCCCGAACCCCGGGTCATCGTAACGCCTGAACCGTCTGGTCCTTGGTTCACGCCCATCGACCACCGCTCGGATGGAGGGCGCCCGGCCCTGGCCGCTGCCCCGTCGCTCCCGGGCGGCTCCGACTGCCCTTCCGCGAGCCTGGGTTCCTCGCGCTCCAGCTGACCCACGGATTCCTCGTCGCTGGTCATGCCTGTATTGAGAAAGAAAACGCTCCTCGGTGGTACCGGGTAGCGCTGACGGTGAGTCCTGGCTTTATGTGAGATTTGCCCCGTTCGACAGAGAAACTCTCGTGACACGTGTGGTTCACAATAGAAGGTTTACTCATGCGTAACATAGTAGTCACAAGCAAAGCCAGGACTGGCTTGGTACAATTGCATCACTTGTTATATTCCCCCCTTCCCGCGCTTTTTCCCGCCTCGTGATCGCGTTGCAGCTGTGGACTATTGGGCCCCCCAATGTCCCCCTTGATTGTTCATGATGGCAGGGTCGGTCAGAGTCCATTGTCCTTGATTGCCAGTCCCCCTCCGGCTGGGTTGGTCCCTCCCTGCTACGTGCAGACCCGCGGGTTCTGTGCTGCGTTGCGATCTTGTTTCGCTGCCCTGCGGCCCCGTTCCTTGCTTGCTCGCGCCGTTATCAGTTCATAGTTAAAAGCTTCCGCTGTGGTTTTCCTGTTTAGCTGGCCGCAGGTGGCTCGTTAATTAGCGGTGCTTTCGGTTCCTCTTTTCCCCGCTAGCTACCGCCGGTGGATTCCGCGTGGTCTGGTTGCGAGCTTCCCTGCAGCCCCGTGCTTCCCTGAAGCCTCGTGCTGACCGAACCTGACAGAATGGACGTTGCTAATGCTTCAGAAATTTCTACGCAAGTTGTTCAGTTGGAACTCTATGCAGAAAGCCTTTCCCTGAAAGTTTTCCCCTCACCTCCACAATACTAAAAGTCATGACTTTTCTAAGAGGAATGGGCTTAGCAGATGCTTTAATAAGCTTAAAGACAAACTGCTTCCCAAGACATGCAGAATTTATGCTTTTGATTCAAAGCAAATATGTCTAAGAATGTATGTGACAAAGTTAAAGGGCTTGTTGAACATCTTCAACTCCTTGGAGGAAAATAAGAAATAATGAAGAATAAGATCAGCCATAAAAGCCAAAAGTCCCTGTCTTGGTAATAGCCTATCCAAATTACTAGACTGAAAAAAGGATTGAATGGGAATAAATCACCTTATATTTTTAAACAATTAAAACAATTTAACTGTATTTCATCCTGACTACCCCAGTTCAAAGGTACTTTATGAAAAGGGAGCAACATTTACTGAATTGTTATTGAATTTAGAGAATATTGATATGGAGCTGTATTTAAATTAATGGGTAGAATATTAATTTAGAGGAATAAATGAATTTCAGTGTATTGCTGTTTTAATGACTAATGAGTTAAAGTAATTGATGAAGATGAAACACATTTAAGAAAATTGATTTAACAAATATGATAGGAAACAAATTAGTAGATAATCTGGATTGGAAACTGGGCACCTTGATTTCAAGGGAAATTTTTACTGTAGTATTTATTCCTAAATGCTATTTATACATATAAATTTGTATCTAAATTTTTATGCCAAACTATGTTTATGATAATACTGCCTGAATTTTTGAAAAACCTGGAACACCCTAGTAATCAACTCATACACAATTTTTAACCAGTAATCCAAGTGCCTAATTTCTATTGTTGTTATAAGAATTGTTACAATGTTATATATTCTGCATTGTGACTATTTAATGTGACTTTATTGTGACTTAGCTAAAGCCTATTTAAAGCATTAAAGCATTATTTCTGAAGACCAGTCATTAAAATCAGTCATATATAAAGACCAAGGAGGAAAGAAAGATGCAGTGGACTTTCACAAATGAGATTTGAATTCGACTTCCTAGAATGAATCCAATGACGAGAGCAAAATGTAGAACATTTCTCCAAAAGCATTTTTAAAAAAACCTGTTTTTATTTTGATGTGAAAAATACAGAAAAAATGCCAGAAAACAATAATTCTCATTGATTCTCAGACTGAGATATACTAAGGTATTTTGTGAAATTAGTCTGTAATAAAACTAAAACAAAACCAGAAAAACAATAAAAAAATATCTGTAATCCTAAAGTACATTCTTAGAGTCTGTTTATTGAAATCTCTGCATGATTTACTAAACCCTGAGCAGGTAAAGGTATACTGTTTCTACACTGGATCTTCTTGAAACATTGAAAGATGCCCCCAAATTATTCATACTTCCACCTAATTCTTCTTGCACCTCTTACATGGTCATTAGAGGGGGAGGAAAGATCAAAAAAGTCAAGAGGGTGAATGCGACTACATGATTGAAGCCCCACCCCATTTTAACATGTGTGTGATGCACATTGAAAGAACGGGACTTTGCGCAGTTGTGGTCACCATCCTGACATTTTTTGACTCCCTCCCCCCCACTGTGGATGCCTCTGATTTAAATTTATCACCCTTAATCGGGAAGTGCAGCCAGAACAATCAGTTTTCACAGGTTTTAGATCAAAAATGTATGCCTCTAGTTTCACATTTTTTAAAATTGTTAAACAAAAGTAGGAAAACATTTAAAAGCAAGATATCAATAAACATAATCACTGCTAAACTCTAAAAGTAAGTTTGCATCTCTTTGATCCCAAAGGGACACAAGCAGCTTGCAGGGCTCCATCATGCTTGCACAGAGAATGGCAGATGGCCGTAGACCAGTCCGGATTTCTTGGGAAACTCTCCAAAATGTGTGTGTGTGTGTGTGTGTGTGTGTGAGTGATAGTATACTGCTTGAGAGTTCATAAGCCTCTCTAATTTTCCATAGGAGAGTCAGTATTTCACCATTTGGCTTACATTACACTTTGCTTTGTATGAACAAAGACCAAGAAAGACCCCGCCCCCACACTTCCAACTGAAGAAAAGCCATGGGTTTTTACATTCCCAGTTCCAGCAGTCCTTTTATTCTTGGCTTTGCCTTGAAGACTCAGGCAACCACCACCACCACCGCCACCCCTTCACACATTTCCTTTTGTTACATTTACCTGCCCTGAAGTGCTTCTCAAACTCTCCATAATGTTCATTAAAAACGAGCAACAATGTAATTGTAATACCCAGAAGAGAAGCAAGAGAGATGAGGGAGGGGAGGGGAGGGAGAAAACCCACCATTCCAGACACTCAAGCCTCCAAAAGGGGTTAAGGCAAAGTGCTTGCCCCATTCCTTCCCATGAGTAAACATTTCATATATTGATTGGTCCGACTGCAGTAGATCAGCTGCCACAATGTCCAATTCATGTCCAGACAGGTGATGGGGGGTGGCATGTTTCACAGCCAGAGAAATGTTGTCATTGGCATTGGCCCAGACCTTCCTAATTCCATCCAGCCTGTTTTCGTTTGGGAGAGAACAATGGCAGGCTACAGCCAAACAGCCACCCGCCATCAAGCCATGAAGGGCTGCTTTTACTAGGCAAGGCAGACAACTTTATTGTACACGAAGCTAATTCTGGACTGGCCATGCCGAAAGGAGGAAAATAAATTAGGCTTCAACTGCGATCTTTGCCTGCCAGAAATTATACAAGTTGGGCATTTGGGGAGGTATCTGTCTCAGGATTGAAAATACCTCTCTGTGATGTTTGAAGCTAGCAGGAATGATGGATCCTAAAACTCTACCTGAGGTTTCCAGGGATTACACAAGAAATTTGGATAATAGAGACAGAGATCTGCTGTGCCAAGGAGATGGACAAAGGTTAGGATCAACACAATAACTGAGTAGAAATGTGCTGCAGGTACTGTCTAGCGCTTTGGGGAAGAAGCACACGGCCATGTCTAACAAATAGCCTGACTGCTCAGTTGCATGAGTAAGTTGCCAGAAAGGAAAGTAGTTGGATGCAGAACTGGAAAGTAGCCAGTGCTGATATTGTCAGGATATGGGTAACTTTGGTAAAAGATCTGTTTTCATATTTTTTCCCTTCTCAGGAATACATGCAGATCCATTTAGGCAAATATGAGCAGCCAGTGAATCTGTAGGCAGTCTCTCTAGAAGTAGTCCAGGGACTCTGGAGAAGTCAGAAGAATCCCAGTTTGGAAGGAGATCAGCATTGCAACAGCAACACTATGGCAGTTTAGGAATACTGTTGTATCTGCTCATGAATAGGGGTAACTGCAGGAAAGAGGAGGATTTTAAAAATCAAGATGACAGCTGCAACTGCATGATTGAAGTCCAGCCATCTTTTGCAAGCACCAGGCATGCAGAGCATGTATAAAGGGGTGGGGCTTGCAGTCATCACCTTGATTTTTTTTACTTCCCTCCTGCAGATACCCTGATGCCTGTTCTCTTTGTACTCCTGGGCAGCACTTTTTGACTACTCACTGAACTTGTTTGGATTTTTACAGCCCAGGCATTGTATTCCTATTACAACATTCATCAATATCTTAAAAGAAAGTTTCTGATCTCTGCTTTCTCTGTAGTTGTGGAAGCCAAAATACGACATATGCTGAGAAAAACAAAATTGCTGTAGCAATTAATTTTCAAATTATATGCCCAATATATAATAGCAACCCTTTTCAAGCATTAAGTCTCCAGGCAAAAACAGCTTTCATTTTGTTTCTTTAAAAAAAGAAATTTAGAATAGCACTTTCTTCTTGAGCTTTGACTGTTTTTCTGGGAAGACTTCTGATAGAAGAACTGCTACTTGAAAGAAGCTGCAGTTTGGGACCATGTATATTAAAAAATACTTGGCAGATACTATGAAAAGTAACCAACCTTTGGAAACTTTTATTTAAAAGTTCTGTTTTTAATTTTTAATGTTTAAAATAAGAAAGATACATTTTGCTCCCAAAAAAGATGTTGCTTTATGTTTAAAATCAGCCACATGAATCAGCTATTATGACTTATATTTTTATTTTGCTATATTTCAAACATTTGCACAACAATGTTACAGAGTAGGTTGCCACCCCCTAAAATTGCAATTGCAACATTAATTATGCATTATATAAACAATAACAGCATAGATAGTGGCCATGATTGGTTAAAAAGCTCATGGCTGCATAAAACCTATTATAGTAAGATTTCAAAAGGCCTGAAAGAATAAAAATGTCTTTGCTTAAGGCCTGAAAAATGAAATGGTGGGTGCTCTATTCCACAATTGTAAGCCACCATTTTGCAACAGATCTGGCATAACTTTGGATAGATGATAGTCCTTGTCTACTACTCAGTGTGCATTTAGTGCACACTGCAACCATGGTTTGAAAGAAGCGCTTTGGACCTCGCAGGAATTTAGCACTTTCTTTTCATGAAAGAATCCCTTTCTTTTTACGGATTTTATGGAAGCCTGAAAAAAGTTGTGGATGCTTTTATAGTTGCAGCATGAGTCAGCTCCTTAAAAGCAGCGGTCCAGAGCACTTTTTCCAAACTATTTGTAAAGCACGTGCAGCCCCAGTACTCAGTTCAGGAAATGGAAGGGATAGTTTAGCTTTTATGAGGGAAAAACTTTCAGGCATTAACAGAGTGGAGGACTGAGATTTCATCCCATCTTAACTATAATGGCACAACTGTTTTCCTATCACTCACAGGGCTTAGGTTTTATGAGTGATAGATTCTTCAGCCATTAATCCACTCTGGAATGCTAATTCTTCTACTCAGCTATAGTGCACAATGATGCCCCAATACTACTAAATGTTTTAGTATCCATTTCTTCTAATCGTATAAAGCCAACCACTGTTCTTGGAACACTTAACATAGAATTGCTTGTAAGGGAAACCATATGTGTAGATTTTTCTTTACTGGGTTAAATCCAAATAATTACTTCTTGACTTTAACCTTTAAGTTTATTTAAAAATTGGCCTTCTTTAAAAAGGGATCTTGAGAAGTATAAGTGTCCAGTCTCTGCAGCACAGACTTTATTTGTGACTAGAAATGTTTTAGAAGCAAATGAGCTGACATAGCTAATACTATGCAAATCTCTTGCTGAATTTTCCTTTCTTTCTTTCTTTTTTTTCAAGTTTGTTCTCATATAACTTGATTTCCTTACATTTGACTGGCTCCTGAATATACAAACAGACTCAACTGAAATTGAATGATATAAAAGTCCTGTCAGGTGTTGGTACTACATTTGTGATGTTCTGTTCAGACATGACCAAACAGCCACATCATCATGGGACATGGAAACCAACAGTCTAGGAAAGCCATGAGCTGGAACTGGCTTTCTGAAATTCCCAAGATTTTAATGAAAATGTCTTAGACCCTGCAATAATATGAACACTATTGGCCATCCAGAAAGGACATTTCACTTACCCCCTAAAAAAGGATGACTAAGTTATAGCAAAATATTTGCCCACAGATCTGCATATAATGCTAGGTTGTTACTATTATGTGGTCATGGGTGTCCATGGGTGTCACAACAGGCAGAGGTTTGACTGCACTGTCACGTTCACCATCTTGACTTTTTTATCATACCCTATGGACATCCCTGTCTATGGCATTAACTTTATAATAGCTCCTGCCCATTCAGTATGTGAGAAAGAAGATATATATATGTGTGTGTGTGTGTGTGTATGTCTGTGTGTGTGTGTGTATGAAGGAATACACATATTCCTTCAACTGCTGTCTGGAGAAGAGTGGCCTAAAAGATTGTTTTAAAACATGGTTATTCCTATTCTACCTTGTATTTCTTGGGATATTCAAATAAAAACAAGTCAACACAGGAGCTCTAGAGAATGTAGGATCTTGTGCTGGAAATGTACTGCTCGACAAAAGTACATTCCTGATTCAGGGTAAGAGCCAAGCACAATTTCCAAAAGAGTTTCAAATATGGATATAGTAAACCAACAGACAATCTGCACAAATTGAACTGAAAAACCAGAAAGGGGACATTGCCAGCATTCTTGGCTGAGTCTGCTGGAAAGCATCAGTGAATAAGCAGCAGGTATTATTCTCATGGCTTCAGTGGGAACACCAGACTGACCGCACACAGATCATTCATAATCTAAAAAGTTGTTTTGATGAACTTGATACAGATGTTGATACCATCCACATGTTGCCACTAGCATTTTTATTAAGATTGTTCTCATTTTATAGACTTAACATTCTAATAATCCAGGGTTTCTATAAGATTAAGCAACATGGCATTCTAACTCAGTAATACTGCTTTCCATTTGCTTTAGCTACACAAAATAAGTATAAAGAAAAAGAAGACAATGGCTTTCTTTGTAGACACTTACTTGGCTGTATGTGGCAAATAACAGCTAGATATTTTTAAAAAATATTAGAGGTTCGGCAGATTGGGTGTTGCTGTCTGATTCTTATTTGCAAAGAAATATCTTGGATTTTGCTGCTTTGTTCAGACAAAATGCCTGCAGGGGCCTGAGGAACAATATGCACATTTCAAAGAGAGCTGTCAGTTATCAGGATACTTCTGGGCATTCCTGTCTTCTCAATGAATTCTGACTGAAAGCACATTCAAGTCATATTTCAAGAGTTTTAACTGAGTAAAATATCTGGATTCTTCTCAGAGAAAGCCTTAAAAAAGACTAGAGAAGATTCACATACAAGGATATGAACTTCCCTAATTTTAACCACAGGCAGGATACAGAATTATTCTGGCTTAGAGGCGCATGCCTGGGCATCCAGAGGGGAGACAAGGAGAAGAAATGACAACTGTGACATTATGACACAAATTCCATTTTGTAATTAAACCATAATGTAACACACAAGCTCTTATGGTTATGACACATCACAACCATCATTATGTCAGTTGGATGAAATCTTGGCTTGTGGATGCTCTTGGTATGCGAGTACAGAAGGGATTCTGACAGTGTGAACTAGATACTAGTTCTTTTTATTTACCCCATCTATTGTGGAAGGAATGTCTTAAAGTTGCAACTCAGTAGAATGAGTACAATGTTCACAAAAGTGCTATTGTTCACAATGGCAGTTGTGAATTGCCTCACAGTTTGGCTCATATGCATTTTTATCATTGCAACATAGTGCTAAGTAATTTCTGCTGAATGTGCTTAAAAGCTTCTCTATGACTGGGATCCCTAAGAAGAGAAGACTCCTGATTGTGCTACAACTCTGATTATACTCCTTCCTGCAGACCTTTGCATACAGTAGGCAAAAAAAATGTGCAGATATGCAAGGTCTGTGGGGTCTTTCCCCCAACAAGTTTAACTGTAAAATGTGGCAGGCTGGATGCCTACCTACCAAAAGTTTCAGAAGCAATGCTCTAATGAAGTCCATTCACAAATTTTGCTGTTACCTGTTTCTCTTGCTTTCCAACAAAACCACAAGGGCATTTAGTGGTAGCCCTTGTCAGTGGGAAATGAGTACAAGGAATGCACACACACTCAGGACGTACACAAAACAAGACAAAGTAAGTTCTTCACCTGCCAATCCAGTGTTCTAAATTTAACAAATGTTAATGATGATCACCTGAGGGTTTCTCCAGTACACCACTTCACTTAACAGCTGGTGACTGGTAAAGTTATGTGTAACATCTGCCCACTAGCCTGGACACAACTGTAAAGTCCACACAACTAGCACAGCTTACTCTCAAATGGAAAGCTTGCAGTTCACTTGCCCAACCCACAACACTGTTTATAAGAGGGTTTATCCACCCCCGCCAACAACAACCATCTCCAGTAGAGCTGAATTTGCATAGGAGAGTCTTTGTCAGGCAGGGCCACACCAAGGGCCTGCCACAAAAAGGGGACAAAGGGCACTTCCCCAGAGCACCCTCCTGGTACCAGGACTTCCTGTCCTACTGACTTACCATGGTGTGTGGTGGAAAAACTCACCCCTGAAATTCAGCAACCAGTGATCCAGCAACCATTTTATTATTACAAAGCTAGCAAGTTAGAGTGAATCATGGTCCCTCGTACCAAATAAGCCAAGAGGAAGGGTTACGAAGATCTTATAAAAAATATTGCTCAAAGACAGTTTAAGCATCCATAAATACTATGAATCACTTCATAACTGATCAGGATATAAGATAACTAGAAGGGAGACATGTGTATCATTCAAAGTGTGAAAACACTACAGTAACATTCTTTTAAATGCAATATATCGGCTTTGATTTACAAGAGGTGCCAGAAGTCTAACTGTTATTCTAAGAAGTTATATTTAGCTACACAAGGAAGAGAAATAAGGTGATTATTACAAATCCTTAAGTCTGCTGCATTTCACTAAAAACATACATTCTATAGGTATTTGGGGACATTGGCACAACACTGGCATAACTATAAAGAATCCTGTAATTAGATGCACAACTAAGGGATGTGCATCTAATTACAGTTTGCATTGGTTACAAACTGTGAGGTTAACTACAAAACATGCAAGAATATTAACTCTCATATGTTCATCCAGAACTAACAATGATAAAATACTTTAGGAATGCCATGATTTTAATAACTACACAACAAAATATGCAATGATTGCAACGGGCAAAGACGAATGATGATGACAGGTAATAGAATGGGGTTGGCCAGCAGCAAATGATCAAGCTTTCAAGTGTCATGCCAAGAAGAGCCTATCTAAGTGGTTGCAGCCATTGCTATCTCCAATACCCCAGAATGCCCCTGGGCCCTGAGGAACCCTACTTTAAGAATAAGGCCTTAGAGGCTTTGGGCTGTTGTCAGGGGTGTCCACAGGTATGGTCAAAAATGTCAAGATGGCAGCCATGATGGTGTGCTTGAAACTCTGCCTGTTTTTTATGCGTGTTATGTGCAATGCAACCTATGTGTGTCATACCATACCCTGCAGACACCACTGGGTATTGTTGATTCAGCCGGCCTTTCCATCTGAGCACCAGATTCTAAGTGAACAATGAAAAAGATGAGGAATTCAGGTCTTTGACTAATACTGCATACAGTAAAACAAGGAAACAAACCAGAAAACCTTCACATGACAAATTACCCTGTGACAGGAAGGCAGCTATGTAAGTTCCTAGTAGACAATTTGTGTCTTTGTCAGCTTGACAAAGAATTCTGGCATGAATGCAATGTTCCTGCTTCTCTTAGCTTGGTCTACAGTCACAATGTCAGATTCCTTTCTTCTTGTCACATAAAAGGGCTGGGGTCAGAGGTTTGCTGGTAAATGTTTTACAACTGGCTCTCCCCCCCCTCCAAAAATGTTTTTTCCAATGCTTCCATTGCTGCCACCACACCACTGTGCTGTTAGCTGCCAAATAGCTGACTGGTGTGCCAACAGTCCTGGCTCAGCTCTGCTCTCAACTGGCTCTCAGGAGTCCAGAAAATTTAACAAATGGCTGGTACAAGCCAGCTCTAGCACACCACTGGCTGGGGTACTGAGAAAAGAGCCTCCCTCATTGATTTTAAAGCATAGACAAGACACTCTTTTTTCTTACTACAAACATTTTATCCCTGAGATCCCAAAAGGGATAAATTTCCTCTCCTGCTCTGTACTGGCTTGGCAACAGTATATGTGAAAAGGATCTGGTGTGCTTGACAACCAGAGCTTAAACATGAGCCAGCAGTGTGATGGCAGCCCAAAGGCAAATGGTATCTTGGGATGCATTAGCAGGGCCACGGAGTCCAGAGCACAGGGACTAGAGAGAGAGTAGGCTTATTCTCTATTGCCCCAGACCAGAACCCATGGGAAGCAGGGCAAGCTACATGCCAGGAGGAACTTCCCAGCTGTATAGATTCTCAGCCAGTGAAACAGGCTGCCGCACAAAGTGGTGAATTCTCCTTCAGTGGATGTCTTCAAGCAGAGGCTGTAGGGTAATCTGTCACAGGTGTTCTAGTGGATCCTATCCTGAGCAAGGGATGGACTACATAACCTTGAGGGTTATTTCTAATTCTCTGATCCTAACAATCCCTCGAAGATGCTAATTGAATAGGGAGGAAACTCCTACTGTTTCCAGTTAGCAGCCATATCTCATCAGATGCTTTTTGCTTTTCTTAAAACAAACCAACCAACCAACCAACTCTGTAGATATTAAATACAAATATACTTAATGAAATGTTTAGTTTGGACTTTAGATTACAGAGCAACTGCCTTGATCTAGCTGGGCCAATGGCTTGATTCAGCATTAGGAAAAGTAAAAGGTCTTTAAATCTGTAGAGGAAGATGTCTTTATTTCAAAACATTGTTCAGATATCAGGGGAATACAGTACCCAGCCTGTTTCCATTGATATGTTGAAGTGCCTCTTGTGGAAAAAGCACTTATGGCACTTCTTAATAGGGTTGTGTAGATTTTTGAGGGGGACTTCATTTTGATGAAAGCTGAAGCAAAAGATTCCTCAGACTGACTTTGCAAACTGATGTAACCCCAGTTTTTAAGCACAAAGCAAGTTGGAATGTACGCAGTAGCACATGCCAAAAATATCTTCCAGCTACTCAAGATTGTGAGATTTCACAAAATGTCTCCTTGAGGCAAACTGGGTCACCTCTTTGCCCTAACCATAACCCTACAGGATTTTACAAACTGTACTAAAAATTCCTTGGTTGTTTGAAGTCATGTAACTGTCCATACAGAGATGGAGGTGGGGTTGGGGGGGGGGAGATTCAAATAAGGGTTTACAGGGCAAGGATTAGACAAGTAGAAATCTTCATCTGGTCACTAGGAAGGGATTTATCTAGATAATTATATGTCCCCATAACTGCAGTGCCTGAGCACCACCCAAAGATGCAAAAATAGAAATACTAACAACACTCACACATTATGTGTTTCTCTTTGGCCTAGTTCCTACTGTGGTGGTAAACCTGTGTCTGGGGCTCTCATCAGTGAGTACCAGATATAAAAACCTTCAAGTGGAACACTAAGTGCAGGAAGAATTTTCTTGAACCTTTGGTTTGATACTCTTATGTTCTATTTGAATTAAAGAGTTTTTCTTTTTCTTTTCATATGAAGAAAAGTCCATCATGTGAATGAAGTAGCCAAGACAGCAATCAGGCAATTCCACCTAGACCCCAGCCCCAACTTTCACAGCCTCTGGAACACTATTGCATTGCTACCTCAAAGCTCACTGCTTCCAACTTCCCATTGAGATACCTAATTCATCAGTCAAGGAGTAGCAGCCATCTAGCATCCCACTCAATCCAAAAAAAAACATTGCAAAGGTGACAGATGTGCAGCAAAGCAGCTCCCCAAAGCCTCAGGGAAGAAATAGGTCACCACTGCACCTTCAGGAGGGAGTAAGGAACTTTGAGGAGCAGAGGAGTGGGAGAAGGCCAATGGGCCAATGGGAAAATGCACCCCCCCCCCAAGTTTCAGAGTCCTTTTTGTGTATGGAAGGTGCCTAAATTTTAATCTGTGAAAGGAATCATGCAAATTAATATATGTTTCATAGCCAGAACCAAAGTAGTGTCATAGGACAAACCAAACACTGAGTTAAGGAAAGTAAATCTCATCCATATCGTTCTGATGTTATCTTGTTATTTTGTTATGACATATTAAAAGACCAGAAAAACTTCTGTTGTTGTCATATGAAGAATACATCTACCTCTTTACAATATATATGCAATTTTTATACATAATAAAATATCCCTATTGTACACTTTTCTCTAGGATGCTTGTGGTACAGTATTTTGGTCTTTGACTGCAAATAAACTTTAACCAGCTAACATGCAACTATGCATATGCATTTGCAACTATTGCCCATACCCACTGGTTTCCATGTAATTTACTAATAAAATGCAACAAATCACTCTTTTTGAAGGGAAGGAGGGTATGTTACTTTTCTCTCTATATATTATATACAGTATATATTATTTTGTATTTTGCTTTCCAGAATAAATGCTGGAATTCAGAAAAAAAATTATTCCAGCCTAGAGATTCCATTAATTTTTGGTATTTGTCCTGCAGCTGAGTCCAGTTTGGCAGACGATAGCATTTTGTTTGAATGGAAAATTCTGTTACATTTCTATCCTGGGTGGCTACCTGATCTCAGTGCTCAGATTTCATTGCTTAAGTAAATAGATATATTGAGGCTGGAAGTGTCATAATCTAGTCCCAAAGCAGAGAAGAAATCTCATTCATGTGCAGCCAGAGAATACATGTTAGCTGCCTGGTGGGCCATTTTAGGTAAATACATTTAATGGATTCCATATAAACTCCATATAATTCAGTAGGGTAAAAGACTGGGTCTCTATTCCCTAAGTTTCAGCTTCCACTCCCATAGGCATAAGCAGTGGAAAATCATTGCCATTATCAATATTCTTTAGTTGCTTACTTAAGATGGCAGAGCCCAACCCATATGAACAAAATAAAAGATCAAAGGCCTATTTGGTCCAGCCTTCTAGACCCGTAGCTGCAAACCAGAAGCCTCTGAGAAGTCCACAAGAAAGACACAGATACAACCACAAGCACATTTTCCTTCTTTTATTCCCGAGAAACTGATACTGATACAGGAGTTAAGTGACATTATCTTAGTGTTAATTAGCGATTATCACTAATAACACATAGATAGTTTAATCTCTACCCAATGATTCTGCTTATGCCTGTCTTGCTCCCAGATATATACACGTTGAACTGCAACATAAATTGTATTATAAATTGTATACATGCATGTTGAATGTACTTTGCTAAGAATCGTATCAGAAATAGAAAATAACACTGATGAAAAAGTGTCACTGTAAAAGTACATTTTGAGCAGTATGCATTAAGACAAGGTCCAAATGTTTCTTGAGGCAAGGGCCTCCCATTTTGTTTATGTTATTCTAGAAAGCCTTGCGTATTCCATGGCACTGTATCAATCAGGCCAAATGGAGTTTGTTGAAACCAAATTTTGTTTGGATCATGCCATTAAACTTTTTAATACTAAACAAAAAGCCATGCACAGAAGATGGATTTATTTATTTATTCCTATCCTCCTAGGAATACATTCCTAGGAATTCCTAATTCCTAACAACTCCTATAGGTGTCTGGCCATTTGTGGACCCTGTCTTGGTTTCTTATTTCCCCTCGACATAGATCACCCTTTGCCATTCAGATTACTGCAGCCCAAATATGATCAGCCTAAAATTCCTCTCTCATTGGTTTCAGTCATTAGAACCCACTAGACAACCTGTGACCCACTGGGTCATCATTTCAGAAATATTTCCTTACCTAAGCAGAGAAAGAGAATGACCAGGGGCCTCGGTGAAGCCTCCTCCTCCTCCTCCTCAGCTGATCTGCAGAACTGCCTGCCACTTAGCTGGGGGGAGTTGGAACAAAGGGAGCCACAGACCATGAGGAAAACTGCACCCCCACTCCCCATTCCAACATGTTCCTGACAGCCCCCTCCCTCAAGGAAGGAAGAGGGTTCACCTGTTGACCACTGGTGCCCCCCAGCCAACCCTACCTCGCCAGCAGGCATCTAAGTCACACCTTCCTCATTCCCTCAATGCCCACCACTGTTAAGAGATTGCAAATTTCTGCCTTGTTTCCAAAGCAGCCAATTGCCGCTCTCCAGTTGGGCCTTGCTGCCAGCCAATTGAGCACAGGGGACAAAGGGAGGTGGGAAGGAGGTTGGGGATATGCCCATGATGATCATGTGACCTGGGCTGACCATGGTGGTACAGCAGCACAGCAGTGCTGAAGCAGCCACAAATTTCCCAAATTTCAATACCACAGGAGTCATGGGTCCTGGATTTTGGATGCATTCTGTAAGTTAACCCATTTGAGGTACCTTGGTTCAAAAATTGTTGCCCTATGACACACCATTTTGCCCAGTTGAAGGTTACAACTGAGAGTTTTAGTAGTATATAGATAGATGATTTATTCTAAGAAAGAGAACACATGGAGGGAACAGCTCTGCTTGCTGTTGTTCTCTCTGAAGGTGATAGGCTAAAGAGCCCTTGGAGGGTTTCCTTCAGTCACATGGAAATAACTTCAGCTGATGCTCGATTCAAAATATGATTCATCAGATGCATACTAAGCCTATGGTTTCCAGACTCTTAAAGATAGCTGGGTTTGAAGTTACTTCTTTATGGTAGGTATCCTTAATATGTCTCATTAATGAATGGAAAAGACTTCCTGCCTTCAGGGTGCTATCTCTTTTCTAGTATATCCGTTCTTTGTGGTCTGCATGACCAGTAATAAGTTCTGTTTGGCATAACAACTGTACATAAATCCATTTTTTTTAAGACCATGGATAAGAGGAAACATCTTGTTCATATAAGACAGTTTATTCAAATTTAATATTTTGAAAGCTACACTACATTAGCATAATTTTTAAAAGTTAGAAGCCTGCATCCTGGTCCTAAATGTTGTTTCCACTGGTATCTTTTCCTGTTAGCCCATTATAAAATCTCTACTGCAACCCCAGCATAAGGCCTATGTTTTGCTAAACTAGTGAACAGAACAAGGCCTGTCAAGCTACGTGCTGAGGCACAGTGACCCGGACAGAAGTCTTGCATTGCTTGAGTGATAAGGTTTTCCAGATCATCAGATCATCCCCTCCCCAAACTTTATAATGCAGATTTCAAGGGATTTGGAAGGCTTTCAGATTGCCTGCATCTTTTTCAGATCTATGCTGATGTTCCTACTGCTAAAATCATAGGCATGCCTACATTCTGAGAATCTGCAGAAAATATCAACCTATCAGTTTGCCATAGCTGTCTCCAAGTTGATCAGCAAATGAGGGGTCAACCTGCAAGCTGCCAAAGTGTTGTGAATCAACAAGACCTTTACTAGGTGGCTTAGGTAATCCCTTGGGGTCATCTAACAAGCAGTAATATTCCTACTAGTGATAAACTGTGATTCTCCATGGTTTACCCAAACTCTCTTAAACCTTAATTTCATATTTCTACTGCCAATTAATGCTCTGTTCTGGCCCTGTTTTACTGCTTGAATACATGAAATTTCAGATTTGATGGGCCTACTGTTGTGAATCCTACTGACCTATAATAATATTGTTATTGGATAGGGTGTGATCACTCAGGGGTGGGGGCAGGGGAAATACTGTTTTTTATCCTTAGATTAACCAGAGTCATTGGATAGGAGTGTTATATAAATGTTGTTAATAAGTAAATAATAAATATTAAAATCTGAAAATTACTTCAGTTTGCATTGAAGTAATAGCATAAAATAGGAAAAAGAAGATAAGATATCCATCATGGATCCAGGGAAAGACTGGTGGAATAAAGATACATATTTCAAACAAAAAAGATAAATAATTGAACTGTGTTACAGCGACCAAGGGGAGCTACAGAGAAGGAAGTAATAGAAATACAAGACAAGAAAGTGAGGGGATGTCTCTTATAAATGAGGAAGGAAGGAAGGAAGGAAGGAAGGAAGGAAGGAAGGAAGGAAGGAAGGAAGGAAGGAAGGAAGGAAGGAAGGAAGGAAGGAAGGAAGGGCTTACAGTTAATGTAAACCCCCTTTCTCACATCTTATTGCAATTTGTTAACACTGATTAAGGAAAATTAAACATGATTTGGGTGTTAGGTTTACACAGAGTAGAGAAATGGTGGGGGGAGCCAATAAAAAGTCTAAGGAGAGACATGCTCAAAATCAGCTAGCAGAAACAATTACGCTACCTGAAGGTATGTAAAATAAAGACTCCCTTGAGTTGAGCTCAACTCATAACATGAATGGACATCTTCATAACTAATTTCTTTATTAACTGCTAGGCTAATTTAGTTATCACAGTTATAATCTTTCAAATAAGCAAAATTCTTAAAGGTGCATCATTTCAATGTTTAATATAGTTATATTCTCAATCACTATTATCTCAGAAGCAAAACTGTCATAAGCAAACATGCTGAATCTATCTTCACTATGATCCCAGACAAGGTCTCTGACTATTGCATTTTTAGAGGGAATGAAAAACAGAGGGCTTGCTGTTACTGACTTGGAAATTAATCAAGATATCTCTACTTCTTTCCCCAAAGTTAGGCAGCCTTTTGCATCGATCTATTGTTTGCATATTCACATGAGTGCAGCTTCTATTAATGTTATTTATATTTGTATGTATTTTTAAATACATTCTGTCCTATTTTTTCATTATTAAAAACAAGCCCAATTCCTCATAATTCTGATACAGTGTGTAATTTTGTGGCAGCATAAGGAATGTGCTTCAGCAGAATGGAGAAGGTGATATTCTACATAGCATACCACAAATTATATCATGGTCTGTGATGGATGGGGAGTTAATTGGTGGCCAAGGCTGTGCATATTATGTACCATAGCCTGGTAACTTACCTTTATGATCCTTTCATTCCTCTGAAGCCTTTCCAGAGCAAAACTTTCTAGAATAGATGCTAGGGTGCCAACCACAAAATATTCATATTAAAGTCAACATGGCTGAATTCCTTAGTATTATCCCATAACCTACTTTGCAAAAGTATAGGTAGGATAACATGAGAAAATCCAATCTGTCCAATACTTTGTAGAAGAAAGGTAGATCAAAAATGTGATTTTTTTTAAAATGTAAAGATTAATATTAAAAGGTATGAAAAAACAAGAAGCAAAAAAGGTTATTTTTGTTTGTTTGCGGGCGTTCTAAATAAACCATTTGAGATTTAAACAAGACATTGTAAGATGCTTACTTTTCCTCTTATTTTTCATTTTTGCATGCCTCTGTGTCTCCCAGCTCCAACAACTCTGCAGTACAGGATGTTTTAAGAGATATCCTGTTCTCATAAGATTTCCAGCATAGACAGCTTTATGCAAACACTGAGGTTTGGAAAATTCATCTGATAAGCTCCAGATGAGTGCTTCAGGGCCTTTTGCTGTAAACTTTCCAAAGTTGATCCACCATTTATTGCAAACAATTTGATTCACCATTTGATTAGAAAGATGCCAAACTGTCAAAACACAAAGAAAAGAGAGGGGAAAAGGTGACAGGAAGAAAGGGAAAATAAACATCCAAATAGAGTGAGGTCTCCCTGAAAATGTCCAGCAAAATGTCTGCACACAAAAGTGGAATAATACATTTCTCGTATCTGTCACTCATTATCATAAGAAAGTCATTTGTAGGGGAGGGTAGGTAGGAATAAGGGTTTAACGCATCTTGTTGGATTTGCCTCTGAAATCCATCCTCTGCTGTTTTTATTCTCATCTTGTCACCTTCCTTTGAGGGCTGTCAAGAATAGTTTTTTAGCCCCCAAAGTGCTACCCACCATTATTATTAATTGTTGGATTAGGAACCTGATGTTAGCTTCATAATCTGCAGTTCCACCCAATGACACCAACTTGCATATATTTATATATATAATTTTGAAAAACTACATTTGGATTAGTCAGGGTAATGGAACATGTAATTCCACACTTTAAAAACAGAGAAAGGAAGGAAGGAAGGAAGGAAGGAAGGAAGGAAGGAAGGAAGGAAGGAAGGAAGGAAGGAAGGAGGGAGGGAAGGAGGGAGGAAGGAAGGAGGGAAGGAAGGAAGGAAGGAAGGAAGGAAGGAAGGAAGGAAGGAAGGAAGGAAGGAAGGAAGGAAGGAAGGAAGGAAGGAAGGAAGGAAGGAAAAGATAGCCATGAGTACTACAGTATGTTTCTTTCTATACATAATTCACATTTCTCACTTATGCTTGTTTCTCACTGTGTCCCTTGATCCACCTGCCCAATGTAAGTAAACTTGGTGCCCTCCAGACATTTTGGTATATGGTTAGGAGCTGTGACACCTGGAAGGTGCCAGGTTGGTAAAGATTGAAATAGAAGCAGAAAACTATGATTATTTTATCATTCTGGCAATTCGTTTTCACAGTTGGAGGCAGATACATTGCATTGGTTTGTGGAAATAATTTTTGCAGCTCATTTTTCAGCTGTTTGGACTAACAGATGTGGAATGATTTTCCTAATCTCCTTGTGACCATTACTAATAGACCTCAAGCCTCATGAAAAAGGGCAAAAGACTCATTGAATCAAGAAAATAGCTAAGCATGCCAAATGGATTTTAAGCTACCAGACTGAGAAACACTGCAGCTTCTCCTTAGAAACTGCTAACGTTTGGGACTTGACTACTTTTTTCTACTAAAATAATTCAGCACAAAATATTCCATGCTGTTTGCTACCCTGTTTGTTTAAATCATGATAGGCCTGGTAATACATGTTCTGAATACTTGGTTTCTTTCAGTTTACATAGCTTTTCTGCCAGATACAGAACTGCAAAGTGGACTCAACTTAGATGGGTAAATTGTTAGCTTATTCACTGGATCTTTGCTCCCTTGAGCTAGGGTAGAGAAGATGAGATATACTGATGTTACAAGCATAAGACCCTGCAGGCCTTTAGAAAAGCGGGTAAGACCTGGATCTGTGCCTGGCCTCTTAGGTCAGGGTGATCAGAGTTCCCATTTGGTGGGCTACAACAAATTTTATTTTCTGATCATCATTGTTTAATTTAGTAGTATGTGCTGTGTTTTTGGGGGAGGGGGGTTACTTATTTATTTATTTTGGGGGGAGTTTGCATTTTGTTTGCCCTTTTTTTTTAAAGCCACCCAGAGTCATGCTGTTTGAGTTAGGGGGCCAAAGAAGTTTTTTAAATAAATATGTAAGATTCAGTTCCTATTCAAAAGTATACATTCTGTTTACCTACATCAGGTATCACCTCTGGACCTATGTATATAACATTATTACCAAGGTAGACTTTACCTTTTTCTGTTTGACGTAGAGTGAAAAGATATAGTCAAAAGATATTGTGTGCAAAGTAGGATGTAATGTAATCAAGAGTGTTGTGTTTAGACTTGGATATACAAGTACAAGTACAATCAGTTTATTACAGTCATAGAGCAATACAACTAAAAATGCACATAACATGTCTACTTAAATATCTTAGATATAATAATATCAAGTAAAATCTATATCATAAGTATAATTTGGCCGCCTAAACGTTGTTTATACATGAAGTCAAACGGCCTATCCTATAGTGTTATTTATTACACTACATGATTATTACTCCTTAAATTATGATATCCTACCATTATTAATCGTTAGCTAAAATAAGGTGATGATAAAATGATAATATCTAAAATTGAAATGTGTTGGTGATATTTCTGTCTGTTTTTTCATGATCACCTACTTAGTCCACCCCTACCAAATCGATTCCACTCAGCAAGGCCCCCTGACTCTCGAAGTAGTATTTTCAGGTCTCTTTGGGAACTGTTAATGCAAACTAAAATACTAGTTGGCTATAATCCATTACTGCAAAACCTTTCAGCAGCTTCCTATCCGATGTTGATGGATCTTTATTGCCGCTGCGCAGAACCTGGCTACCTGCGCTGTAACGTAGGGCCGGTCATCCATGAGAAGCATTTGAAGATAATCTAATTCTTGACGGCCGACTTGGATATAAATATATTTTGATTGATTGATCAAGAGTGTTTTTCTTCAAACTGGATTTTTTGTTACCGATCCACACCTATGGAGAAGGTGTTTGTCTTAGAATCACCATCTAAGAAATTTGGAAGCTGGGACAATCTAAAATAAAAATTCTCCAAACTGTGCAGGCAAATGTAACTGTAAAAACGCATGCCCTTGTAAAGTGCCTGAGGTATTTCAGGGGAACAAGAACACTTCTTTTCTGTTAAAGAAACCCTTTTCGGTGTTGGGGATATGTGGAGATAAGACATAAGATGGTCTGTCATTCTCAGGAGTAGAATTTGATTTCTGATTATATTTAATTATCAGAAGGCCTTCTTAGTTTGACAGACTTTTGACTTTGATGTAATTTCTCTCTAATTTTCATTGGCTGATATACTCAATTTTTGCTGGTGATTCCAACTGTTTTTGCCTTTAATGTTTTTAATTATGTCTATCTGTGTATATTTAATAAAATGAAACACCAGACCACCCACTTACAGGAAAAGTGAGTGTATACTTAGGTAATAAAGAACAAATAAATAAATCCCCCCCAAAGATTGATAAATAATGTTGTATATTAGTCAATTTCCTCTGGCCTTGTTTGCATGACTTGCTTCAAGGGAGGGGTTAGTGTTTCATGCAAGGAACTAAATCCAGTCAGCACTAAAGATAGAGCAAATTAGTCCCAAATTTCCCCCAGTCAGTCAAGTGAATTAAGCACAAGACTAAATTGTGCTGTGTTGACTAATACTGCTGTCCCTTCCACCAGACCTTATACAATAAGGTTTTTTGAGCATAATCCTTCCTCTAGGATCTGTGATTTTTTTAAAGAGTTATTTACTAGTGGAGTAAGACAATTTAGGCATTCCTGTGCTTTGCAAAAGAGTGAGGGGGATGTTCTTGAGAATGGAAAGATTCTTCCCACAAATTCATATAAGCCACATGGTTGAATTTTCAGTCACATTGTTGGACATTCAGTCATCTGTAGAGGAGGAAGAATTTCCATAAGTCTGAAGCAATGACTTGGCCTCCCATTTAACTTAAAAGACAAAGGGCACAACTTTTTCTTCATTACACTATTAAAATTTTGGACAGGAAAAACTATTTTTAAAATTGTTAGGATGCCTTCAGTGCTATTATTGTAAGCCTGGAAAGATTTTTGGTTTGTCCTAGAGATCAGTTTTTCCTTACAGTATTTTGATAATTTGCAAGTTTATGGCATGAATTACTGTACTGTAATTAATCTCTTGATGACTCTTTACTATAAAATAATAGATTTTTTTTTTTTAAAAAAAGGCTGGCAGTCTATTTCAATTTGCATCCTTTGTTCTGTTAGCTGAGAATAACTGCCTAATGTGGATCCCCAAAGCACACATTTAATTCCCCTGTGCCCATAAATTTCATAAGATTCATAACAGCTAATGACAGGTAACTAGAATGTTAGATGGATCTATTTCTATAAATCTGGGACTATTAAGAAGGAACAAATGTTGGTATTTCATGTACAGCAGATTTATTCTCCACCTCTCCTTAAATATATTTTCCTTGGGTGGCTGAAATGTTTGTCACCTGCCAAAATCATTCTGTCCAGCCAGGCTGGCAAGGCACTCATCAGTTGCCAAGGAGGATTCATGGAAGGTCAGGTGGCAGTCGGAGCCCAGGAAGTAACAGGTTTCAAATTAAGAATATTTTTCCTTTTTAAATTTTTTTCATTTATGCTCTTGTATTTATCTTTTCATGTAGCTTCTTCTAACAAATGAGCAATATATTTCTGTCTTTGGATTTATCTGCTTCACTTCATTAATGACAGAAAATAAAGAGAAATAGCTTACTAATACAACCATCAGATCTGACTGAATATTTTGTGTACACTGAAAAAATGTGCCTGTCCCTATGTCTAGTGTGTGTGTGTGTGTGTGTGTGTGTGCCATGGCCTATTCTTAATCATCCTGTATTACACAATACAGAATAAATTTAAATTTATTTATTTTATTTACTTATTATGAATGTTGTTATGCTGTGTCAGTCATCTGACATTTTCAGTTATGAGAAGATAAATTCTGATTCAGTGACAAGAAAAATGTTCTAATTATGAGAGCAATTTGACAGGGCACCAGTGACTTAGTGAGGTGATAGTTTTGCCTTCTCTCAGTGTGTTCAGACAGAGTTTATAGCCATCACTCAGAAATGTTTGAATTTACATTGAGCAGAGAATTGAATCTGATGGTCTAAATCAGTATTTCTCAACTTCAGCAATTTTAAGATGTGTGGACCAACTCCCAGAATTTCCCAGTCAGCATGGGAATTCTGGGAGTTGAAGTCCACACATCTTAAAATTGCTGAGGTTGAGAAACACTGGTCTAAATGAATGCGTCTTCTTTTTTCTTTTTTTTTACACTATGTAGTACAATTTCTTATATCCTTTCAGGGTTATTTCCATAAAGCAGCTTATAAGCAATATAAAAATTGTAGAAAACAATACAGGAAGGAAGGAAGGAGGATTTGAAATCCCTAAAAGTTCCAGTTTAAGTGTGGTCTATTTCATAATTATTAACTAAATTGCCTTCAGAAAAGGGGCTAAGTGCTAAATTCAGACAAAGTCTATTTTGATTGGTTCATCTCTCAAAATAACAACCAACCAAAAGTAGATATTATTCGGTCTGTGGAAAGATACTACATGATTCAGTCAGATTTTCTTCTTCAGTAATGTTTGAGCAACCCTTTGCCTCTTGAAAGCAGTAACTTTGCCCATTTCCTTCAATATGGCTAGTATTTAAAACAGTTCTCTGAGCATAAGATTCTGATCAGAACAAGATAATATGACTTTAATAGTTTCCTGTGAGTCAGTGTCTGAAATCAAAAGAGGCTTTTTTTTTAAGTTTCTAAAAATACATAAATTGGAAATATGCCTAGAATAACTAAAAATAATTTCCTTCTTAGAAGTCACAGAATGCACTTTATTTCTGACATAATGTGTATAAAATTTTAAGAAAAATATAAACTTCAAGATTTGGTAGATGAACTGAACACTGAGATTTGAATAATTTCAAGGCTATATTGCTTAAATCCTTATGACTTTCATATTCCATATAGTAATCCTCAAAATCATACTACTTCTATTTCAGAACTCTGTTCAAAATAATTTTCTTTATGGGAAACAGAGATTCTGTTATCATGTGAAGATCCCCTCCACTTTTTGAATTCCAGTACAACTCCCAAGTGTGACACCAAGGATGTACTTAATATTGTACTTGGCATGACACCAAGCCACTGCCTTTATAGCTGGGAAAATTATAGAGGTAAATTTCCACCAGATGACCAACAGGGGAAACAAAACATTAAAACAGCCTGCAGAAACTCCACCTATCATGGAAATTGCCCTAGTTCCTTTTATCCCTTAATTCCATATCTTGAGCATTTAAGGTTGTTCCAGGTAATTAGATAGATGAGATAGATAGATAGATAGATAGATAGATAGATAGATAGATAGATAGATAGATAGATAGATGATACTGAATTCATAAATAAAATGAAGATAGCTTGGAATGTAAGCTCAATTATGAAGGTAAGAATTTGACCCTATTTAAAATAAAGGCTGTTCAGTTTATCAAAACTATCCATCTCATATTGGTAATCCAAGACAGCAAAGTAGTTTGAGCTCCAGGCCCTGTATGGGAACACAAATGATAATAAACTGAAACCATGTCAACCTTTTTCCATGGAGTTTGAGCTCCAGGCCCTGTATGGGAACACAAATGATAATAAACTGAACCATGGAAAAATGTTGACATGGTTTCAGTTTGCAGTTTTCTCCAAAGGTTTGCTGGGATGAACTGCTAGGTGTTATATATTTTATAAAAATGGGTGATATCATTTTTTGTTAATCCCAGCAAACCTTGGGAGAAAACTGTGCAAACTGAAACCATCTCAACACCTGATATAAAGCATTACCATATCTGTTGCCCACACCCATGTTCTGATGGTTGTTAAAACCACTCAGTCACTGATAAAATATAAGTATTTAGGTCCACATTGATAGCTTATAATAATTGCTCAACGTTTTTCCTCTGATTCTCTTAGCCTGCTTTAGGAGGTCAAGATTTCAGTGCTCTTGGCATCCCTCAACATTTTTGGCAACAGACCTAATAGTACATTTTGACACCTTATTCAACATGAACCTGGCAGAGCATTTCCCCAAGGCATTCGTTGTATTTTGTCAGATATTTTTCTAACTATCAGCCTGAAGAATTGCCTCAAGATTCTCTGCTGTCAGATTCACAAGATACCACTACTCCTTGTTAATGAGCTACACTCCCATTCATTTCTTGAGATTGCAGGTCACTGACCTAGACCATATTAATGTATTTGATTTTTTCCCCCTTTTCCCCCATAGATTTATTTCTGCTCGTAGTCCTGCATTTCATCAAACTCTCCTTTTTCTTTAAATAATATACACTTTTTACTCTTCAGTACCTTGTATTTTAATTGTGATAAGAGTACAGAATGCCACATTCCATTATTTCTAATAGAGAATAAGAACAGAAGCCACAGATTTCTAGGAACTAAAGCCACTATTCCAGAATTTTATCTATGCCATAGGCCAGATTGATGGCATAAACGTTAGAGACTTCATTTCCTCACATGTGCTCATAACACAATGGCTGCACTTACTGAATTTTGCAAGCTGTGCATAATTAAAGCCAGTTGCAATCCCAAATGTAATTTTAAATGCCTCATATAACCCTTGGGGAAGAAGAAATAAAATAACATTGCCTTCTCAAGTACCTAAATACAATTTCCTGCTTACCATACTTTAATTTAACCATTTGACAGCAATAAGCAACCATTTGAATGTATTTCTAAAATTCTGCACAAGTTGACTGTTCAGGAATGTTCAGACTGCAATTATTGAAGCAAATTTTTAAAAAATGAAATATTGTGCAGGGTGGAGTTCAGGAAATAAAAACAAAGTTTATAAAGCATTTTAACTGCCAAAGAAAGAAATGGCCTTTCAACCACATTTTGGGAGTAGAGGAAGGAGAAAACAATTTCCCAGCCCTTTTCCAGCATATTAAAGAGGATGTATGCCACTTAGAAAAGTGTTATGCTAACACACAGAATATATATTTTGTGAGAAAAAAATAATTTGAGTTGCTTGACTCTTTAAATTATAGAAGATACATGCTTGACACACCCTGGAAATGTACTGACTTGTCATTCTTGTCAAATGGGAAGCAGCGTCACTTTCTAATCACTTTCGGAAATTGCCTATTAATCATCTTAAAGCTATTAGAGACCTTCGGAATAACAAGTTTGAAAAGTCACCAGGTGAGTTTAGCTTCAACTCTGAACAAAAGAAAAATTAACTATAAGCTTAAGAACTTAAAGAATTTGAAATAAACAGCAAAAAGCTAGGTAAGATTTTGATCTAAGAAAGTTATAAACAAGTTAAGGGTCTAGTTAAATTTGGAATATTGACTTTTACTATAAGATTTTGGAATTAACTATAAAAAATTAAATGCTTCTTTTGACAACCAGATTTATTTTGGCTATCTTAGGTAATTGTAAGTCATAACAAAGATAAACAACTTTATGACTTTAGAAAGTGGATACTAGAGGGGACTAAAGATTCTAACTAGAAGGAAAAAAATACAAGTCTGCTTTTGGTGTCAGTACTGCGACTTACAAAATGACATAAGATGTCATAACATTGGAAATATTAAAGGAGATCTTTGAAGAATGGTCCAGAAGATATCGATGAGGAATGACAGATGTGAAGCAAATTTGTCTGACAAGACAGAGAAAGTACCAAAAGTAGAACTGCACACAACAGGCCAAGAAAATGATTTGGAAAATAACACTTTATTGGATATACAAAAGAAACTGGCTGAAGTTTTAAAAATTAAAGGGGAAATACAAATGACTAACCAAGAGAACGATCTGGAAAATGTTTTCTTATTGGATCTACAAAAGGCGCCTGTTAAACCTTTGAAGAAGTCTGTGCAATGGGATAAAGAAAAATTGAAGAGAAATCAAATTCTACAACAATACTTGAATGAATGAAAGATCAAGACTGTTAGAAGTAAAAGGAAGGAATATAAAGTTGGTTTATTTGATCAACGTTAAATACATTTTTTGCAAAGTTCTGGCAACCCTTTATGGACTTTTTGCTGACACCAGGATTGAAAAGTTGATGTTTTATGGATTTACTTATAGATAAGGGATGGGTTATGGGATGAAGAGAGATCTGTTTGTAATCTGGTAAGGTGTAAAGGGTTACTAAATTTGTCTGTACTTGTAACAAAGTTTGGAAGTCACTTCTTTATATATTTATTTTCTTTTTCTTTATTATATTCTTTCTTTTCTCTTCTTTCTTTTTCTTTTTTTTTTCTTGCACTTTTTATTCTTTCTATTCTCCTTTCTTTAAATTTAGTTTGTATTAGTTTTTTACTACTGTAATCAAAATCCTTAATAAAAATATTATATTCAAATGGGAAGCAGTTATATATCCAATAACTCCCTGATAGCATGGCCTTTGGGAGATGTAGTCTAATACATCTGGAGAGA
This sequence comes from Python bivittatus, assembly GCF_059951505.1. NCBI lineage: Eukaryota > Metazoa > Chordata > Lepidosauria > Squamata > Pythonidae > Python > Python bivittatus. The sequence goes on from NW_028277088.1 coordinate 56,962,489, forward strand.
ATCAGGTTCAAGAAACACATTCTGGTCTATTTATTACATAACTATTATGTACTGGCAAACTCATAACTGTTTATAAAGAAACCATTAAGTTCAAATTAACGGAGTAGTATAGGTCATGTACTGGCATTATATAGTACGACTCACAGAAGAGGGAGATTTGATATAGTAACTTTTCAATGATTATCCTATCTGATATTAATACCTCATCTAAACATTATCAGAGTGCTAATCCAGGCTAGGAAACATGGTTCTCATATGTTTATGAATCTGTCATCCAGGTGGAATTGTCTGGAGGTTGAGTCATATAATGAGTTATGTTCTCATACTGATAATATACAGATATTTAGGTCCTACTATCCTGTCCTTTTCTCTTCACTCATTTGGCTCCTTTACTTGTTGGACACAGAAGTGTCATTCCACAACAACTTGGTATTAGCAGTGGGATCAGAAGTGGTGATTGGTAAGTAGCTGCGGAAATAGGAACTGGTGCCCAAAAAAGAACAAATTTGTTCTTTTCACCTTGCTTTTGCCACTATTGACCTTTTTCTTCAATCCTGGCTCAGTAAAGAGAATTGTGGAAAGAAGGAAAACATGCCTACTGAGATCCAGAGACCCCATCCCTTTCCGAAATCATAGGAGTTAGTGAAAGAAACTCACAGGGGCTGCTGGGCCTGACTTAGTTTATCCCTTATATCAAAATGAGACTGGGTGCCTCCAGATTTTCAAAGGGGAGCCCAGTCCAATATTTGCAAAGTACTTACAGTTCTCATTATGTGAAAAAAATAAATGTAACAGATAGACACACAAAGATCCAGCCAGGCAATTTCCTGATGAGGGAACTTGGGTTATGGATCAAATTCTGTATCTTAAAAGAGTTCTGAAGTATAGGAAAGTAGAGGAAGACCTGTGGGGACATTATTATTTATGGTGATTAATGACAGCAATAAATTTCATTTCATTACTATTTGTGGGGAGCAGAAGCATGCAAAAAAAGGGCAAAGATCTCAGATAAGGAGTCTGCAGGAAACTAAGGTGGTTCAAGCAAATGAAGAATGTTGTTTGACTTCAACAGCAGCTTCCCCAGCACTATTAACTGTACCCTCAATTATCTTCTGGTAAGGTTGATCAATACAATGTTGAGCTCCAGAATATATTTTAAGAACTACTAGTTGGCCACTTCCATTGATCTATGGAGTAGGAGCTGTGGGCAGAACATCCATTCCAACCTATTTCCTGCTGAACCACTAGTTTCATCCTATGGTGGTCAGCCCCAATGCTATTGCTGTTCTCAGAAATATTCTGATGACAAGTGGATTAATCAGTATCCCGTGCATCAGGTTTTGATGTTGATAGTCAATTTCAACACCTCCATGCCCCGTGGGTGCCTTGTGATCTGTGCAATATGATTTTGCAATTCCCTAAACTAAATCAAAATCCACAAACATGTTAAAGAGAATTGTAAGCTAACTTTGATATTTATCATCCAACATTTGCAGATGTTAACCAAGTTTTTAATGCTGCTTTAACCACAGATCAGATGGCTTGTCCTAAACTTATCGTCATTGGCCAGCACAAGTCTTACAATCTGGGGGTCTTGCACAACCATGCACCAGCTTGTTAAATTCCACTGACAAATGTTTCCTGATTAAGTCAAAATTAATGCCTGTAAAACAAAAATCTAATAATAATATCCAAGAATATTGCAGAGTTTTAAAAATGTTCAGACAACATTCCAGGATTATAGCACCATTACAAACAGCCGCATAAGCTGTTACAGCCACCTTTATAAATGATCTCTTAGCTGTTATTTGGTCTATAAATGTTACCCCTCTAAGGCCCATTATCAAATTTGTCTAGCTTTAAATTGCAATATAAATGAATTCCAAGGGAGAAGAAACAGAAAACTATAAAAGATGCATGGCACCAGCTTATCCTTTCTGTTAGACAAAAGAATACTTTTCTCTTTTGGCAACTCATTACCCAGGAACTTGGCAGACTAGTGGAAAATCCATTCATATCTGGGAGGCACATTATAGGACCCTATATATTCAACTCAACCATAACAGTGAAGAAGTATGCTTTGACATCAAAACTTTGGACAGCTGGCCCCCAGTCACCTTAGCAGAAGTGGCCAAACTAATAGAGTCACTTAAGATACTGTAGGCAAGACCCTAGATAATGACCTCATCTTACCCAAAGTGATTAAATGTAATAGTAATTGGTTGGCCCATTTGTTAATATCCTTATTTACATTTATCAACCAGACAGGCCAGATTCCCAAGGAATGGGGGGTGGGGGAGGGGCAAGTTTGCAATAACTGACCCTATTTATAAGAAGGATAATAAGGAAGGTCTGGTAAATTATAGACCTATTAGCCTAGTAAGTAGTATAAATAAATTATGTGCAAAGCATCTAAACATCAAACTTCAGACATAGATATGATTGGAAGGAATTTTAGGGGATGAACAAGCTGGGTTTAGAGAAGGCTGGTCAACTGCAGACCTTATTTCAGTATTACGCCACCTTATTCACAAATACTGTATGTGCACAATTTAAAATCATCTTTCTATGTAGCATTTCTGAATTACAAATATGTCTTTAGTTCTGTAGCCAGGAATATTCTGTGGGACAAGCTGAAGAAAACTCCTTTGGGCAGATGGGCACTCTACTTAATACAGAAACTGTCTGCTAATTTCTTTCTGAAGAAAATTAACACCAGCTGCTTTGAAACCATCTCAAGCTAAAATTTTAGCCCAAGTGTGGTATGGAACCCAGGTGGACCTTTATTCTTGTAGGAATAATGCCCCAATGTGCTTCAAATGAAGTTTCTAAGATCTATATTAGCAGTACCCAGAAAGGTTCCCAATGGTGTCCTCAGGATAGAAACAACCTAAAATTGAGGTTAGGGCATGGAGCTTGATGTTAAACTACTAGTGGAAGGTCCAGTTCTTCTCCTTGGAACTATTTCCATTAATAACAATTGATGATAGCTCCTTAATCTGGAACAATACAAAATAAAAACTAATGACTTGGGGTTAGCATCAGAATCTCTACAAACCTTGGGCTATGACAGTGCCAGACATATACTTCTTGACATATTTAGTGACATTGAATTTCAGGTGGAAGTAAATGCCTTATCACAGAGAAATAAGACTTGGGGGACAACAGGTGTTTGGGAAATGGCCAACTATCTCTCTTCACCAACATTTCCCAAACTAAGGAAAGCTTTCTTTTGGATGAGACATAATATTTTGCCTTCGGCTAAATTACAGGGAAGATACTCATCCCATTTGAGAAACGAATTTGCCCATGTGGAACTGGAGATGTTGGAAAAGTCCAACATGTGTTGTTAAGTCCTGATGAAATCCTGAATGTTGCAATTCATTGCATTAGAGAATCAGAAACAATCAGTCACTCATGGAACTCCAAACCACGTCCCTACAACAAATAGGGAAGGCCTCATTCCAACTATTTCCCCCTTGTGGCAGAGGGATGTGGTGATTTCGGCTACACTCATGAAGGTTGATAGCTACATCCTACAAACCAACAAACTTGTATACAACAAGGGGGAGGGCGGAGCTGGCGTCGCGGCGATACGGCGGGCGATCCTGGGCTCCCAGGATGGCAGCCGATATCTCCTCGCCCGGACGGTCCCGATGGACCTAAGCCGTCCCGTAGAGATGGCGAACGCAAAGGGCGCGTCCCGCGGATCTCAGGGACGCCGCAAGTCCCAGATCGATCCGGGGAGAAGCTCTTGAAGCCGGTGGAGGAGAGGCAGCCAAAAATGGCTGCGAAAGCCGGGACAGCTCCAAAGGAAGATGGAAGAGAAGGGTGTCAACTGGGTGAGATGGACTTTTACTATTCAACTATTCTTAGAGAACACCTTAAGTAACTTAAAGAGATTTTTAAAAGTGAAGAAAAGTGGATTAAGCGGCGAGATTGAACCCTATTAAAAAAAAGAAGGGGGAGAAAATTTTTCTTTTCAACTTTCCCTTTTTAGTGGAATTGACAAGATGTTTTTCTTTTTTAATAAATATATTTTTAAATGGTTTGTTTTTATATTTTTATTACTTATTAAATTTTTATTTTAAGGCTTTTTTTTACTAAGATTTTTTTATTGTTATAAGAAATTTATATCTTTTTGACTTTGAAATGGGGAAAGTGGAGTTAAGAGAAAGTAAATGAAAGAAAGTTGCACTGCCATTTAGAGGCGCGAATTAGTGCTTTTTTTTTCATTGTGACGCACGCTCAAAGACCCTGTGCTTTCTAAAAAGATAGTGGGATGTGCATGTTTATACAGGTGCCATCCGTAACTATAAACAAGAAAGTGGAGTTGAAAGCGACTTTGAAAACATTAAGATGGAAAGTTTGAGCCAGTCACAAGAGCCTTGATTAGTGGCAGTAGCTCTTTTTTCTGCTAGAAGCTCTGCTTTGCTTTCTATTCCCCCCCAGATGGATTTTTTTTTTTAAAGAGGCTTAGCCTTTTCCTTCTTTTCCTTTTCTTTTTATTTTTCCTTCTTTTTTTTTTCTCTCCTTTTGCTTCTTTTTTTCTCTTATTTTTGGCAAGAACAAAGATAAAGAATCCTTTGACTCAATGAAGGTTTATCAAGATAATAGACTATACGAGAAACACAATGCAGAAAAAGATCTTTAAACTATTGAGGATGACTATAAAAAATTGGAAGAAGAGCTGCAGAAATTCTCAAAAAAAAAAAAAAAAGATATTAAAGCTAAAATGGACTTAATTAAACATAAAACGGGATCATTGGAAAAGGAAGAAATAGTACAAGAAATCAGAAACATTAAACGGAATTATTGTGAGGCCTATAAACTGAGAATTAAAAGGGTTAATCAACTGATAAATGAAGAGAGACAGATTTGTTCTTGGCACTGAGGGTGAGAAAAGATTATACAAGATTATAATGGAAAATCGTACTAAGAGAATGTACAAAAAGAAGAAGTAAAACAATATTGAAAGAAACTATTGCAGATGTTTAAAGAGAAAATCAGGGGAATACAACAATGATGGAACTGACAGAAGCTTCCAAAAGCAGAATGTTCAAAAGGACACTTATTATTGCTTTCTCTTATCCAATAATATAGAAAAAAGGAATGAACAGCCAGATATTTTGGGACATTGAATGAAAAGGGTGAACTCAAAATTATGCAAGCGCTGGAATAAAGTATAAATCCGAGATATATAGTTAAAAATTGTATAACATGTAGTGAAATCTGGTTAGAACTGTAACTTGGTTAGAATTGTAATTGATACTGTAACTGATATTGGTTAGAATTGTAACTCTTAAGAATTGGAAAAATTAAAAAGTACTTATGCAGGAGGAAGTTATTCAAAATTATGGAATGTGCAGAGATGAGTTAAATTGAGATTTGAAATTAGAGTAAGAAGATAAGCAATTTTATATGACACGGGATTTGTTTTTATTAATGATTAGATGAGAAAATATAGTAATGTAATAGATTAGGAAATTTTATAATAGAAATTTGATATTAATTATTATATATATACACATATAATAGATAGATGGAGATGTATTACTAATCCTATTGAAAGTTAAAATTTTTTGTAATATATGATTTTATAGATTAGCTATGAATGATTAATAATTGTTAATTGATAAGTATACAAGTATATTTTTGAATAGATGATATGAGAATTTAAGATTATGAAAGGGGCACCAACGAGTTTAACTGGTTGACACACGGTATAAAATGGAAGATGCTTTTTTATGCCTTTTTATGTTTTTGTTTGTTCATGTTTGTTTTGTGTTTGTTGTAAAAATAAAAAAAACATTATAAAAAAAAAAAAAAACTTGTATACAACAAGCTTTCATCCTACAAACCAATATGCCAAAATTCCAGAATTTTTTCCAACTTCTTCAAAATTACACTGTCTTCCAGTTTCAACAACTGACAATGGAGAAAGGGACATATCCAATATGGCTGCCTCAGAAGACCTCTGTTTTTCTTCAGCTGCTTGCTTCCAACTCTGTTTCAACTCTTGCTCTGACCTCTACCTTGCCTTCCCTTCCTTCCTCTTTCCTGTTTTATCCTTTAATTTACCACATCTTGCTATTGCCTGTATGCCATAAACCTCATGGGCTACCTCAAAACCGAATGTAGTATGATGGTTGTCACTTTAAAACCTGGTGCACTTCTTCCTTAAATTCCAAAATATCCTCTAAATAAATCTGCTATTGAAGGATTCTAACTATTATTACTAATCAACCTCATCATGACCATCTTTGTCTGATGACATACTACAGTTGCAAGCTGGTAGCCCTCCTGTCTTGTTGCCTTGCCTTGTCCTTGACTCCCCAGCAGCTGAGCAAATTAGAAGTAGCACTTCTGAACTCTCCAAATGTTACTGACACTCATGTTTCTTCCCTTGATCCCTCCTCCCTTTTACTCCTCTCCTGCTGAATTTTTTTTCTGATTATGGTTATCTTCTTTTGACTGCTGCTGACTGCTTCTCATGCCAAATATTCAGGAAATTCCCATTGCAAATGCTGAATCTGAATTTTATACTGATGTATCTTCTTGCTACACCCCTGACAGGAAATGTCTTTCTGGATATGTGGTATGTATGCCTTTTGAATGAGTTGGATCTGATTCTTTGCCTCCTTCTGGTTTCTGCTCAAGCTGGCAATTACAAGCTGTCACTTACTTGCCTTTTAACCTCTGGTTCCTTTGTTAAGATTTATTGTTTTGGCATAACTCATAACCATGGGCAACTTTGGCAAAACTATGGGTTTCTCACATTCTCTGGCTCTTCAATTCAGGATGCTGGCTTTGTTTCTACTTTACTTGATGCTCTTCTTCTGCCCTCTGCTGTTGCTGTCATTAAATTAAAAGGCCACCTTTATTTGCCTGGCAACAAGCTTGCTGATTCTTTTGTTAAACATGTTGTACTCTAGTCTCTTGAGGTTTTGGGTTTTGTTTTTGTTTTTTTACCTCTTTTACCTTTTTATCTTCTCTTTTACCACTTTTTTATCTTCTATGTTGCCTTTTCAGAAACTGGACTCAGCCTGGAAGGACTGGATTCAGAGGGTGCTTTCTAGGTCCCATGGAGCATTTCAAGCTCCAAATAGACTCCTACTTGCTCCTTCCTTTTCTTCTTACCCACTTAGCCCATCCTAATGGACAGGAAGCCAAAATGAAAATACCTGATATCACACTGTATTACAGGTGATCCATACCTGCCTTGAATATCTACAACACATCATTGAGAATCCTTTACAGACTTCCCTGCCCCCCACCCCCTGTCCCTCCTCTTGTTGTAAGGACCTTTTCTTAACATTGAAATGGACTTTATTGGAATATCATTTGCCCAAGGTGATAAGTATGTCATTGTTTGTATGTTTAGCTTTGCAGAAGACCTGATGCTGTCAATCTGGCCAAAACGTTGGTCCCTTGCTTCAGTATATCTGCTCATATAAACTTAGACATAGGCCCCCATTTTATTAATGCCATTATTACCACACTAGGAAGGGCATTTCAAATTGATTTGTGTCAAATCCAATCTGGGGGTCCAGTGTTGTCCAACCAGCCCAGTGGGGGGTTTTGAAGTTCCACTTACAGAAATCACCTGCTCTAACCTCAGTGGAAAGTTCTTTTAACTACCCTTTCAGCAGTAACTGTTGCCAGACTGGATTCCTGGATCTATCAAATGCACTACAAGTTAACTGACAACCCCTGGAGGAATGATCCCATACTTCCTATTATGGGTGAATCTTGTGTCTATTCTGCATAAGTTGACTGAGAACAGTAACTCCTACTTGTGTCTTTTGCTATCTGACCAGTTGCAGATTTAACACTGCTGGGGTCAGGATCAAGACGACAATACTCTTAGCAACAGTAAATTTTCTTTGTCTTCCCATCAAGAAGACAAAGCTGTTTAAGATTTGGACTTTTTCAATATATTCATCACTTTCTTTATATATATTTGTAGAATTGTAGCTTTCAATGATACTTCTTCACCATCTCCTTACCTGCCTCTATATGGCATAAAACCATCCCAGCTAATACAGGAAGGACTGATACCTATGTTACAACACTTAAACTATTAAAACATTTACTACAAAACGTGGACATGGCTATCTTCATTTCTTATGAAAAAGGCCGGAATGATTATGGTCCCTGTGCTGACATTTTAAATTGTGCTTCTGTGGAAGTAGAAGAGGTAGAAATGTAGTGACAAATAAAAGCCCTTATTCATTGTTTCCAAATGGACAGGCCGAACAATCCTATTGTTGAATAACTTTTCTCTGTACCTACTGGTGTCCTCTATTAATTTGGTGCAAATTTGTTATTCGACAATGACATGTTATGTGATTACACATATGGTGTGGCAGTTTTTCCTTTATTGTTTTATCTGAGAACATTATATTTCATTGAAACACTTTGCTCAAGTGACTAAGTAAAATTCCACATGTCCCCAAATGAGATTAAAAGCTATCTATATGTATAGATAAACAAACTAATACAACAATGCAAAACTGTAATATTACTGAATTAAAATATAATAGTAATTAGATATGCACTGACCATAACATTTGAAAATAGTCTAATTTGGTCCACATTTGACAGATAACAATCAAGAAATATAGCAAAATAACTATGCTAAATTATGGCAAAAAATCAAAAGAGATTTTGAAAGGCGGAGGAATTTAAAGTAATCTTGGGCAGGATCTATTGCAATCATGAAAATGAATGTATTACTGAAAATAAATCATTTGTTCCAAATGGCACCAGCTATAACCTCAGAGAAAACCTTAGAAGAATAGCAAGAAATTGTCAGTAAATTTAAATGGAGTGGAAAAAGACCTAGAATTACATTCAAAATTTTACAAGATTCAAAAGACAGAGATAATCTTCCTCTTCCAAATTTTAAATTGTATCATAAAGCAAGTTGCCTGTCATGGATAACAAAGTGGATAAAATTCCCAAATAGTAGAATATCAATACTGGAAGGAGCTGGACTAGCCAATGAACTCACAGATATTTATGGTGCAGAGACACAAATAAAAATTCAAAAGAATAGACTATCAGACAAAGATTGATAAAAGCATGGAATTCCATAAGGAATATGGAATCAAGCCTATCAATTTCACCTCCAGCTTCTCCCTCAAAATACTTTTCATGTTGGAGATAATTACAGTAAGAAAAATGTAATTACATATGCAGACATGGTCCACTCAGACTCAGTGAATAGACTCAATGAATACTCAATGACTAGACACAGCAAGAATGATTTAATGAATGATTAAATTTATTAATGATCTTAAGAATGAGGGAGGGACATTAAGAAAAGTGACAGAATTTGAAATGCTTATACAAAACCAATACCATCTATTAGGGCACTTATACAAATTCCTACTTAATATGGCACAGGGAATAAGTAAAAAAGTGTATGATAAAATGGATGTAAAATTTTAGAGAAACAATCACAACACAACAATGGGAAGAATCATGGACCAAATCCATAAAATTGACTCCAAAGTACAATCTAAAAGAAAATTGGTACAAAATATTTTATAGATGGTACACAACTCCATCAATAATTTCCAAGATAGATACATCATACAGCAATAAATATTGGAAATGCCATGAAAAAGAAGGAACATTTTATCACCTGTGATCGACATGTAAATAAACTCAAAAGTTTTGGAAAAATATACATAGTATTATTCAGAAAATTTTGGAAATTAAATTTGAAATGAAATCACCATTTTTAACTAGGTATAATTCCATAAGAAATATCTTAATTTCTGAGATACAAGCTTATGGCAGCGAGAATAAATTTTGCCCAACATTGGAAGAAAGACACAATTCCAAAGACATCTGACTGGGAACTTAAACTTGGAGACTATGCAACAATGACAAAAGCAGTGTTTATAAATACCACAAATCAGTAGAGGTATAAAGAAGGGGGAAGTTAGGAACCAAACACTTGCCTATTTTTTTTTTAGCATCTTCTTCAACATTTTTCTTTTCTTTTTGTTTTGTTTTGCTTTTTTTTTTTTAAATTTTCTAATATGCAGAAACAACACATAACAATACAGTGGAAACCTTCGTATTAAGTATTAAGCTTTATTGTATAACAATTAATTTAATGCACTTTGCAGCTATTTATCAATCCTATTCTCAGCCCTAGATATTCAATTTAAGCAATCTTACAGTTATTAATATTAATATTTTAGAAATTATAGTTAATATTGATACAAAATTTTCCACCTTATCTTTAAAGATTTAAGTTACCTAAATCATCACAGTGTTAACAGTCTCTTGTTAATACTGAAGAAATATCATTGTACCCAAATAAAATGTTTTACTTTAGTGCTGTAATAATATAATAAAACAATATTTAAAATAAAAGAAAGAGCCAGTTTGGAGTAGTGGATAGAAACCAGGAGACTGTAAGTTCTAGTCCCACTTCAGGCACAAAGCCACCTGGGTGACCTTGGGCCAGTCACTCTCTCTCAGCCCTAAGAAGGAGGCAATGGCAAACCACTTCCGAAATCTTGCCAAGAAAACTGCAAGGATTTGTCCAGGCAGCTGCCAAGAGTCAACAATTTCTCACAGGCACCAAAAAAAAAAAAAAAAAGGAAAAGCAAAGCAAAGCAAAGCAAAGCAAAGCAAAGAAAAAAAGAAAAATAGACTAATTCCATTTTGATTGAATCAGAGGATGTTACATTCAACTGAGGACCAAACCAAAGCAAAATTCAAGAATTCAAAAAATGAAAGACAGGATGACATATTCAGGCATTTTAGATAATTCCTCATGATCCAAACTGCCACATAGCAGACAGCAATCATCCTTTTTATGTGTGTGTGTGTGTGTGTGTGTACGTATGTCTATATATCTCCTTTTTTATGTGTTTATATTATTGCTTCATAAATTCCATTTGGCTAAAACAATCCAGTTCAACCTGAGATCCATTGGAAGCCAACATATGCCTCTACTAGTAATCTTCAACCTATTATAGTGATTCCATGTAATGTTCTTTCTCTTGTGATTTCTTTATACATTTGAAATATGTTATACTGACCTTTCCCCTGTTAAATTCATATGCTTCTTAGATCTTTTATTTACAACAGCAATGGAAAATATTTTAATAGAAAATATTTCTATTAAAATACTCAATAGGAAACACACCCAAAACAACCAGAGTTCCTAGGAAACCATATGAAAATGGTCATTTTTTAAAAGGAAAAATATTAAATTATACTATTAATTAAAGTTGTGAAAGACAATAATTTCCATTAAAACTAAAAATCTTGTAAAAAAAAAAAAGATTCAGATAATGCCAGTCTACCTCTGCTGACCTCACATATTAGTAAATATACATTTTTTGCATCTTGAAATGGAAAAGTTTTTTTCAGTGCTGTACCAGATTTTTTAGAACATTTTTAAGATAAAAGGAGATAACTTCTTCCTCTTCCACTTCCATTTCTTAAAGACTTTTTAAGTATTCACCTAAAATACTGATGGCCAACAGAATCTACTTGGATTGATATTGTGACCATGTTTTTTCTGGCTCGATGCAAAATCTCTCATGCCAGCCCCATCTGACATGTACTCTTGTTCTGAAATTTATCTGGCAATCTTAGAGCTAGACAAGAATCACATTTGAAAATTATATAAGCACATTATTTTCCAGAAACTATTTATAAAAGAGCCAAAAAGACACTGGAAAATAGCAACAACCAAGCTGTACTCCAAAGGCCAGCACATGGAACATATTTTGAAAGAAGAGGCCAAAGGCTGAATACCTTACATTTCCCAGACTAGAACTCCTGAACATATGAAAATATATGACAACCACAAGTTCAAAGGGGTTGGGAAAATCTTTCTTCTTGTTCACAAAGAACTTTTCCATAGTTTATCTCACCTCTGAACACATGCTTATAAAACAGAGGGGTGTTGAGCTTCAAGATCAGGCATCAGTATGGTCCTTTCTTAGGGGCACTATCCATGTGCAAAGTGCTGAGAGGAAGTAGCTGTGCCACAACTTCTTCCCCAGTGTCCATTTTTTTGCTGTGTGAAGAACAAAAATGAGAATTTTGTCTATATTATTAGAATATTTAACTCTTCCATCTGAATAGACCAAAAGTAGAGGAAAAGAAACCCAAAACTTCCATGCCTCTTACTTAGAGATTTATATGCAACATTTGAAGCAATCTTTACCTGAAATTATTAATAATAATACCAACAATAGGCATTAATTCAGTACTTGAGATAGTGCTATTATATTAAAATAGTAAAATAGGCAAGCGTAATCCCCCTACTTACATAGTGGCAAGGAAGCCAAGTTATAGCAAAAGATGAGCTAGTAATTTTCATGACAGAGGAGAAATTTAAACTAAGTTTCTCTTAAATTTGTGTAGTTTTTACATTTCATTATCTCCTGAAATGGACATGCTTGCTATATTACAAAATAAAATAGTTTGGAATAGAGCAATAATAGAAATAAAGCAAATCACTTCACTGTAAAACAATAAATAGATTGTGATATGGTCAATACTAAAAGTGTATAAGAAAAAGAAGCACTTAGTGGTAAAATTTATTATTCAGCTCTTTCTTTCAAGAGCTCAAGGTGTCATACACAGTGTTCCCTCCTCCTATTTTTCCCCACAATAAAAAGCCTATAAGGTACTGTAGGTTGAATGACAAGAGAATGATTGGCTCTAGGAGCTTCTGCAGCTGAGGAAGATAGCTTGGTCTCACAGAAGGCCCAGCGTCAGATGCCCAGATCTGGAATGAGTTACAGCTATAACGGGAAAGCAAGATCTTTACAAGAGGGTGTGCATTTCATAGGAATAATAGATATTTTCACACTATGCTTCTTTAAAAAGTGATTGTAAATCAAAGGCTTGAGTTTTGAGGAGACTGAACATGATGAAATAGTGATTATAGCCTCCATGGTGGGGAATATCTGTGCCAAATTCAAACTGTTGGAATAATAGTGCAAAACAAAGAGGTGCAGATGTTTTTTTTAATAATAGTTTTTATTAAAGTTTAAAAATACAGAGATAAAAAACTAATACAAACTAAGAAAAATATTAAAAGAAAGAATAAAAAGTGCAAAGGAAAAGAAGAAAAAAGGGGGGAGGAAAAAGAAAAAACTCAACCAAAGATTTCTATTAGTAAATAATAAAACCTTACCATTCAGTCTTAATCAGCAAAAGTCCATTAAGAGTTACCAGAAATATATATTTTATATTTATATATATATATAAAATTAAACAAGTAAATTAACTTCATCGCCTTTACTTTACACAGTAACTTATCATTTTCTCTAAAAATATAATATTTCCCATATTTTATCTTATATCTATAAGCAGACCCATAAAACGCATTGTTCAAACTTATTTAAAAAATCCATTAAGAGCTACCAGAAAATCTTAATCTTTAAACCCTTCAAATAATATCCCACAAATTAATTTCTTAGCATTTTCTCTTCATCTCCTCTCAGAAATTCCTTCACAAATTTAACCCTTCCTTTCAATTGTAACATCATAACCCATCACTTTCTCTAATCATACAACAAAAAATCTCTTCTCCCCATCTCTTATCTAATAGTAAATCTTTAAGGCCTCATCATTCAGTCCTGGTCAAGAAAAAACTATTAAAAACTACCAGAAGAAAAAACTTCATATATTTTAACCTTGATTGAACAAACCAATTTTATAATCCTTCTTTTTGGTTCTAAAAGTCTTGATGTTTATTCCTTTTAAGTCATGCCCCAAATACTGATTTCTTTTCATTCTCTCTTTATCTTTTCTCAGAAACTCCTTCATAAGGGTAACACATCTCTTTTGTAAGTCCAAAATAAGAAAATTGTCCATCAGTCTTCTGCATTGAAATCCACACATCCAAGTCACTCTTCTGATTTATTATTTGTATGTCCCTTTTAGCTATTAAAACATCAGCTGATTTCATTTATAAGCATCTTTGTCAATATCATTCTTATATTCTACCATTTTTAAATCCATATCCAAGACAGCCTGATTCTCAGTTGTATCCTCTTATATCTCCTCTTTAAAACCCATTTTTATAGATAATCTTAAGAGAAAGCTCTGAGAAATTGTTGCCAAATATTCTTGAAATCTTAAAATACGTTTTTCCATTCTGTATGAGTGGCTCTTCTCCTTTAATTGTAATCTTTAGTTCTTTCTGGTTGCCTCTAGTAACCAGCCTTCAAGGTCTTCTTTTATCACGTTTTTCTCTAATCCATACCATTTTCCCTGGAAAGATTTCTTACACTTAATTTCAAGATCTTCATATATTTTTAATAGGATTTTTAACAAACCACAGGAAGGATTCTTATAGTTAATTTCAAAACCTTATTTTCAGTCAGTCTAGCCCCTTAGTCCATGCAGATGTTTGTCACAAATGAAGATGACAATGGAAGGAATTACGCCATTGGCCTTTCACATAAAATAATCACTATGGCATATCAGGGATAAATATCACACTACTGCTTGGAATATAAGATGGGTGAATGGGCTAAATGAATGGGAGTACTAATGATCCATCTTACTACTATAAGTTGTCTCCACCCACCCCAAAATATGGGACTTGGGTGGCATATAACAGCCTGATTGTTATTCTGGTGGGGGAGGGAGAAATCGCTTTATAAAAGCTTTTCAGCAATCTGAAGAGAAACCAGAGTATAGGGGCATATTGGTTTGTAACTGAACTAATACTCCTTTTTTATTTTGGGATGCAAAACTTCGTTTGGCACCAATGTTAGCAGCATTCTGAAACTCCAAAGAACACTGGAAACTAGAAAGAGAACAGAAAGATTTCAGTTCCAATGAGTCAACCTTGGCTAAATGGAAGTTCATTCTTAATGTCCTGGTTCTAGCTTTGTGATCTAGGCTTCAGCAGATCCAGTCTATAGCCTTATTTAATAGTTTTTAAGGTAGCAACTCTCTCCACCCCAGAATAAAAGGGAAGCCTGATGGGAATTTGAATTTCTTGCATGTTTAACCCTTACTTTTCTCTATGAGTAGCCAAAGCAGAAAAAAAAAAGTAAAAATGATGCAAATATATATAAATTGGTTCAATGTACATTGTCATTTTTATATTGTCCTGGAGCAAGTTTTAAAAAAAAAAAGTTTTCTTCTCAGAACCTTAGTATTCAGTATTCCAAATTACATGTTTATTTCCCATTTTATTAAGTTACAGGACTGCAGATCTCTCCCCAGGGCATGTTTGTTTTTCCATTGCCTTTGACAATTATTCCATCACTATTAGTATGGCAGTTGCACTCCTTTACATCTTTCCAGAAAAACATCAAACCATTAAAGTTTTAATCCCTATTTCCAAGCCACAGGAAATGGTAGCGCATTTTTTTCACTCTTATTCATGAACATGGTTTGCTTCATGGCACTTGACAAATTTAGGGAAAATCTATTTATAACATTTAAGATCCACATTTAGCATTCTTCTTTAATTAAGAACATCAAATAAACATCTGGTGAAGCAAATTCTGTCTTGGCTTGGAGGCAGCCCAGTTCACCACGTAACTAGGTCAAAATGGGAGTGTGGGGAAATTGCACATTGCCGAAGGAGAGAGCAAGTTATCAGCATCTTGCATGGAGCTTTGGGCACTGTTTGATGCTGGTTCTCAACTTATTTGGCTTATGAGACAAAATTGCCCAGATTCTTAGCTTTGATCTGAGAGTTTTATTTTGTTCCATGAGAAGTCTGCTGCTAGAGAAGTCATTTAGAATTTGTTCCACATGATGAAACACAGCTCTATCTATTCAAGTGATGACAAGGAGGTGAGCAAAATCCAAATTATTGCTTGAACACAGGTGGGAATTGGCAAGCAATTGGAGTGTTCCAACCCTTCTTGGGGAAGGAAGATCTGGGCACAGTAATCTGTACTTCAATGATTTATTTATAATGAAACAAGCTGTTCTTGAATATAGTTTAAAAACAGCTAGTTCAAAATATAGCAACTAGACTTTTGCTAGTAGCACAAAGTACATCAAACTGGTCTTGGGACATTTCATGATTTCTAGCTTTTCATACACAATTCAAAATGCTGGTCCTGTCCTCAAAACCCTAAAATGGTTCACACCCAAGAAATGTGAAAGGCTTCCCACTTCCATGAGAAACTTCCCAATATTTACATCATTCCTAGAGACTCTGTGTATGTCCCACCATCTAAAGAGGCTAGATTGGTGACTAGTGAAGAGAGAGTGGTTTTCAGAATTCCTTTCTGTTCTGCCCTGTCAGGCTTTTAATGATTTGTAACATTTTATGCAAAAGATTTTACTTGTTGATATTGGTCTTCTGTATTATTGTATGTGCAGCTTTTTTGACCCTTACTTATTTTTATATTTTGTTGCTATATTCCTGAAATCTTGTAAGTAGAGGATCCAATTTATTAATAATAAAAATAATAATAAATACTGAAAAATCAATATTCAACAGGAAAATTTCTTTTTATTTTTCTCTACAGAGAAGTAGAAAATAATTCTTTTTGTCTTATAAAAACAGAGAAAGTTGGAATCCTCTGCTACTGGAACAACCTGGACCGGTTTATGGTCCCTATATGACAAGATTACTAGGATAATAATACTGAATTGAAAAAAGAATACAACAATACCAGTATAAAACCGATAAAGGCAAGACTGTTTTCTTGAGCAATTGATTTACAATTTCCTATCTCACTATAATGTCAGGAAGAAAAATTCAAGGATGAATGAATTGGGGAAGGATTCTTTTAGAATCCACAAAGTCTATGTAATGAGGCAGAATGTCACCTATCTCCTGGTTAACCAGAAGTGTTTTCCTGACTGATGGAAGGGCAAGGACTTTCCTAAACTTAGAGCACTTGACAAACAGGCAGCTTCTTCTGAAAGTCACAGTTTTGTGATTAATCAAGGATTTGTGCCATGTTTCTAGCTTAAGAGACAAGAGAGAAGGCTTGTTGCTCGGACCAGGAACCCATGTTGTTCAGTATCCTATTCCCAATCACCAGCCAGATACATCCTGGAACCTCCCAAAGAAGAAATAAAGCCCAACCAGTTCTCCTCCATACAACCAGTTCTAGCCATGTATATACTGTCCTCTTACAAAGAGGAAACAATTTCTCAAAAGAGAAGGCAGATTTGCATAGAGGTTTCAAATGCTGATCCATGTGAATAATCTGAATTTAGAAATAAAGATTTAAATGAATTTATTTAATTAGGGGAACCGCACATAATACCATACAGGGGAAGATTGTGACCAGGAACTGCTCACCTAGCCTGCCTGCTCATCTAGCCTGAGCAATTTCTGACTAGCCATATTTTTTCCAAAATCTCTTCCATAATCAGGCTATGTGGAAATAGAACGTATTCAACCTGGGATCTTGTACATATAAGTTATGTGCTGTAATACCAAGCTATGATTTCCTCTTATTAATCTATCTGTTTATCTGTTCATCAATCAAATTTATACCAACCACAATCAACCAGACTTTTGGCAGTTTACATCAATTAGGAACATAAAGAAGCAATTCTAATTAAAACACTGAACAAAAATGCCATAAAACCATAACACAGAACATTAATCAATCATGAATGTCTCATCACTTACCAAAAGCCCTCCAGAATAATTTTATTTTTAATTACTTTCAGAAGGCTACTAATGTGGCAGCCAACCTGATTTCTAATGGGAGGTTATTTCATAATATAGGCATTGCCACTGGGAAAAATCTGTTACCATAAGAAATGTTTTAAATGACGCCCAAAGAGAAACCTTTATGCCTTGCTGTAAGTCTCTTCATGGCCACCTATTATCAAATGGAACTTTCACCTTAATGTTTTAGATTACTGTCCTGTGGCAGGTTATCCCAAAGACCATAGCATTTTGTTCTTCACAAGCAGAGAGGAAGGCTCTCCTTGTACCTTTAGTGAAAAGATCTGTCCTGGTTAGTTCTGTTCAGATAATACTCTGAGAACAAATAACGAATCTAGGTGTCTTTTGGAAGGGGGGCTGCAGAAGCTTTTGAGTGATTTCTGCTGCTAACTCAAGGAAAAGGTCACTGTCTCTGTCTCTGTCTCTGTCTCTGTCTCTGTCTCTGTCTGTCTGTCTGTCTGTCTATCTATCTATCTATCTATCTATCTATCTATCTATCTATCTATCTATCTATCTATCTATCTAATTACCTACCTGTCATCTATCTACCCACATGCATACGTGTATACATATAATCTGATCTTCCTCTAGCTAGAAAAGCCCCTCTGCCTAAGTATCTGCTCAACTTCAAATTTGCTAAAACAGCAGCAAAAAGCAACTCTATCTATGTTAATTCAGAAGTTAGCCCAGCTAAGTAGAGGGAGACCTTTTCTGAGGATGGTGGGAAATAAAGGTGAAAAATCTAATGCTACTTTTTCTTGCAGGGCTTTGTAAGGAGCTAGAATTACTTTTAAAAGAAAAAACAAAACAGAATGCAACAAACCTAGAAAGGATTTTGTAAGTTCCGATTTAAGAAGTTCCTCAAAGCACAGATGTCAATTTAGCTGAGCTATGAATCAGATCAAAAGTATTTGTTTTACTACTGCTACAACCTCAGAGTTGTCTTTGGTGTAATCGAGCAAGTTCCATTGGGGTGATTTGATTTCCTGAATTCATTGATAGATACATACCACCCGACCCGCAAAATTTGAGGGCGTTGGGCTAAGGCAGTGCACGAAGCAGCATCAGAAACCAAGATGGAGTGAAATTTCCAGGGGATTAAAAAAAGACACTAGTAATAATATCTGACAATCTTTAAAAACAAATCTCCACCATAAAGCCTTAACATAGACTCCTAAAGATAAAGAACAAAGTAATGTAATTATATCAAGGCAGGAATTAATTCCTGATTGTAAATCTGACCAGCCATGCACATACATAGACCTCTATTAAACAATACACATGAGTGAACAGCAACGCTGAATCTTGCTCTCTTCTTCTCAAGCTTTTTTTTTAATTTTTAAAAGTTTCTCATAAAAAAAAAATGCATCCCGTTATCTATACAACAATATTATGTCTAGCTTATATAGCTTATATAAACAAAACAGCTTGTAACTGTGTGTTATACACATATACTGTTAATTATTACCACCTATTACATATATATGCTAGTTACCCAATAAAAAAACAGAATACCAGTATAACTAAAACATTTTATGTCCAAACCTACAGTTGTGTTAGCGTTAGCCACTATATAAATATATAGTTTTATGGGTTATAAAATTATAATAAATAACCAAATAATATACCTCTTCTCTGAGAGTTTTTGGCTAAAGACTTTATGTTTATAGATAAGTCTTAGATGCTAAATTTATGAAAAAAAGGTTTTTTTCCTATATTTTATATACAACTTATATTTTATAAAGTTTTACATTTTTATCAATAAACAACCAGATAATATATATTTTCTGGCTGAGTTTCTTTAAAAACAAGATATAGACATTACAGTTTACAAACCTATCATACTGATATATATTTTATCCCTAGACAAAGGGTTTCTAAAGACACTGCTATACTCTGCTCAACAGGTTATGGGCCCAGAAAACCCAAAAAAACCAGCACCCAAAACCAAGACCCAGGCTTGAGGTCCCAGAGTGCCCAAAGGTTCCAGGCATGAGATGTCAAAAATGGTGTTCCAAGACTGTGCCCCAGACAGAGGCCAAGAGTGATACAAGCCAGGACTAAAATTCCTGAGTAAAGGATGATTTATAGATTTATTACCCTGCCTGTAAACGTTCCATTTAAAGTTTAGATTAGACTGCTATACTCTGCTCAACAGGGTCATGGCTTAGGAAAGCATTCATTATTACTAAGGCAAGAGATCCTCCAGTGCAGGTGACCCACAGTAGCTTTTAGGAGAATTGCAGGCACCAATGAAATTAAACCAGTAATGACTCTGGGGCTTTACATCAGTTTATTTAGATCTACCTGTTTGACTGACAGTGAAGGTAGAATGAAATTTATTGATTGATTGATTTATAGCACTGCCCATCTTCCATAAATAACTCCTGTATTGCTACTGTGCATTATAGATTTCTCCAGAGAGCTATGTCTTAACGTGTCATTATGTGTCCATAATGTGTCCAAGGTATGATAATTTGCATCTATCTAGTCATTTATATCCCAAGTGAGAAATCAGTTTTTTTGATGATCCATTTGTATGCTTTCTTGGATAAGAAGTGAAGAATATGGTTATGTAATTCTTCATGAGTTAAGGATTGTTTTGTACTTATAAAGGAGACTAGCAGTAATAAAGAATTGCACTGTAACATTTGCAAACTGGACTAGTGTGATTCTGCCATCTACTGGATAAAAAGAGTAATTGTCTGGCTTATGTTTTACAGTATATAATAGAGATTCAGCTTTAGAATTCTGCAACTCAAGTCATTTTATCATGCTTGGTGGACAGCTAAAAAGCTAGAAAATTTTGGGCTCCAATACATACATTCATAAAATTTTAAAGATTAACATTCAATTGAACGTTCAATTGAAACCAGAACTTTTCCTCCTGGGACTGATGGATAAAAAGTTAAAAAAGAGCCAGCGAGATTATTGTATGCACAAAGATGGAAAGATTTGGCAATACCTACAATGGAGGAATGGTTGGTGAAGATGACAGAACTTGCTGAAATGGCTCAACTGACTTGTTTGATTAGAGAAACGAGAATACCTACATTTATTGGTGACTAGAAACCCTTTATGGACTTCTTGTGTAAAAAAGAAAAAAAATGAACTTATGATTTATGGTTTTGGTGATTAGACAGGATAGATTATAGAAAGAAGAGAGTCATGGTGTAACTTTAGAAAGAGAGGTTACAATATAATTGTACTTATAACTGCTGTGCAGAAGATTGGAAGCCACTTCTTTATAACTTTCTTTATATATCCTTTTTCCTTCTTTCTATTTTTCTTCTGCTTTTCTTCTTTCTGCACTTTTAGCTTTTTCCTTTTTTTTCTCTCCCTTTTTCTTTCTTCTTTTTCTTTCTGTTTTAGTTTGTATTGGTTCTCAAGATCCATCAGCACCACAAGAGAATGGACAAGTCGGGGAAGGGGGATATTAGATTATGATCCATCCTTCATCTGATTGGCTTCAGCATTTGGTATGTCCACCCTTATAGGATTGAAACCTCCATCTCTGACCTAGTTACAGGGCTCAAATGGCTCAGTGCTTCTCAGTATAAAACAACTCATTTAACAGAAAGTTAGGCTAAGAATGCAGGTATCCTGCATTTTTATGATCTCTGTGCAAGTGTTTTGTTTTGTTTTTGCACAGAAAGCCTTCCCAACTGGGCTTCATCTGCAGTCTGAAGTGCTAGAGCCCAGAAACATTTTCCATCACAGTAAAGATTAGATTGCTAATCCCACTTTGAAAGAAAGTGTCATAATCTGGTTGCAATGAGAAGTAATTTGGTGGTTGCTGGAGGGTGTTCATTGACTGAGTGAGTGCTGTCAGCTGTCATATAACCACCTTTCTTGGCTTGTGCTCCTCAGTTGATAAACTATTTTTCCAGTGGCAGTTATGTAAGTAAGTAAATTTATTGTTATACCCACAGGTATAACATGCCATAAAATACAATAAAATAACAGCAAAATATTGTAAAATAAAGTGAGTATTAGATATAAAAGGGTTACAGTAAAATAAAGCCAAGGCTACAGCTAAGAACTTAAGTATTTCTTTCTAAGTTTAAGTGACAGCAGAGCAAAAATAGCAAGTTGGTTGCTGAAAGTTGGGAGCACATCTGCAAGAAGATAGTTCAATTTCTTGAGATTGGAGCCCTTGAGTTCATCTACCACCAGTAATTTGGCCCTAATCTCATTGTACATGGGGCAGTGGAGGACGCAGTCGATAATGTCTTCCACTTGACCAACACCACAAGGACAGAGACATTGTTTGTCAGGGAGCTTACAAAAACTTCCTCTGAGATATGCAGAGGGCATGATTTACAGGCAAAGGGATGTTAAAGCCCTTCTCATTGAAGCATAGGTTATGTACTGGGAGAGGCTGCTATTTTTTTTTTTATATAATGATGGTACCAAGATGAAAATTTGGATGATTTTACTGTAGTGGCATCTTTATTGGCATCCCTTTCAAAAAGTCTGTTTCTAATATCTTCTCTGTTCCAAGAGCTAAGTTCTCTTAAAGGTGGTAGGGAATACAATTGTAGGATGGGTGACAGAAGTTTGGTCCATTAGTTCCCAGCCGTGTAATGGAGAAAACAGTTGGGCAAGATGGGATTCTGGAAGGCTTTCTAGTTTCTTATAGTGCCCCAACAATGCAAGGTGTATTCTAATGGCGCTGGAAAGTAGCCCTTCCTCCACCCTTAAGTAGGCAGTAGGGGGTACCCTGGGGGAGGCCCAAGTTCTTCCTTATGAAGTTGTTTTGGACTACTTCCATTGGGCAGTAATCTTCTCATCACACCCCCAGATCTTAGCCCCCTACGGCATCTGGGCTATCACCTTGCCTTGAAATATTTTAACTTCAGGGGCCACCAATTGCCCTCCTTCAGAATAGAAGATGTTCAGAATAGTGCCCACTGTATGCTGGACAGTAATCAGAGCAGTAGCTAAATGTGTTTTCCATAAAAGGGACTTATGAAAGGTGATGGCCAGGTATTTAAAAGAGGGGCATTGCTCTATTCGTTGGGCATTAATTGCCCATCTATGTTTAATATATATATTTTTTTTTAATCTGTGCTTAGTCGTTACCGACTCTGCAGTGACTGCTTAGACGAGTCCTTGCAGTTTTCAAGGCAATTGTTTCAGAAGTGGCTTGCCAGAGCCTCCTTCCTAGAGCAGAGCCCAGCTGGCGAACGCAGGAGGCGGGGTTTCCGTTGCTTCGCGCCCTTTTTGGATGCACACGGTTTTTTGCGCTTACCGGCAACTGCTCCCAACTCCTTTTTTGCAAGGCGCCGCCAGCATTTTTCCTCCCACTGGAGTGAGAGTACCCATTTATCTACTCACGTGAGTTTTCGAACTGTTGGGTTGACAGGAACTGGGGAGGAAACAGGAGCTCACCCTGCTAACGCGAAGGCTGGACTCGAACCGCTGAAGCATCGACCATTTCTGGCCGGCAACTTTCAGTGTCATTAAGCCGCTGCGCCACCGCGTCCCCCTATGTTTAATATTACTTCTGCCCAAAACTACTATCTTTGTTTTATTATAATTTATCTTCAGTTTTTCCCTTTCACAGTAAGCAGCCAGTCTGGCCAATAATCTTCTAAAGCCAGTCTCAGTAGAGGATATAAGAGCCATGTCATCAGAATACATTAACATTGAAATTTTCTGTCCACTGAGTGAGGGGGAGAAAAAACTTGTGACTTCATGGCCACCCCAATATCATTAATATAGTAGTTAAATAAGAAGGGAGTAAGTAAACTGCCCTGTTTAGTTCCTCTCTCCAATAAGATAGGGTCTGACAAGGACCCATGTGGGCCCATTCTTACTCTGGCTGTAATGTCAGTATGTAGTTCAATTATTAGTTTGAGAAGGCACTTACTGATGTCTGTCCTTGCTAGTTTCTCCCATAGTTGAGGATTGTCAGTGGAATCAAAGGCAGAGGTGAGGTCAATAAAAGCGACATAGAGTTGTTTGTATGCCCGTTGGTATATTTCTGAATAAGGGCCTTCAAATTAGCACAGCAATCTACTGTGCTATGTCCTTTTCGAAACCTTGCCTATTCTGGATGAAAGAATTCTGTTTCTTCCTCCCAATCTTCTAATTGGGAGGAAGAAATAATGAAATGGAACAAAGTGACTATTACTATGTCTTGATTCTTTACTAGTGAATGAAGAATGGCAAAATTCCAAAATATAATTATTAATAACAAGGTCTCTTGTTTATGACTTTTTTGCCCAGGAATATCTATCCTGCAATCTCCTTGAGACTCGGAAGCTTTTGGAATAAAGCCTTTTCTAATGTCAGATTTTGTCCATTTACTATTTCATATTGAACCTGGCTAGCTTGTCTTCTATAAAATTAGTGGGTCATGGCTGATGATTGCAAATAGCTGGGTAGAGAAGGGGGTATAAACTCATGATGTGGTAAGTGACTTTAAGTGAGTGACATTAATACTGAAGTCAAAATACTTATAAGGATTAAGTTCAGGGCATACAGTATTTACCTGATCTACATTATGTTCAGCTGACAGTTGCTGTTATCCTTGTCTCAAAGATGACTCTCCGTGTACTGTTCTACATAACATGGTTTTCATTGTTAGAGCCTAAATAGCAAAATTAATTTTTATTATGGCCTTAGCAATTAATAATGCTGTTTCTCTGTCTTCACTCCACTATATTTGGGAAACTTAAATAGGAATATTTTCTATGTCTATGCAGCACCACTCAGAAATTTAGGCAGAGAATTTGTCACTCTCTCTCAGTGCAACACAACTCACAGGGTTGTTGTTATGGGGAAAATAGGAGGCAGGAGTATTATGTTCACCATCTTGAGTTGGCCAAATTAAAAAAAGCAAGATAAAAATATCATCATCATCATCATCATCATCATCATCATCATCATCATCCTCCTCCTCCTATAAAATGCCTTCTATATGTATTTATCCATCAAACAGAGTATTTTAAACCTCACAGATTTAGTAAAAATCCTGTTGAATGAAGCAAACCATTTACCAGGTCTAGCCATTGGAAATAAATAGGACCCTAAGTTGACTAGGTGTTTGATACTCTTGTTTGTGATGTAGGTTCATTACGTTATGATGCTAGTAAACTTATGAAAGCATCAAATGGATGGGAGACACATTTTCTCCAGAGCAGTTCTGCAAGGCCCTCAAAGCGTTTGGGATGCAGGGAACAGGGATTTGAGGAGAGGAATGTCATTTGGCGGTCTTCCTGGGTTAAGCTCTCAGGACTAGTTGCTAAGGAGATGATAGTTCTTAGAACCCTTGAAACTTGAAAATGTGGGTTGATGATGAACCAGGAGCTGAACTAGTTCATCAGTATTCTCAGCTGTGTGCAAGTGGGAGGATTCCCAATGTGGTAAGTAGAGAGCAGTGGGATTTCTCATGTACTTAAGAAACAGCTACAGATAATTTTGTTAAGGAAAACAAACAAACAAACAAAAAACTATTGATGTAGAAATAGTTCCCTTGTTCCATTATTTATGCCTGTACAGTATATTTGGATACAGAAAAGGCTTCAATTGATAGAAGGTTAACCATTCCAGTTTTCTGTGCCTCGCAGGTGCATGTTGAACTATTACATTACCATTAGAGGGCAGTATAGCTTTTTGATACTTTGTATGTTCACTTTCACGATCACCTTATCACAATTCCAAGATGGCAAATTATTAGAAAAGTCATCTCAGTCATTTTGCTCTAAACCTTCAGGACAGAGGTAGACAATTATTTATGAATCAAAGCCATGGAGAGATCTTCAGGATTAGACCAATTCATCTGACAGAAGGGTGATTATTACCATGACAAAGATGGACATCCTTATCCTACTTTCAGATCAAAAGAAACCTTTAATTCCAGAATTCATTCTTACAAGCAAATAAAAGGCTGATAACAAAGCAAACATTAGCAGAATTGTACATAGTACGTGCAGAAGGAAAAAAAATATTAACTGCAGGCTCAGACCCAGTTAAATGACAACACCTAGCTAACTTTGCTACTCTCAAAAACGCTAGGCAGAACTGGCATTTGATGGGAGACTATCACAAAAATCCCAGGGTGTACATTAGATTGAGAAGTTTTTTTTAAAAAATCCTGGAAAAAGGCAGTGGCAAATCATTTACCTTTTCCAAGAAGATTATATGTAGCCACTAGGAGTTCAATTTGACTCTAGGAAATCCTTTTATTTTACGTTATTTGCTAATTATACAGTGGAGTAAGGCCTTTCAGACAAACTTTAAACAACAGAAAGCTACATAAGTACCCAGTGCAAATTCCCTATCAGAAACTGGTGTTTTTTTCCTAAAATGCAACCTTTAATGAATCTAAGAATATAGAGTCTACTAGGGCTCCCTAGATTTTGTTCAATGAATGGCAGCCACTGTTCTTGTCACTGCAGTTGGTGCTCTGCTCACAACCAAACATCTTGGAGACCTGGAGCAGGTCTCTATTGTTTGATCATGCTACTCCCCTCCTTTCCATCCTCCAAAAATCCTGAACTCGATGAATAATTGTTAAACAAACAAGCAAAGAATATTCCTCCCTGACTTGATAAAATATTCTCTACTCTCTTTGGCACAGCAGTGAATAGAAGAAAACCTCATAAGCAATCTTTAAAAGGGCTAGGAGTGCAGGAATTGTGGATGTCCTGGGACAATCTGACTGGACCACCTCTAAACGATGGTCATCCAATGGCTGGGCTGGTTGTTATGCCACTGCTTGAACTATCCAAGCAACCTGTTCCATATAAGGTGCAAGTGTTTGATCTCCCACTGACACATCATGAAAGAATAAGCAAGTGGTTCTTCAGAATAGTCAGAAGCATCAGAAGAGTTACTAGAAACTGAAAAAGGATTTTGATTTTTCTGTAACTATTGGGAAGGCAAGAGATAGATGTTGTTTGTAGATATATCACCATATGGTGCTTGGACAAATGGAGCATAGTCCTGGTGACAGCCATAGATAGTCTGGAAAGAAAAGGCAGAAGCAGATATGAGGCTCTCTAGGTAAGAGAAACTCCCAGCTATTTTCTGTGTTACACAAATGGTATCAATTCTGGCAACCACTCATAGTGGTGATGGATAGTCATAAATGGGAACAGAGATGCATGAAACTCATTATAGGTCTTATGGCTGGATGGGCTGCTTCCTCCTACATTTAGACCACTTCAGTTCAGTAACAGCAATATACCTGCTTGGTCCACTTCAGAGATCAGTTCCTGGATCCAATTAAGTAGTGGGCTCTGGACAATTGATGAAGAAGGAGGTGTAAATTTGCCACCAATAGCAGTGGGGTGGCAGCACTGGAGTCAGAGCTATTGAGTCAAGGTCTGTGACCCCTTGTGAAAATCTGTTGTTAGTTCCTGATCAATAGGGGAGAGACAAGAAGAATGGACTGGATCATACCGGAGTCATCACAGGAACTTATCCCTAAACCGCATCTCCCTCTTCATGTAGCCTGCTGGATCACACACAGGTCATTTGGTTGATTTTTTTTTTCTTGCCTTAGCTCAGTTGGGATCAGGTAAGTGTTTAGAAATGGAGATGGTAACTGACAGCAGGCCTGTAATGGGTTGATTCAAGACTGCTGCTTCAGGCATTGTTGTTGTCAGCTTCATGAATTTTGAAAGTGCCAGGCTTTGCTTGTTCAAGCAATGTCAGAGAGAGCTGTCATGGCTCTACCTTGTAAGTGTTTAAGTGCTGACCATCTGTAGAGAACTCAGCCTCTAGGAATTATGCTCAGTCTAATTTGTCAAGCGAAGGCGAGAATTCACTTGATGCCCTCTCCCCTAAAGAATCAGTAGAATTTAGGTGGCAACCTGTTTTGAAGTTCATTCCTCTTGGAAAAACTGAACAAAACTAAAGTGTACAATTGACAGAACTAAAGGAAGATAGAGGATGACAAAAAGCCAACAGAAAACAAGGCAATAATGGGGTGGGGAAAGGGAATGCTCCCAAGCAATATCCCAAGGAGAAAAATTTCCAGAAGCATCCCTGTTCCTATGTTCAAAAAAGAAAAATCTAGGGATTAAGATAAGGGCAGAGCTCCAAAGAGGCATCACAGTAATTCTTAGCTGCAGCCTTACAGGCTTCCTACTTACATCTGCTCAGCTGTAGGCCATGATAAATCAAGAAAGGATGCAGGCCACAGAGGCACAATTGTGATTTTCAGCTGTAAGGCTCCTTAGTGGAGTGTGCACAAAGGGCTAAAACACTTCCCAGCCATGAGACCTGGATACATGACAAACTCTAGATTGCAAACGGTAATGGGTATTTTCAGATGACACCCAAAAAGGGTGTGCATCTGCACAAGGGGGATTTTTACATCAACAGTAAGTGCTGTTGTATAATTTATCATGCTTTAAAGTTGAAATTAGGTTAATGATTAAGCAATTCAGTTTAATATCAGAACAGAAGCAGACCTGCTGGTGATTTGATGAAGGCCCCCCACACCCACCACCACAAGAGGAACTGGTGCTCCAATGCTTGCTGGCTTTTTTCAAAATTTATTAAGATGTAAAGGTTGCCGGGGAGGGGGGAGAGAGAGAGAGAGAGGAGGTTTTTTTTTACAAGTCTCCCTTTCTACTGAAAAGCAAATTCTTCCTAATATTTATTTATTTATATATATATATAAATGATTAAACATTTATTAAACATTTATATATATAATGTTTAAATGTTTAAATTTTAGATAATTATTAAGTACTAACATAACAATTTGGCCTAAAGTATTTATGTGCATAAGAGCTCATTGAGACATGTTTGTAGAGTGCCTCAGCCTAAATGGCCTTGTTTTACCTATACCACTGCAGAATGCTTGTATGGGGACAACTCATATATTGCCACGGTCTCACTGGTAGGGCTCTCAAGGACTTCATTACAGTGAAGCACCTCCGCAAAGCTACTTCAAGGAGTAGCACACAAACAAAGCAGCAGTCTTGCTTCAGTTTGCTGTTCTTCTGAGGCACTTTCAAGAGCCCAAAGAAGCTTCTGCAAACATCCAGCCCACTTATCAAAGAGGCTTCTTTGCATGAGCAACAAACACACAGCGTGCTCTTTGGCTGCTGGAATATTAGAATAGGCTTCAAGGCAATGTGAAAAACCTTGTTCGGAATTGTATCACCTTGACAGAGAATAATTTTACTTCAGTGATGTTGGATTTAGATTAGACATAATGATAAACTAGCTTAGTGACATGAGAGCAAGCCTGAGCGAGCCCTGGTTCATCCCCACTAACCCAAGTGTGAATATGTAGACTCAGAACATTGGCTTTTGTTTTAATTTAATCACCATTACCTGATTTGTCTGTACAGAGATAGTTACCAATAATTTAGGAAATAAAGTTTAGTTTGTAGCTGGCCTTTTTTCCCTTAAATCAGAGTTAAGAATAAGCATAATTATGAAAATGTATTTTAGTCAAATTTCCTGAAAACAGGTATGGCAATGCATGCATCAAGCTGCTTTTGCAGTAAACACTTCTATTTAACAGGCTAGTCACAATGATAAACCACTGTTGGCTAAAGACTTCAAGGCATGCTGCCATACAGATAACCGTTGTACCGTTGAGGCGCTCTTTTTAGATGACGTGTGTGCAGAGACTATCTGAACTGCATTGAGAGTTGGATCTTGAGCTCCATAAATGTTCTATCCTTTCCTGGGCACTCCAGGTCAATTCTAGAGCTTGCTTATAATGTTCAAGTCATAATGTTCAAGCAAGTTAGAACATTATGACTTAGTTACTTCAGTCATTTTTAATTATATTGCAAGTAACATTTTTATCTTGAGACAAAATGTGATGAAAACTTCAGCCAGAGTTGGCTAAAAAAAGGGAGGGGGGAGAGATTTGCAGTTATATGCAGTCCTGGGAGCACAGGTTGCCTATACTAGCTGTATTTCTCCTCAAACTAGAATATTAGCAAGATTTCACATTATACTGATGTTTGGGCAAACAATTGTCCCTTATGAGTGATTTCAAAGCATCATGTGGTAATAAAACAATCAGGCTAGTGTTGTCATCAGAGTTGTCAATCAAAATACTTTATAACTGCAATACTTGCAGCCATTGTATAAATAATCCCTTTCTGCCCCTCCCATTTTTCCATTCAGTGCAACACTAAAAACATACATAAATCTCAGTTTGCAGAAACAGATTTATAAATTCAGTAATTTTATTAAAATCTGAATAAAGGTGATACTTCAAAAAGCAGAGAAAATTATTATAGAATGCTCTTTACATATTGGATACATGTTTATACAAATTTTGAGAGAAAAGGGAAGTCAGATAAGGGGAAAAAACTCGGTTTTGATATTGTTGAATAACCAGGAACCATTGTATTATAAAAATATGTGCAATCCAGAAGCAAAGCTTGCCAATGTTCATCACAACCACCTTCCAATGAATAGGAAGCTGTGCACCAGCTACGCCATACAAAAGGACTGATGGTTTTTAGCCTGAAGATGGTTTTAATACTGCAGATAGGGCTGGATCATTTTTTTTAACCTGATGGCTGCACTAGAGCTTTCTGCTCTGACAAATGGCTGGCAGGAGAGGGCGCAGTGTTGTATTTCTGGACCTGTTTGCTTTTTTAAAAAGGTGGTTGGGGAGGTCACTTAAGACTTGCTTTTGTTCCCTAAATCCTACCCCATGGGGAGAAAAACTGGCCTGATTTTGGGGGGGGGGGCAACATTATTAAAGGGTCTATTGGGCACCTGAAGCCTCTGAGGCCTTGCAAGCATGTGGCCCAGGCATGTAATCCACTCCTGCTGCAGGTTTACAGTAGCAGATTCAATAAAGAGACTATGAGTATGGTTAAAAATGTGGCATCTTATTAATATCACTCATGAAAATGAATTCTAACTTCCATATCTCCATTATGTGAAAATGTATGCGGACATTACATGTGTTGTGCTTTCAGTATGTGTGTGCAATACACATGTAGAAGAGACCTTGAGTAAGATGCCGATCAAAGACATTTCTGTCAAATCCTGAACAACTAATTCCATATTCCCCAGTGTTTGTTCCTGTCCTGATTTCAAGCAGCTGATATTACCAGTTGCTTGGTGGCCCAAATATCTGAATATTGGATATAGTCCAAATAAAAGCATGCAGTATCTGTGAAATTTGGACAATGAAAGTCCATTTTTGTTACATATTAACCTACCCATAGGGAAGAACACCTAAACTCAGTAAGTATCAATTTTCCAGTAATTATTTTAAAGAAAATGTGTTTTGGGGTGGGATGGGGGGAGAAGTTGATACAATTAATATTTAGTTCACTTATTGGTAACTGGTTCTGACGTTCATGGCATTTACTAAAATGATTATTAAGTGTGGTCCAGAGATACTTGTTTCTGTTTATGCCCAACAACTATCCAAGGACAATCTATAGATTACAAATTAACTGACACTGAATTTATAGTTTCTCAAAATCCATATTTATGCAGCAGTAAGGGTATCAAACAGATTTAAACTCTATAGAGCTCAAATTCTGGTCTGATCAGATTTAATATAATGAATCAGTACATTAAACGCTTGATAAACCATGTGTGAATGTACAGTGTGTGTGTGTGTGGCATACAATAAAACTGGGCACAAACATTTTCCATAAAAATTGTGGGCACAGAAACTGGATATATGACTTACATTTTTTTTTCCAGGGGAAGGAGAAATTCTCCAACTCTCTCTGAAAGCCAGGATTCCCCCATAGAAGTGAAAATAGCACTGCTACTAAAAATCCCTTGGGATTTAATGGAAGCCAGAAGGGCTGAAAACTGATGGAAAAATGATTGAAAACAAAAGTTAGTACATTCACTCAAACCCTTCTGCCACTTGGGAATGAAATAAATGAATAACATATACCGCCTATGAAATTGCACCTAAATTCTCTACATGAAGACTTTTTTCCCATAACATTAAATGAGAACTGGTTAAAAAATGCAGAATTTCTCTGCCAGGCAGAGTGTGTGTCTGTGAGAGGGAGGGGGATTGATTTTTTTTGTTCCCTTCTTACAAATATAATTGTAATTCTGACATCTTATGTCCACTGTTTGCACCCAGTTTCATTAGAGCCAGTGGAAATGTTACACTGATATTCAAACTGCTCTTGTTTTGGGTATCTTCCCCCCCCCCACTTGCTTGTATGGATAGATTGTACCACTGTGGCACAATCAGGTGGGAAATATGTATACCATCAGCAATTGTGCAAATACACATTCACATATGGGATCACAACCATTACAAAGTAACTTCCGATATCACTGGATTATGTACAACCTAAATGCTCTATAAGCAGATTATAAAAATCACCACAATGCATACACAGACATAGCAATATTGTGTCCTGGAATATTTGGTCACATGATGTATTCGATTGTCAAATCAGGGTATGTCATTTCTCAAAATATGGCTAAGTGCACCAAAAATAAGATTTTTCTCCCCCTACCCATTTTAAAATTTACCTTAGATTTTTTAAAAATAAAAACTATTTTAAAATATTAGTAGAAATTGGATTTCAAAATAAAATTATGAAGTTTTTTGTTGTTTCCTGAAATATTTATTCTATGAAAGGAACTTGGCTATTATTAAAGGCAGGATATGAAAACACTGCTGCCTCCTCCCATCAGGCATGAACAAGATGCTCTGGGTACTGATGTAAAACATTTCATGTAAAGTGGTCTAGCAGAGATATCCCCATTCATTTGGGGCATACATGTGTTTTCTGTGTAAGTCCTATCAAAACCAATAGTGCTTGTGTGACAGATGCCTTCTAAGTATACAGAATCAGAACATCTATTTAACAGACCCACATCTGTTTTACACTATAAATAATTTGACACAAGCTAATAATAATAATAATAATATATATATATATATTATAAATTATACAAACTGTTCTCATGTGCTTCCCCCTCATTTATATACTGCAATTATTAAGGGCATTACTTTTCTTGCTAAAATTCTTCATAAAACTTTCTGAATCACATTATCCCCTTTTAAATATTCCATCATTTCCCATTTATCTTTCAACAAATTAACATCTAACCTTTCTTACAATATATGCGCTAGGCAAACCTACTCTCTCTCTTTACACCATCCCAAATAAACTTGCACCAATCTCCTACAAACATACACTTTCCATTATAATCTTGATGTCCATCACTCTAATATTAAAATGAAGAGAAGTCCTAGCTTGTTTGCTGGGGCCAGAGCAACAATCAATGCAAAAGCAAATGTCTGCCCAAGTGGGCACTTGCAACAGAGGATCTATGAGCAGAAGGAAGAATTCTATGTAACTGTTCCAGAACCCACCAACTGTTCACTACAAATGTACCCGGAACAGTGGCTTCTGAACCTACTCAAGGGAACAACAAACATTTTAAAAGTGCCCCAAAGTGGGAATTTGCAAGGAAGAACAATTAGGAGGAGAATCAGTGCACTCTCTTTTCACCTAATAAATCTGCAAGCCTGTACATCTCCCATCCCCACCCCCATGCTCCCAATCTCATTCCTGCATTACAGCTGAGAGACCCATGAGATTTTCTCATGCAAATTTCTGTTCTCGTGACCATATATGACTTTCTAGCAAACATTCCACATAAAAGCAACATGTCTGATCAAACAGGTGAATGCCCACTTTCCCACATTCTGCTCCATCACAATGAAGTTAAAAATCAGAAAAACTCATTTCAATTTTCCCAACTTTGATGCTTTAGATTTTCCAAATATTTGTTCAGAAACGGGTATTCAGGAGCTTGCAAGCTTCCAGTTCTTGTATTTGCTGAACTGTAGTTTGATATCAAAATGTTTAAACGATCAGGTGATATTACTGAAGTATAAAAGGCATCCTTTGTATTATTCTACAGACGGAGTATGCGCCAGAGGAGATGCCAACGGTCACGTAGCTTTCATCTGAGAATACGCTCCCTGCAAGTTCAACACAGCAGTAAAACGTTCAGTTCTTCTTTGGGGAACCTATCATGACCTTTGATACAAAGTTTACAATGGCACTGGCAGGCTGTTCTGGATCATGCTCGGCAAACAGGTGGCAGACGTTATCAGTTGCACTGCCTTGTTTCCTTGCAACAAAGCCAAATACTCTGCAGAAAACAAAAAGAAAAAACAATAGAAAAGATGATGCAGGAATTATTCATTAAACAAGGTCAAAACAGTGGTTACCAATCTGTCTTCTAAGAGTTTCTTGGAGTTTACCAGGGTTTCCACAGGAAGAGCAATGATAAACAAGCTTTTGTGAGAAGTAGTTTGCCCAGCCCTATTAATCTTTTTCTAAGCTGCACTGGCTGTAGAAGTGTGCACTTAAAATGTACTTTCAGTTCACACAAAACAAAGCTGAGGCCTCATTAGAAGGCATCTTACTGTATGTGAGAAATTATACAAAATACTGCATTAAGCCTGATGGAGACTTAATGCACATATTTTGCACCTTTTTTTGAATTAAAAACATGAGCACTCTGCAATCTGGGAATGTTAATTATATTTAACCTTATTTTGTCTGGCCCACTACTTAAGGCCCAGACTAGGAAAACAAATGTTGTGCGCCCCTGCTCTGACAGCTTCCTTATCCTTAACAGCAACGGATTTCTGAACACGTGCTTACCTGCCTCCTCTCTCCCTGTCCCACATGCCTTGCATGCATCTCTATCTTTACCCTGGCATGCCGTGCCTACACCACTATCCACAACAAATTGCTTAATGTTTAAATGCTATGTTAAATGGAATGAGGGCAGAGTCTAGTGCTCAGGCATGCTTGTATGCCAGTTCGACTACCCTACTTAGAGATTTAAGTGAAATAAAATTTTGCACAGTGTAGCTAGAAGTATCACATATGATATCTGTGATCACTCCACAGGGCAACTTGATATGCTCTCCCAAATCTTATAGCCTTCACAATTCCTTTAGAAGGTTCCTGAACTGGACTCTTACCCAGTACTACCAAAAGACGGCTGGATTTCATATATACTGTACATACATATACATACATACACATATTAATGTGTGCATATATAAACACAAACATGGTTATAGCTGTCAAAGGTAAACGTAAAAGTGACATGAAAAGACACCTGAGATACTAGAACAAAAAGCACACTCTTTTCTGCAATTTTGGTTGGCCCTAACAAAGGTATTGCCCATCTAAAGTTGAAGGGGAAAATAGATATTATCTATAAGAATCCTAATATTTCATAGCTACTTACTTTGCTGAAGGACCATCTTTAATCCATCTTGTTATATAAAACAAAAGAGCGGGAAGAAATAAAAGAATATTTTTGTTAGAGGGTTTTTTTTTTTTTTTGGTAGCTTTACATACAATATGCAAACAATGAATTGAGAAAACATTAATCATCCTTACTTTCGGTCCTGTGGATCCAAAGCACAAAAAATAACACTACTGACTGGATAATGCCTTCTGAAAAAAAGCCTGAAAGGAAGGGAAAAATAAAATAAAATAGATGTTAGACATAAATTTATGACTAGAGTTTCTAGACTGTGTTTCAGGCCCTTTATGTGGCACCGGGGAGGGGAAATTCAAACACTGCTCTTTTGCCACAGCATTATTCTTAAAAAATATACATATATAGCAACTAACAGTGGGAATTGTGACCAGGGCTGCAGTGCATGGAGAAATTAAGGGGGGTTTCGCTGAAAATGTCCTGGTGCAACTGTTTATCTGACATGGGAAGAGATAACAAGAACCGCTGTTGTTTAGTGCCAAACAGCAGGTCCTTGGTGATAATCTCATTATATGAATTGTAACGTTTCTAGATTGCATTGGTAGGGCTATAAGCAAATGGATACATATGAGCATCTTGGTAACAATTCGTTCTTTTATCCAGCAACCTTTCATAATGAATCCTGTTATTGCTCTTATTTATTGTCCTTATCTCACAAGATACTGCAAAACTAAAATGCATATTTCATTCAACAGTAAGTACAGGAAATTGTTCTGGCTGAAAAGAACAACAAAACAAAAAATGCTCTGAGAAGTTTGATTAACGATAAATTTATTCAAATGTATAAGCAGTATTTAAATGCATTAGATTCACAATGTTTCTCCTAAGAGATTACCTTTTGTACAGATGTCATTCTGGATAGAAATATTGATTATGTATGTTTTTGGGAGTGTTATGGCCATGAGTGTGTTTATTTCTGTTTTGTCCCCATTTTTCTAATTAACTGTTTGTTTGGGGTTTTTTTAAGTTATGCCATGTACTCCAAAATTCTTTTGGCCAGCTGTTTAAGGACTGTTGTCCTGTGTTGGTCAAAGCACTCTGATGTTGGGTGAGCAGGTACAGGCACTGGGGCAAGCCTGGGCTGCCTCTTGCACAGGCTAGAAAGCTTCCTTCAACCTAACACTGAATGGCCATTCGGCAGCCTCAGAAAACTACACCGTTCTGAAGCAGTAATCAAAGGAAGCAGAGTGCCCACTGAAGGACTAGTAGTCCTACCATCCATAGTACAGTAGTGATGGTGGAGGAGGAAAAAAATTATCCCGAGGAGCCAGACTTCTGGGTTATTGAGAGTAGAGGAGGCAAAGGCACCAAAAGTACCCTGTACACCTGCCAATATCCACTTATTCTAGTACTGGAGAAAAACACCCCGAGTACAGCTGAACAAGAGGCTTGATGGTAGAGGGAGCATCACCTGGGATCATTGGGAAGTGGCCACAGTCTCTGTGAACACAATAGCACTTTCACAAAGTTCAACTTTTTCTAAATGCAAAAACTGCACACCACATGTAAGCATCTGAATTTGTTTGCAAATATAATTAGATGCATTTTATTATGAATGTACATAGAAATGGCTTAGGAAGACAGAAATCTACTGATTTTATTAAATAAACAAGCACACAAACACAAAAAAACATGCCTATAACAGTGCTGGACAGAATATTGCTTCCTGCACTTACTTTCTCTGATTGTCTGTCAATGTGATACCTTGTGCAGACACTTTGAAATGGACTACAGTGGAGGTGGGAGGAGGCTCTTGAGCTAATGTTAAGGTCAGGGCCTTCTGCACAGCTTGATGACCTGTTAGAGACTCCATTTCGACAGAATTCAGGTAGCAAACATTGCAAGCTGTAAAATAAAGTAATAGCCAATGATGAACAAGGCTACAAATAGAATTATTTGATCCTGATTTAGAAATTTAGTTTCTGGAAATGTTGAAGTGATGGTGGAGAAGGGGTGGAAGGGAGGGATCTTCCCCAGTTTTTTAGTGAAAATTTTGAGAAAAAGTGAGATGCATGCAATCTTAATTTTTATATCACCTTTCTTTTATCGAGGTTTACTTTGTTAAATATGAAAATAAAGTGTAGACAATAACTTCATTTACTAGTTGAATTCACTTTAAAATACTTATTACAAATGGAGCTGTAAGCTTATATACTTTTAATGACACTTAGAAATTATAACTCTCCATCCTAGGAAGCAGGCAATAGCAGACCACATCTGAAATCTTGCCAAGAAAACTGCAGGGACTAGTCCAGGCAATCACCAGGAGTCAACACTGACTCGAAGGAACAAAGATGGAGAAGGGGGGGGGGAGGAGGAGGGGGAGGGGAAAGAAACTATAAAATTGGAAGAAAATTAAAGACAGAAGTTATCAGCATAATAATGAGTTATATACTCTAGCCTTAGGCTGTGTCCCCATTTGCATCTAATAATCAGATGAATATGTCCGAGCAATGTCTTTTTTTTGTTGTTACCCTATAGTGTCACCTTCATTTTGTTCACAACAAAGTATTCATAGTTCCAATGTTAGAGTGGTGTTTTCCAACCTAAACTGCCAGCCATCCACAACAATTTCAAGGTATGCAAATTCTAACACTATGCTGCTCTCAGGTGACCATATGGGCTACTTATTGGCCACTGCAAGAGGGTGCAGGCATGCTCATCCTCTCCAGACCTGGTCACTCTCTTTTAGAACCATTCTATTTGGTGCCCACGAACCCTGAATAAGCTAATAACTTAGTCGACTCAACTCTAATGCACATGAAAAATAATTCTGATACCAGCATTAAAAGATCAGGACCTACTTACTGACCTGCCCCTTGTTTCAGAAGCTCTGCAGCTGAATTTGCAGCTGTTTGCATGGAGGTTTCAGAAATCTCTTCCAGAGGGTCTACAAACAGAAATTAGTACAGATGTTTTCAAAATGAGTTGGACTGAGAAGTCAACCTGAGTACATTTGTTGGATGAAAGAATTTGCCATCAGATTTAAAGTTCAAGCATTCCTTATGCTGTATATAATAGTAGTGAGGGAGTTCTGAACATGGTGTAATGAGAGTTAAGTGGTTTAAAATCCCAATTATTTCTACATGTTAAGCTCATAACTTGGTATACTTGGCATCAGTGAAGGTTATTTTCTAATGTATGTGTTTCCTGTCACCTATAACAATTGTTGCATTATCTTCCTGCGTAACAGCTGTTGGTTGTTGACTTTTTTTAATCTGTTGGATGTTTTTTATAGTTACAGTGATGCTGTAATTTTATTGTGCTGTACATCACTGGGGGGAGGTGATGGAAAAAAGGTATCTAAATAAAATAAATAATAATAAATACCATGTGCCAAAATGGTCTTGTTTTCCAATTTATTTGATTGATCATCAGATATGGAATGACGAATTACACTGTTAAAAACCACCTTTACACTGAAGTCTATACTCTTCTAAATACCACAACCATTGTTGATTCATTGTTAGCTATAATGAAGTTGTTCTGAAAGTGTATTAACAGCATGTTTAACTGGAATACCTCGGTCTGGGATGAGTAACTTGCAAGGCAATGCCAGAGGGGTAATGGAATGTTGATACACCAAAGCTGTCAAACTTCCTGTAATTACAAAAAACAACACACGAAGTCAACCTTTTTACCGTTTAAAAGATTACATGCAGTTTTTGTAAGTCACATATACATTTTAACTCTTATATTCTGTATCTTCAGCTAATGAAATCACTGTTCTGAGCCACCCAATCCAAGGATAGATAGGCCAAACAAGAGAGCAACACCTACAGAACAGCTCGAGATATGCCTTCCCATTCATAGGGATGAGACTGGGAGAAACTGCATTATTTAATAATCTCCCTATGCAAAGAGCTAACTACAGAGCAAGACTGCACCTTTTTTCCTATTGTACTATGGTATAATATTTTTCTCTTGCACAGCATTTTTTTCACTGAGAGGGAGTTAAAATTACACTACCTCATCTTTTGTCCAAGTAATATAGGCCAGCTATCATATCCAGCTGGTTCTGCTTCATATTTCTTTGCTTCACATATTTCTTTCTATCTTTCATTTGTCTATAGGTTTATATTTGTGTAAGACTTCCATATTTGGAGAGTTACCCACCATTAGATGGTGGTTACAAAAACATTCAATCAAGAGATGAAAAGCCCATAGATATACCATCTACTATCTTTTATGTGTTTCATTTTACACTTCATCTTCAAAAGATAACTTCTATAACCTTAAAAGGGCCATTCTCCATGCTGTCAGTAGAACAGCAATGTGGATGGGAGTAAGAAATATGAGGACATTATAGATGGAAAGCCACGTTGGTCTATGGTAGCAAACAATCAAAAGGCATCTGATAGGACCTTTCCAACCAACAAATTTTTTAAAAAGGCATAAATTTTTGTGAGTTGCAGCTCATTTCATTAGACTCACAAAGTGGTCTGATGTACAGTAGGACTTAATCTGGGATAACACGGAGGGGATGGGAAGACAGGTTATGGAAATGCAGTTTACATGTGAGATATATTACAAGTACCTTATCAATTAAAAATTGTATTGTGTTAAAAACCCACTGGATTTCTTGAGACCTTTTGGGATTGCCTGAAACTTCTGATGTATTTGAGTTCAGCAATCTCACTCAATTATGCTGTTAAAGTCCATTTTTCCAAAATGGTTACTTTGAGGTCTATTATAGAATGTCCTAGGAGGCTGAAATGTTTTTATGTCTGCTCTGATATTATTTTATGCAGTTTGTCCTGATTGTCCTACGTAGAATCCAGTTGGTCATTGTTGGCACATTATGGCATATATCACATTAGAGCAGTGTTTCTCAACCTTGACAACTGTGTGATGTTGAATTTAACTCCCAGAATTCCCCAGTCAATATGGCTTTTGCTAATAATTCTGGGAGTTGAATTCTACATATCTCAAGGTTGGGAAACGCTGCATTAGAGGAGGAGCATGTGAAAGTCTCTAATCTTGTATGCATACTTTTTAGGGTCTGTGATGGCGTTGTTGGTGTAGATGTGAAGGTAAAGTAGACATCTGGGTTTGTGCAGGGTCTGGTTCCCTGATGTTTCTTGTTTTGTTGGGTGCTTGTCTGTATGCAAGTATGGGCCTGCACTTACCACCTGAGAAAGTCTAGTGCCATTGTTTATTATAATATTGTCTGCTGATAATAAATCTGTTATCACATTTTCAATCAATAAAAAATACAGAATACTGCAGTCAAAATTTACCATATCCATCAGTACTTTAATATTTTCTTTTAATTTTGCTTCATCCAATTTGTATGGATTTTTTGTTTTATAAAGGATCACACACATGGCCATCTAGACTATTCCAGAGTGGGCAGCCACATCAAATTGAATAAATAAAATTAATTAAATGGTGCCCCTAACTCAACTACCACAAATTAACACAGGACACATCAACCAGCAGGGCAAACAGGAGAGAAAAAAATCTTCCTTTTAGGAAGTGTTTTTTTCTTCCAATAGGACTCTGCTTTTATAAGGCTGTGGGAGCTTCCCTGGAACAGCTGCGTGAATGCATAGTGTAAACAAGAGAGACAAAATGTCAGAAAAATGAACAAAAGTATAAAGAGAGAAGCAAAATCTTAAGCTGATATCCAAAAGCCATCATTCATTTATTATGTGACAAGTACTTGCCCCGTTTTATGACTATTCCCTAGATCAATATATATGAATAATATTGATATAAAGAATACTTACCAAAATATGGCTCATTGGGACATCCTTTCAATCTCACTCCTTTGTGGGTGCATTCAATCAGAAAATGTCTCACAAGTTCATTGGAAATATCTCCAACTGTGACATACAATAATTGTAAATTAAATTACAGCAGCTGTAGTCTTATGAAGTACAAGCATTACAATTCAAGTGTATTCAGTTAATTGTGTACTCATATTACACAAGATAAGGGCTAGCATTTTATTTATTTAAGTATTTATATTTCAAATTTAGATACCGCCCATCTCACAAAAATGACTCTGGGCAGTTCACAATAAAACAACAATAAATATTAATTAAAATACAATAAAAACAATATAAAATCCAGTAAAAATAAAATAAAACCAAACATACACAAATAATAATATCTTCCAAGATGCTGATGATCAGTAAGATGTTAACATATGGGAGCATCTTCAAGGTGCTAGCCACCCTCAGGGTTGGTTGCCCCTTTTTTCGCCCCATGCCAGTTGGCAGATCCAGGTCTTGACTTTCTTCCAGAAGGACAATAGAGTTGGGGCCTGCCTCACCACTGGGGGGGGGAGAGAATTCCAAAGGATGGGGGCCACGGCAGAGAAGGCTCTCTTTCTGGACCCTGCCAGTCGACATTCTTTCATTGATGGGGTCTGCAGCATACCCACGCTGCCTGACCAGGTGCAACGGGTGGATATAATGGGGGTGAGACAGTCCCTCAGGTAACCCGGTCCCATGCCATGTAGGGCTTTAAAGGTGATAACCAACACCTTGAATTGGACCCCGAAGCAAACTGGAACCCAATACAGCTCACTCAGATGTAATATGTGCCATTTTGGGGGCACCTAAAATTGCCTGTGCGGCTGCATTTTGAACCAGCTGAAGCTTCCAGATACTTTTCAAGGGTAGCCCCATGTAGAACACATTGCAATCGTCTATATGTGAGGTGACTAGGGCATGAGTGACTGACTGGAGGGACTCCCGATCCAGAAAAAGGCATAACTGGTACACAGCATGTAGTTGAGCAAAGGCCCTCCTGGCCACAACTGCCACCTGCTCTTTGAGCAGGAGTTGTGAGTCCAGGAGGACCCCCAGATTACGCAGTGGGTCTGTCTGGGGTAGTGCGACCCCATCCAGAACCAAAGATGGTAAACTTCCAGATACAGAGGAGCCCCCAACCCACAGCCACTCCTTCTTACCAAGGTTCAGCTTTAGTCTGTTGTTCCCCATCCAGACCCCCACAGCCTCCAGGCACCATGAAAGGGTAGTCACAGCATCACTCAGATCACCTGAGATGGAGATGTATAACTGGGTATCATCTGCATATCGATGATACCTCATCCCATGGGGGCGGATGATCTCACCCAGTGGTTTCATGTAGATGTTAAAAAGGAGTGGGAAAAGTACCGAACCTTGTGGCACCCCACAAAGGAGGGGCCGTAGGCTGGACCTCTTACTCCCTATCAACACTGATTGGGAGGTGAACCAGCACAAAACTATGCCACCCACCCACAACTCCCCAAGCCGACCCAAAAGGATACCATGGTCCTAAAAAGGGAAGGTGGGAGACTGGATGAAAATTGTCCAGTATGGTGGGATCCAGTCATGGTTTCTTGAGGAGGGGGTGTACCAGTGCCTCTTTAAAGACCACTGGAAACACTCCCTCTCTCAAGGATGAATTCACCATCACCTGGACCCACCCATTCATAAAATGCATTATAACCACAATTTCCAAGGATTTGTACAATGGCTTCATGGTAGCTTAAAATGGCTACATTCAGAATTTTTAAAGTTAGGCCTGTATGTAAAAAAATCTAAATGGCAGCTAAGAGTTACAGTTTTTATGTTATTTTACTGCCATCTAGTGATTGTTCAGATATTTGCAGTTCAGCTATGGTAGACCTAGTAAAAGTAAAATGGGCAGCTTAGAAATATTGACTGTTTACTTGTATTTTGATGCCCGAAAGTTGTTTGACAATATCTACTGAAGTTTGGCTCAGAGGTTCCTTTTTTTTTTTTTGTACTTTTGTTTGGGATAATGGAAACATAGGAACATTAGGAATGAAAGTTATGATTAACATTGTTGACATGCCTCTGTAAATAACCAATTACAGGGAGACATTCTGCTGATCACATTAATTAGATAAGCAATATGCAGTTCGGTTAAGAACCACTTTTCTACCACACAAACAAGCAGGGGAAAACTTTGAACTGGTCAATCCATAGTTCCAATATGAAAAATAATCCAACTGAGATGTATTACCAGGCTCCCAACAATGTTCACAAGGCCACAACAACACTTTTCGTTTTTCTTAAGTAGGCTGTCTTTGTGTAATAGATTTAATTAACAACCAAGTATCTCTAAACTTGTTTACACTGACTGGGCCATGCCTCCTTCTCTTGACTATGCCGTAATCAGCCTACATTGATAACAAATTTGAAGCATTTATTTGAAAATTTGTAAGCCCAAGCATTCTATATCCAGTTTTGGTTAAAGCAAATATCAGATATTGCCTACCTTCCTTGAAATCACTACACATTTGACTCCAAAATACAAATTATCCCAAGTTCTCTTCATTTCTCATGACTCTGCTTAACACTGCTTAGCATGATTATTTTATTCTAGCACCAAACCTTATTTCCCGGGGCAGAAACCTTGCTTCCTTCCTTGATCTGTTTGATGGCCACATATCTTCAATCCTTATTTTTATTCTTATTGTTTTCTTTAGAAGTGCTTTATTCCTGATATCTCATCTAATGAACTCAGTAACTGGATCCAGACATAGTATGTTTTGGGGTGGTTGCAGGTTTTATGTGCCCTGAGGTCTTTATTTACACAAATGGAAAAAAGTACACTTTCTGTGTGCGCTTTTCCACACTTAGATAAATGATTTTCAAATAAGAAACTGATCTTCATACAATATGACTATCTAAGAAGTTTTGCCTATTAGTTATAATTTTTAACTGAATTGTTTTGGCCTCCATATTGCATAATAGCAACTTTAGTTTCTGTTGGGTTAGTTCATTATTTAATGCCAAACACATATCTATAAAGAGAGCTACTTTGGTGTAGCAATTATGGCATCAAGCTAGAAATTGGGAGACTGAGAGTTCTAGTCCTGCCTTAGGCACAAAGCCAGCTGGGTGACTTTGGGCCAGTCACTCTCTCTCAGCCCTG
This sequence comes from Python bivittatus, assembly GCF_059951505.1. Lineage (NCBI taxonomy): Eukaryota > Metazoa > Chordata > Lepidosauria > Squamata > Pythonidae > Python > Python bivittatus. The sequence continues at coordinate 57,006,308 of NW_028277088.1, forward strand.
AGAAGAAGGCAATGGCAAACCACTTCTGAAAAACTTTGCCAAGAAAACTGTCCGGGCAGTCGCTAGGAGTCAAAAACTGACTCGAAGGGAAACACACACATATCTATAAAGAATGTTTTGTTTTTGTTTTGTTTTTATGTGGACAAAAGTAGCCTGGATTAGGTCTTGTGCCTTATATACAGTGGTGCTTAAAGCTTTGTGAACACTTTTGAATTTTCAATATATCTGCATTAATATGACCTAAAACATGATCTGTTCTCTATAAAAGTTCTAAAACTAGATAAACTTCCCCAACCTCTTTGGGAGCAGCGGAGTTACCTTTCTTGTTTAACTGCAACACTGAAGGAGGAGGTGTAGCAACCTTCATGGCCAGACCATAGGCTCCTCTAAAGGAATGACTGTCACGGACAATGAATGACCCAGCTTCCTTGTCCTTCAGGACAGCAATGGCTGCGTGACAAGAAGAAAGAGAGGTTAGAAGAGCATTGTCTTTATTCAAAATAAAAAGCCTTGCATTAACAGCTGGGGGGGGGGGGAAACGGGAGCTGTACAGTCTAAAGGGAAACTGCCAGTAGATTGTTTGTGTTAATATAGTTGCTATTAGAATGGATTATGAATGTCTTGCTCACAGTAACTAAAAACATACACCAGAAATGGCCCATGTTCTTTTTCTTCAGAAACTACTGTTTTTCTGGCAGTACTCTGGGAATCAGAAATATATTTTAATATATTAAAACGTAAATATCTGAATGGTTAGGGAGCCAATTTGGTGCACTGGACTGGAAACTGGGAGATGGTAAGTTCTAGTCTGCCTTAGCATGAAGTCAGCTGTGTGACTTTGAACCAGTCACTCTTTCAGGCCTAAAAAGGTGGCAATGGCTAAGTGCTTCTGAAAAACATTGCCAAGAAAACTGCATGGACTTTTCTGTGTAGTCTAAAGGAGTCAAGGCTGACGCACAATTCATTTCCCAGAAAGGAAAGAAAGGGTCTAACCTTTATCTACTACTGCATAATGATTAATGCCCAGCTTTCTATTTTCAGAATCAAAAGAAACAAGAAGCTGATAGCTGTGATTCACTGATAAACTTTTACTCTGATTTATGCACTGCATGGAACCTCAGAAATCTATTAAAATAGTTTTATTCCTATCAGCAGTCAGTTTACAGAGATCTGTAGAAGGTTGGGCAATCTGCAGGAAATTTTTGCTTATACACAATCTCTCCTCCCCCACCCCAATAATAAAATATAGCATAGAATACTGATAAAAATCAGTTATACTACATAAAATTCACCTACAAATTCCCTGAATTGATTTTTTTTTGTAATTACAATCTTTTTCAGACATGATGCTTCTGGCACACTGAAACACAACTGTTGTTTCGTATTTCAGTGGAAAGCTCTTGCTATGAGTGAGTGCAAATAAAAATTATTGTCTTAAGTAGAAGTAATAGAAGCATAATGTCCAGAACCTAGAAAAGAACTATGATTTTGTCTGTATGTAACATATGTTGTTTGGTTTTGGACACATCATCATCATCATCATCATCATCATCATCATCATCCAATTTCCAGTATGTATGGACTGTGTGTAGTGAAGATGATGGAAGTTCTGGAAATTATATCCTACAAATGATGTGTAAAATAACTGGATATGTTTAGTATGCAGAAGAGAGCAGGATTAGAATCCAGTGGAAACTGTAAGGAAGCAGATTTCAACTGAACTAGACTGTCAATAGCAAACCATCTATAGAAATGCAAGAAACTATCTCAAAATATATCAGATATGCTTCTGCCTATGGTAAGTTATGACTGGTGATTTGTCAGAAATGTTGTAGCGTGATTGTGCAAGGCACTAGACTATGACCTCCATATTATATTCCATTCTAGGAGCCAATATGGTGTCCCTGAAGGTACAGGATTGATACTGGCAAGATCCAGATTAAAATCCACCTTTAGCCATGGAAGCTCACTGGGTGACTGAGCTGGTCATTTTCTCTCAGCCCAGGGCTTCATAGGCTTTTTGTTGTTGTGCAAAAAAAATGGGACTGGGAGTGCTATGGGCACTGCCTTGAGCGGAAGGAAGGAAGGAAGGAAGGAAGGAAGGAAGGAAGGAAGGAAGGAAGGAAGGAAGGAAGGAAGGAAGGAAGGAAGGAAGGAAGGAAGGAAGGAAGGAAGGAAGGAAGGAAGGAAGGAAGGAAGGAAGGAAGCTATCTACCTACCTAATATATAGTTCCAACTACATTTTTAAAAAATACATTTAACATTATTTCTAGTAGTTGCTTATGTTTGGCCATAATTAAAGATATGAGAGACCCTATGAATAACCCAATGGATTCTAATATAGCCAGAGGTTGTGGCTTGATGGAAGAGACTGTTTCAGCAGAATAGTTACACGGTCCCTAAATGTCAACCTGCATAATAATTCTTGAAAGTTAATTGGGAATAACTGCAAATACAAATAAGACTGGCACAGATCCCGCTTTTAATAATTGGCATTTAAACTGGGTTATGGAAGGGATGGTAATATCTAGCAAAACTTGAACACTAATTAGAGTAAAACTGAAAAGGAACAGTGAATGATAAATATTCATAACTGAATATAAAAAAGCTAGCTGTATGCTATGGAAGGTGTTTAAAGAGCATACCTTGTTCTCTTGAAATCTCCGGTTTATACCAGAATTTGGAAGTGTCTTGAACAAAGTTTACAGTCACATGTTTATCACCCATATTTTCTGTAAGACAAAAAGAAAAATAAATAATGATTTAAAAAAGCACACCGTATGTCATTGGATAAAGTTGACAGTTTTTATAAGGTAGGGACATTCAGAAGTATGTTAAGCATCACTATTACTGTTCATTGTAGCACCTCATTCCCATCTCACAATGCAAGTGTGTGAGGAGGCATTTGAATTACACTGGAAAAGCACACTGCACTACTGACTACACATTCAGTGTAAGTATGAGAGGATCCTAACACATACAGATTGAAGGCCTCCTCTATGCATTTTGCATGCATTTATTTGTACACTGAGAAACACTTATTCTAAATAGTGAGAGGAGCTGCTACCCCTCTGGAATACACCCAGAACATACCTGATAATGGTGGTGGGCTTGCAACTTTAGAGAAATCTGGAAGTACATTTGGAAATGGAATGCTGAGAGTGCTTCCACTATGTGGGCTGGAGAAACCACTCGAAGAAGGTGAGGCAGAGCCAAAAGAACGTTCTCCCTCAGATATCCTCTTCTTCTCAGGAAGAGGGGGTTGTGGGTACATGTGCAATCCCTGGTTTTGCTGATTTGGACTGTTATGACTGTCATATCCAGAAGATGATGCAAGATAGCTGTGTGGCAAAAAACTACTGTCCACCATAGATTTTGTTATTTTGGGAGACCCATCAGAATTTGGCATAAAAGAAAGTTGTTTTTCTTTCACTAACTGGTTTTTGTTGGCAACATCCCCACCATAATTGTGAAAAGTTTGGATGCTACCACTAACTGAAAGGTCCTGTTGTGGTCCAGCTGTTGCATTCTCCAGATTGTTCAATGACCCAGGCTGGACTCCTTTTGTCTGGAAGCGTGAATCATCTTGCACAGGAGCAGAAAGATCTGGAGACATGAGGTAACCTCCTATATTGCTGTTGCTCATTTCTGGAAACTGGGGCATCAAGGAGGACTGAGAATTGTTTTGCTGCCAAATATCTTCATCTGCAGGACTGTACAAAAAAACCAAAAAAAGTTAAATCCCGTCTAAATGATATTATAAAACATCTATGTATATAGAATTTAAGATGAAGTCAAGAGAACAATTGACAGCAGAAGACATAGTTTTCAATGATTTTCATATGCTCAGTTAAAAGAAAGGTTTAATATAGATAAAAGATTGGAATTGAAAAACAAAATGGAATCTGAAATTGAATTATGTACAAATCATGAATAAATGGTAATAGCAAAAATGTCTAAACCGTTAAAATTTGAAACAGAAGAATAAATTAATGATTGCATGACAAAATGGACTATTAATTTTGGATATAATATATAGACAGACACTTGGGAAAGAATGTGGGTAACTGGTATTAAATTCACACTGTGTCATAACTTAAGAGAAAACTTTTATAAACTAATGTATCACTGGTATATTACACCAGGGAAATTATCAAAAATGTACAAAGGTATTTCAAAAACAGTGCTGGAAATGTGAAAAACATGAAGGGCATTTTATCATGCATTGTGGACTTGTGAAAAGCTAAGAAAATTTGGATACAAATCCAAACGATGATACAAAGGATTTTAAAGGTAAATACTGTGAAGAAACCAGAATGCTTTTTTATTGGGACTTATGTTCAATGATGGAAGAATAATGAAATTCCCACAGTGGAGGAACTGTGGAGGAAAATGTCAGAATTTGCTGAGATGGCAAAGCCGACCTGTTTGTAAGAGAAAAGAACGACAGAAACTTTTTTGAAACACTGGAAACCTTATATGGACTTTTTGCTGAAAGAAGAAAAAAATGATGATGATTTACAGGTTTGAAGATTAAAAAGATGTGGATCAAGTAAGGGGCTGAAATATAACATCTAAGAGGGAGAAGGGATTATAAAATTGAAATTATCTGTTGAAGAGAAGGTCAGAAGTCATATTTCATAACTTTAGTTTTTCTTTTCTCTTTCTTTTTCTTCATATTTGTCTTTTATTTTATGTAAAATTCTCAATAAATAAAAATTAAAAAAACATTTCAATATGGAGTCCTGCTTTAATTCAGATGACAGAGCATTTCATGGTAGCAAATCTAAATCCAGTTACTGGGTATATACACAACAATGAGCTGCTTCTAATTCAAGGTCCCTGTATAAAACACAACTTGCAAGTTTAGCTATATGTTGAAAAATGCAGTGTAAATCCAAGCTTTGCATTGTAAGAAGGTACTATGTTTAATCATAATCAAGTCAAAAAAATCGCAGCAGGGCTAGGAAAGATTTCTCCTGGAGACCTTTAGATGCTCCTGTTAATCAAAGCAGACTATAGTTATAAGGATAAGTTTGGTTTAGGATAAGGTAAAGTTGTATTTTCATTTGAGTGTATCCTATACTTTGAAGTATGCTTCCCTATAAATCAAGTACTCTTATCATTTAATGTTCAACTTATCTTCCTGCCATCTTTTTAAATAATGTTATAACAATAGTATTGTCTTATTTGTAACCACTGTTTTAGCATGTATATTTCTGATAATGCAAATATGGTGTCTTATTTTGTAACATCTTATGACACCATTATATTCTTATTTTTGTTAAGAACATAAAAACAAGTGTTTGCTAAACAACAATAAAGCAAGAAGAGAATGCTGAACTAGGATTGGAAAAGATTAGATTCAAATGCTCACTCCTCAGTGAAGCTGGGGAATTCATAGGATAGATAACATGATAACAGAGGGGTTGGATGCTACCTCGACATCATTGGAAGAAAACTGAATAGCAATGTCAATAAATTGTTTTCCCAGTATTAACTCTAATGGGATATTGGAGTCAACCAACAATTATTTTGTTCTTGAAAGAAAGGAAAAATGGGGCTCCTCCATATTTTATCTTCTGAAGCAAAAAAAAAAAAAAAAAAACCAGCAACTAGCAATTGAATTTTATTTTAGTTCTGAAGATTAGATTGGATATTAAAGCAAAGACCATCATGGTAGCATAGGAAAATTCATGATATATTCAAATCTGTTCGCTGGCTGGCTGGCTGGCTGGCTGGCTGGCTTCCTTCCATCCATCCATCCATCCATCCATCCATCCATCCATCCATCCATCCATCCATCCAATCATATTTCTCCTCAATCCTCAAGATCTGCCATCTAAAATGTCTGTCTTACTTTATACTGGTAGTGCCAGCCTTGAAGGTCCCATAATACAAAAATCTCTTTTTTAATCAATTTTTTTTCCTGGAAGAATTCCCAGAGCAGTTTCTGATTTTTTTCTGCACTCAAAAAAAATTATGTTGGAAATTTAAGGAACAACTAGAATTTTAATTACCTATTTTCTCTTGGAACAGTGGTATTATTTGAAACTGAGCATGTAGCTGCAAAAGGCTCCTGGTGGGAACAAACTGCTTCTATATCAGCCCGCAACAAGGATGGATTTGGGCTTCTTGAACTGTCAGACATCGCTGTGGGGTGATTAAGGCCTTCCATGTAACCTCGGGGCTCTGCAAAAATGAAATAAAGAATATTTTTGTTAGGACCTATAACCCTGTAATTGTAGCAAATACTATTTATTCACAGCAATGAAGGCACTGTGGGGAGATGAGAAAATCAGGGATGAAATTGCAAGTCCACTCTCAGTTCAACACATTTACGATGCTATTTACACAGAGGCCCAAATGTATAACTCATAAAGGGTCCTTATACAAAATATTTTCTTTCTGTATATTGCAAATATTGACAGCAGATGATAAGAATAAACATGTTAACCTTCTCTCTAAGCTTTTGGCTTTATACAAAATGAACATCTAAGCAATACCGGTGTTTTGATGCTTTACAACAGGGGTCAGTGACCTATGGTGCACAGGCTGGATATGGCCCACCACCTGAAATCATCCAGGCCACAGCCCCAAAAAGAAACATATCCACCTGGCCTGTGGGAGGGAAGGAGAGAGTGGCTGTCCATTCAGCTCTCCCTGTGAGAGTTTGCTGCCTTCACCAGCTGCCTTAGTGTGGGCGAAGCAACAAGTCCCCCACCAGGAGCTGGTGAGAGTGAGCCAGAGGCAGAGAAGGAGGAAGAAATGACGGTGACAGTGGCATGGCCTCCGGCCTCTATGCAGGAGAAGGTTGCCTACCCTTCCTATACAATCTACAAACATACATACCCATCACACTAGCTATTTCTGTTTTGGTTAATATTGTTATTTGAAAAGTTCAGAAAAGGAGTATGAAATAGTAAGCCAAAGAAATTAAAGGTATGAAATTCAAAAGGTAAAGGAAACATAGTTTTATTTTACTGCAGCACTATCCACTATACCTCTCCATATCTTTCTCTCTTGCAAACCATCCCTACAGGTAGTCCTCGAGTTACAACTGCAATTGGACTGGGATTGCTGTGATGCAGTCATAAAGCATGATGTCACGTGACTATATTGTTTAGCAATGGCAATCCAGGCTGGTTGTCGTTGTAACCCAAGACATGTGGGTTGTTAAGTGGGGAGCAGAGGGAGTCCCAGGCAAAGAGCATGGGTGTGCTGCAGGAGGGTGGGGGAAGTCCTGGGACGCCCAACACAGGCCACGTGGGAGTCTGGGTAGGGGGTGCTCGGTGCAGCATGAACTCACAACAGCTGGAAATGACGGAGCAGGTGCATGCGACTGCAGGAAGGCAAGGGAAAGGGTGTGCAGGGTACGTGTGTGCGAGTGCAGGAAGGCCAAGGAAAAAGGGCACAGGATATGTGCCTATGATTGCAGGGAGGCTAAGGAAAGAGGGCACAGGGTGCGTGCATGTGTGTGCAAGCACAGGGAAGCCAGGGAAAAAGGGCATGAGATGTGTGCAAGTGAAGGGGGGAAGAAGGGTGTGATGTGTGCAAGCGAAGAAAGGCTTGCTAAACAAATGGTTGTGAATCAAGGACTACCTCTATGCTTTTACAGGCAGCCATTTTTGCTTTTTTAAAACAATCATTAATTCCTTGAAACAGATCACATAGTAATCACTACCTTTCTATATGCATTTGCACATCTTAAAATTTCTTCATCCATTTTCCCATCTTTAGCAAACATTCTACCAACATACACAAATTCATTTGCTTACTCTAGTTTTCACCATTTATGCATACAGTTTGCAAGTTTGGTCTTCAATGCATTAATTTTCAAATCCATACTCCTTGTTACTTCATATTAACAACTGCTATAAATCATTCAGGTTTTCAGCGAACAACACATACACACGCACATATATGGTTACTTGGTTACATTTCCAACCAATGCATCTTTAATGTCACCCCAAGCATTCACATACTGTTATCACCAGCCACAAAGTCACTCAAAAAGCACTCACTCTTTTTCTTGTCCTAATTTTTTTTTTGGGGGGGGGGCAGAAATAATTCTCTTATATGCATTTCTTTTTCTTATCAATAGTCTCTTGTTTCCAAGCATCCTTTTTCATAATGCCTACTAGTGAAACTTTGCATAATTCTGTTCCAAGCAAGTTCCACATCCTCTTTCCTTATACCTACCTTCCCTCTATACTGTTAAGAAATTAACCTATCTTCAAATCAAATATTTTTATTACCGTCTTTAACCAGCCTTTGTAAAATAAACAACATGAACAATTTGTTATCAGGGAAAGAGGTAAACAATAAAACAATAAAACAACATAACTAATTTAAAAGTTTTGCACTATTGTATAACATGATAAAGATATCTGGCCACCTGGCATATGAGTGTTGAGTCAGCATCCCTTAAAAAGTAATAAACATAAAATTAGTCATTATGGCCCTCAAATTTAGAGATAAATGTAACCTATCTTCTCATAATTGTTCATATAGTAATTCTATTTTCACTTTTGTTTCTTTCTGTTCTGTTCTTTTCTTCCATGTCCATTTTCCCCAGGATCTACTCTTAATACTAATGATGAATGGCCTGTCCCACATCCACAATTTTTTATCACTCTTCATTCTCATCATCCTTCACTAACTCTCTCAACCATTCATCTCAATGCCCACCTGCCACCATCCCCATTTTGATCTTTTCACCCCTTTGCTGCTGCTACTGGCCTTGCCTTTTCCCTGCTATCTCCCAAACCAGAAAACCTTTAGTGGAACACATGTATTCTGGGTCTGTGCCTGGGCCAGTCCTGCAAGCTTTGATCAGAGCACAGATCACCCAATACCAGCTGACCTGTACACCAAATGGCCTGAGGATGGAATGTTTTGCACTGCCCTAACATTTTTACTAGGCTAGAGAATGTGTAGACCACACCACCAGCCTCAACCATTTGTATGCCACTTATTGTTAGCATCCCCTCTTATTAATAAGGACAATATTGGTCAGTTTGGGCACATTTTAGCCTGTGACTTGAGTAAGTTCAAACAATTCCATGCAAGCTATGCTAGATGCTAAGCTGTCTTATCTAAATGTTATCAAGCTATCATATTGTTGCCTGAATTTCACCAAGTAGAAGTATATGCAATGTACTGACACATACTTGGATCAGTTTACAATCTACAATTGTAGATATTAAAGAGATATTAGTGTATTTACCACTAAGAAATTCATAACTTAAATTTAAGAGTATCCCCCCCTCCCCCTTCCCATTTTTAAAGATAATTTATTTGGGGAAAAACATAACTTCCTTTTGGGCAAATACAGTATACTGCAGTTAGAAATGCTATATATAACATTTTGAATAGTAGTTTTTAACAGCTGTAAATTATCAAAATAAAAGAGCAGATATACTAGCAGAACTATCAATGAGTTAGACTATTATTTGCATTACAACATCCCCCAGTTCTGTTGGAGGTAAATCAATGGAGTATTAATAATAAATACTAAACGTAGATCATTCTAATACTCCAAACAATAATCATATCTACTATCTCACAGCAAATCTCCAAACGAAGGCATGCCTATACCCTAATCCTATTAGCTTAGATTAGAATCTCCCCATCTCTTGCCAATAGTCCCCTTTTTACTTTTTACAGAAATACACACACACCTAGATTACGTACAACAACTCAAATAATGGAAAGATGTATATATGGCTTCTACCCTTTCTCTGATCTCCACACTGCCATTCAAAATATTCCTGAATGGTCTTTTATCAAAAAGCAATCTTCTAACAATTTATTCTTATTGCTATACCTCACCAAAATATTCCAGATTCTTTTATCTAAAACTCCTGAAGGCCAATCAAAGCAGCAGTTCTATTCTTGGAAATCCGATAGCAAGATTCTTAACAATTTATACCTCTGTCTATATACACAGATGTGCAACTATCTGTCCTCCCCTACAATAATAATGCATCATTTATCTTGTGAAAAGCAAAGAACAGTCAGATGGTTTGGTTATTTGAAGACCTGGTTTCAGCAGTGATAGTTTCAGTTTAAGTATTGGCAGTATAACCTGTAAAATGGAGAAGTTTGTAAAAAGAATTATACACTTCTGCTTGAAATTACTGAAAAGGGTTTGCAAAACCCTTTGAAATCTACACCAAGATTTGTACTGCACAATAAATTACTTAGTTCTGCCTTAGTGAAAATGACATGCTAAGTTAATATGTAGCGTACAAATGTTCTTGGGATTTATTTACTAAGTTAAATGAGAGTATGATGGCCTGACTTACAAAAGAAGGAATTATACTCCTTTCCACCCAGCCCATCTGTTCAGAAAAATTAAGAGACATATCAGACTTCCAGGGAAGAAATGGCGAACTGAAGATGGCTCTGCGACGACAGCAGCAGAATGAAGAGCTGGTGAGCAGACAGGCTCTTCATAGTTCCTCTCCAGACAAGGAAAGGACTTGAATTGCCCACAAGTGCTCCATACACTTGCTCCTCACAAGGAGACTGCAAGACAGCGGCCTCTGGTGGGTTTAGAGCTCTGGGGGAGAAGGGAATAGCCATCTTGTTCAAACCATGGTCAGCACCTTTATGGACACTGGGTTTGCATACTTCCTTTTCTAATCACTTTTGGAAATTGCTTTTCAGCTATTAGGAATCTTTGGATCAACAAGTTTTATAGCACTGGGTGAGTTTCCTTCAGTCCTTAATGAAAGAAGTTTTAAATACAAGTTTAAGGACTTCAAATATTATTGTTTTTAATAAACAGCAAAAGGGTGATATTAATTATAAGAATTCTTCCCATGGGAAAATGGTTCTGTTTTGAATTCTTTAAAAAAAAAAATAGGATGGGACTTCGAAGGTTGGACACTAGAAGGAACCAGAAAGAATTAAATGTTACAATTAAAGGAGAAGAACATTTTAAACTTGACTTACTAATACAGAATGGACCAAAATACTTTAACACTGGATGTATTGAAAGATATTTGTGAACAATGGATCCAGAAGTTAATTTTAAGAGTGGCTGCCATTACAGATAGACTATGTTTAAAAGATGTTACGGAAGAGGAACAAGGTATATCGGACAAGACGGAGACTATTCTGAAATTGGTTTTAAAAAATGACAGGCTACAAGAATGATATGGAAGAAGATGTTACATTAGATACACAAATGAAACCAGCTGATGTCTTAATAATTAAAAGGGATATACAAATAACAAAACAAAAAAGTGACCTGGAAAACTTTTCTATATTGGATTTACAAAAGAGACTTGTTAAAGCTTTGAAGACTTTTGTGAGAAGGAATAAAAGAAAAAATGAAAAGAAATCAAGTCCTAGGACATTATTTGAACGGAGTGAAGTTCAAGATTATTAAAAGTAAAAGGAAGGAATATAAAGCTGGTTTATTTGATCAAGGTTAAAATAGATATGTTGTTACCTCGGGTAACCTTTAATAGACTTTTGCTGATCAGGACTGAACAATGAGGCTTTAAGGATTTGTTTACAGATAAGAGATGGGATATGGGAAGAAGAGATTGTTTGTTGTGTTTTAAGAGAAGGTGATAAAACAGATTAAAACTGTTAATACTTGCTGCGATGAAGGGGAAGCAATTTCTTTATATATTTATTTTCTTTTTCTTTATTATATTGTTTTTTCTTTATTTTTTTTTCTTTTCTGCATTTTTATTTTTTTTCATTCTTTTATTTTTTTGGTTTGCATTAGTTTGTATTTTTTAAATTATGTTTAATAACATTATTATTTAAAAAATTGAGAGACATATCATGTAGAGGGCGATGGATATTTTTAAAAAACCTTTTCTTTGGCTAATTTTTAAAAACAAATAAACAAACACCTCACATGGGAAGAAGAGTAAATTTTCCCAAATAAGGGAGCTTGTGGGGGGATTATATTTCTGCTTTCCTTATGCTGTTGTTGGAATTGGGCACCATATGTTTACTCTAATATAAATAATTCTGAATGTAAATAAAGCTATAAAATATTTTAGCTACAGTGTAGTCTGACCCTTACATAATATTGATTACAACCCATTTCACCTATGTATTCCTTTTTATTCTTTAATTTCTCTAGCATGTATATACATGATATTTGGCTACAATACTAGAATATGCCTGAAATACACTTAATTTGATTAACTGAATAAATCCAATGTACTTGGTTTGCAAATTTCACTGATCCATAAACTTAAAAAAAAAAAAAGTTTGGTTCACATACAAGCTAAGCACAGAAAGTCTAACCTAGTTTAAAATTAACTGAGGGGACTAAAGGACCAGGTAGGAAACAAAAAAAGGGAAAGTGCATCTATCAACGTTTAAACTAAGGTTTTAAAATGGCCAACCCTGGTATAACTTTTGAGTTAAAGAGTTCTTCAAAAAATGGACTGAGTTATTAATAACTAATATCTTAGAAAGCATACAGGTTCCAATGATTAAACTTCTAGAAGATGTTAAGGGAGATTCTAAAAAGCAATTTATATCTGATACAGATATAACAGAAGTTGTAAGTATGGAATATAATAAAACTGAAAAGATTACTAAAATGGAAAACCAAAAAACTAATCAAGAAAAGGACTTGGACAAGGAGCAGTTATGACAAGAAATCTTGGACAGCGCCTCTTTACTGGATTTACAAAGTAGCTTGGAAAAGGATCTGAAGAATCTTTTGAAATGCCAAAGATTGATGAAAGATCAAATCCTGCAACACCACTGGAATAAATTAAAGGCCAAGACTGTGAAGTGCAAAAGCAAGGAGTGTATAAAGTTGGACTATTTGATCAGCGATAAATTATATGTTTGATATTTCTGGTAGCTTCTAACAGACTTTTTTGCTGAACCAGGACTGAAAAGATGAAGATTTCTGGATTGCGTATAGATATGAGTTAGGTTATAGGAAGAAGAGTTTTTTATTGTAATTTTAAAAGAGGGTGAAAAGTTATTATGTTAGCTTGTGCTCAGTGTGATCAAGGCTGGAAGCCACTTCTATACTACTGTCTTTGTTCCTTTTTCTTTTATTATCTCTTTTCTTTCTTTTTCTTGCACTTTTCTTTAATCTTTTAGTTTAGTTTCTTTTTGTTTTTACTATACGTATTTAAAACGTTAATGAAATTATTAAAAAAAAAACTAAGATAAATATGTTGTGCAAATCAGCCATTAGGTCTTTAGCTGACTTAGTTAAGCATCTCATGTGAACCAAGCCAAATTGTTGCACATTAACTTTAAGAAACTTACTCACAGTATCTGCTATGTTAAGCATCACACACACCACAAATGCTAAAAATGTCCATTCCCAGCTGCCTACTAAACCACATATGGTAAACTGGTCACCTGAATTGTCCAATGAAATATTGAAAAGAATTTCATGACATCTGGAGAATTGTAGCTGACCAGCAAACTGAAATGACCTAGCAAAATCACATACATTTTACTACAGTGTTTTTCAAATGCCCCTATTTTTCCTGGACTTACTTACTTTATTTATTAAATTTGTATGCTGCTAATCTCCCCCAGAGGTTGACTCTGGGTAGCTTGCAATTAGAATAAAACCCAAAAACAGTTAAAAAAAACAAATACCCAGATTCATTAATTAAAAAGTTAGGCTATATAAAACAAATTCTATACATAAAAAACTAAAAATATTCAAGATGACGGGGGGGGGGCTAGAATCAATTACCCCACAAGCCACTTCCACTGGTGTGAGCCCCCATCTGGCCCCCAGACTATCTGGCATAGCCAAGATTTCATACTCTTCCTGAAGGCCATGAGGGTGGGGACACACCACACCTCAGGAGGTAAGCTGTTCCACAGAGCGGGGGCCATGGCAGAAAAGGCCCTCTTCCTAGATCCCACCAGACAAAATTCCCTGACTGGTAGGGTTTGCAACATGTCCCTTCTGCTGGACCGAGTGGGGTGGGCTGATATAATGGGGGCGAGATGGCTCCTCAGGTAACCTGGTCCTGTGCCATGAAGGGTTTAAAGGTGATAACCAACACCTTGAATTGGACCTGGAAGCAAACCGGCAACCAATGCAGCTTGCATAACAGAGGTGTTATATGGGCCCCCCGGGGACATTCAGAACTGCCCGCGCCACTGCATTTTGCACCAGCTGTAGCTTCTGGATATTCTTCAAGGCAAGGGTAGCCCCATGTAGAGTGCATTGCAGTAATCCAACAGCCACTCCATCTTACCAGGGTTCAGTTGAAGCCTGTTGGTCCCCATCCAGGCACCTACAGCCTCCAGGCACCGCGAAAGGTAGCCACAGCATCACTTAGGTCACCCAGGATGGAGATATATAATTGAGTATCATCAGCATACCGATGATACCTCATTCCATGGTGCTGGATGATCTCACCCAATGGTTTCGTGTAGGTGTTAAATAGGACCAGTGAGAGCACTGAACCCTGAGGCACCCTACAAAGTAGGGGCCATGGGTTGGACCTCTCACTCCCAATCTACACTGACTGGGTTCAGCCTTGGAGAAAGGAGCTGAACCAGCACAGAACTGTGCCACCCAGCCCCAGCTCCTGCAGCTGACCCAAAAGGATACCATGGTCGATTGTATCGAAAGCCACTGAGAAGTCAAAAAGAGCAAGGATGGATGTACTACACCCATCCCGCTCTCCCCAGAGATCTAAAAGTGCGACCAATGCTATTTCTGTCCCATAACCGGGCCTGAAACCTGACCAACAGAGGTCCAGATAATCCATTTCCTCCAGGATCCTCTGAAGCTGCTGCACAACCACCTTTTCCACCACCTTTCCTAAAAATGGAAGGTGGGAAACTGGACAAAAATTGTCCAGAAGGGTGGGATCTAGCGATGGTTTCTTGAGAAGGAACCAAAGCCTCCTTAAAAGACTTTGGGAACATCCCCTCCTGCAAGGATGAATTGACCACCATCACTACCCACCCTAAAGTCACCTCCACCCTAAAGTCACCTGGCTTTAACCAACCAGGAGGGACAGGGATCTAAAATACAGGTAGCCATGCTAACAGCCCCGAGGACCCTGTCTGCTTCCTCAGGGCCAACAGGATCAAATCGTTCCCAGATAACTGGGTAAGAGCACTCCTCAGGCATCTCCACTGGACCCGCCTCATGCTTGACCTCCAACTGAGAACAGATCTGAGTGATTTTATCTGTCAGATGTTCAGCAAATTTCTCTGCATGGCCCTGTAGATAGTCCTCTGAGCCCTCCCTACCCAGGAGGGACCAAGTGACCCTGAACAGGGCTGCTGGGCGACACTCTGAGGATGCAATAAGAGTGGAGAAATGATGACATTTCGCTGCCCTTACCACCATGAGGTAGGCCTTAATAGCAGCTCTACCCCGTGTTCGGTCGGACTCGTCTTTAATTTTCCACCAGCAGTGCTCAAGACATCTCTTGGCCTTTTTCAGCTCCCTTAACTCCTCTGTAAACCACGGGGAGTGCTGGGGGCGATGGTCCAAGAAATGCCACACAGGCATGATCCTGTCCAAGGCCCCAGCCACCTCCTTATTCCAGGCTGCGGCCAGGGCCTCCGCTGGACTGTGCAGCAAGGCCTCAGCTCCCTTTGGAACCCTTGCAGGTCCATCAGTTGCCTAATATCACAGATGCTTCCAATTAGCACTGATGCAGTTTATTAATTTGGATGTAATCACAAAGCCTATAGGGCTTGCATGCTCCCTCCTCTCCTCTCACTATGTAGGGAGGTCTTGTGCTATTAACTTGCAGCAAACTTTGGGGGAAAATTCCCTGGAAGCAATGGCAAATCCCTTCTGAACTGCTGCCCAAAATACTCTATGGATGTGTTCACAAAGACACCAGGAACTGAAGGAGGTTGAACCTTTACTTCCAAATGCAGCAGGTTTGGTTTTTACTGAAACTGGAAGTATCCCATTCTTCCCCCTCATGAATATAGAGGGATGAGAGGAGACCCTAAGGCTTGCTGCTTCTCATTATTAGCGGACCATTTAAAAAGAGCCACTATACATCAGGGCTTACAAACTTTTAATAAAATGACAGGTATAAAAAATAACCAATACCAATATTCTTACAGTTGATTGCCTTTTAAAAACTTACATTTTCACCCATGTTCCCCAAACCTTTAACAAACATGACAGGTATAAAAAGTAGCTAATACTTTTGATACAAGTTTGTTGTCTTTTGGTTTAAACCTTTATCTTCAAACTGAAATGTCACCCCATTCTAAGATTTCCAAGGTCCCTGTTTTTAGCTGTTCCATAATAAATTTGCAAAAATGAATGAGGGCACATAAAATTCAGCATACCTTTTAAGTTTGAAATGAAACTTTAAAAGAAGTTGCTTAAGGTAATAAAATAAGCTAACAATGTTATGACTCAGGAGTCTTCAGATTCTTAACATAGTTTTAATAATACCAAATACAGCATTCTTCCTTGCTGCAAAAGCAAATGTGTCAATGGAATACAGCAATGAAGCAGGATTTATGTTTTTTTAAAAAAAACACTTGCCATACCTTATCCATCTTGCTTCTAACAAAGTAGAGAAGCTAAGGATTGATATCCTTCCACATATTTGTTTTTTTAACAGAAGAAATATAACACCAGCATTTCAGTAGCTGAGGAGTGAGTGAGCGAGCAGCATTCTGCAAACTACCAGTTCTTGACTCACTTCTGGATTACATCTTTGAACATACTCCACACTTTGAAAGGAATTCATACATGTAACATGACACTAAACTGTGCCTGTAAATGCCTTGCTCCCACATGGCATGTGTAGAGAATAACCCCTCATTCCTAATTAATAATCTTTTGGAAATGGGAGAATACTGTGTTTTTTAAATAAGGTGTTTGGCATATCATTTCAATATGCTCTTTTAACTGATTCCTGTTTTTAAAATGTTCTTTGCTTCTGTGTTACACTATAAATAGGAAAGTATTCTTAATTGTTAATTTACTGATCTATTATAAATTTCACAGAATTCTTCAGAGATTAGGTAATGTATATTTTAAAATAAAGGAATCTGAAATTCAATTGTTAAATCTTTACACAAACTCTAGACAACAGGTTCACAGAAAATTATCCATAATAAAAGTGGCATTAAACATCAAGTGACAAAAGAAACTGGACTGCTATTTCCTTCAAGTCAAGTCTGTTCTGAGTGAAGCTTGAATACTGATGACTACACGGACACATCCATGTGGAGATTTTTTAGAAATACGAAAGTCTTTCCCATCACCTTCTTCTGGATCGAAGTTTCGTTTTTTGCTTCACTTCCCAGTCTAGCCTACAGCCCCAGGATTCCCTGGTAGTTTCCCATCCAAGTACTAACCATGTCTGCCCATGTGTGCTTTCTAAGATCAACTAAGGTCAGGCAAGTTTTCCACCTCAGAAAATCAAAAAGTTTTGGCTAACTCTACAGACATTGTCAAAACTCTATTTAATGGACCTCAATCAATCTCACTGAATTGATCTTAGAGAACGGTTTGAAGGCTGTGATTTGGCAGCTGAAGGTTAGCAGGGCTGATCCTATAAGCAGCCTGAAGGGAACAAGGATGCCAAGAACCTGAATGTAAGTTCCGTTAAAACTTGGGCTGAGCAACCCAACATATGTCCCCCCAAGATGCTCAGCTTATTAAGAGATAAATTACAGATTAAACCTAATACCATGATATCTCCACCCCCCTCCCCCTTGAAATTAGAGGTATGAGGAAGTGTGAGCACTTCTCCAGGTATTCGGAGCTTCTAAACTACTTCTCTCCTACCACTCATCTTGCTGCTCTGCATGATTGGCAATTACAAGCAGAAAAAAGGAAAGGGAGCCAGTAACTAAGGCACTAAACGGAACTGGGTGGACCCAGATTCTAATTCCCATTCAGTTTCAACCCTCTGTGGTTGTCTTGAGCCAATTATTTTATCTTAGCTTGGTCTGTTACTGGGCTATTATGAGGACATAAGAAATGCTATCTTGAGCACTCTGATTTATAAATGAATAAATACATTCCCATGACAAAGTTTTCCAAGATCATCTAGATTACTACTTCAGTAATGGGGGAGGGGGGCTTTTTGGGGTTCCTTTCACTTTCAGAACAGTAACTTTCATGTAAGATGCAGCTGGACAGAGAAAAGCTCTGAAAGCTAATGAGTAGATTAACAGAAACCCCAATTCTTCTTTGAAGACTTAAAATCTGATCTGGAGAAGAATTCAAAATATTTGCATGTGTTCTGTAAAGAACCATTACATGTGTCTAAATTTGCAATTTCAGCTGGACATTACAAAGTATTTTCAGATGGGAGACCATCTGAAAATTATACTATTATCAGAGTTCTTCAGAAGGTAATTTAAGTTATAAATTCTCACTAATTCTAAAAGACACTTCCAAACATGACATCACAATCTAATGAAGCAAGAAACTAATGAGACTGTGCAAGTGAAGATTAAGGGCCTATGTAAAATACTAGCTATATTTGGAAAAATATATAAGAAGAAGAGGAAGAGGGCGATTACTTTGATGACAGCAAATGTTTCCTCTTGATTGTTTTAGCTTGCAATTTTCTTGTTGTGAAAACTGCAAGTTAAAGTGACAGTAATAATTAGACTTTCAAGCCCACAAATGCCCAAAGGCAAGCCCTTTGTTCATGTATCCCAGTGCCTGGACAATCTGTAAAGCAAGGCACTTCTCATGAAAGCTGCTTTGTTTGCAATTCAATTAAAAACAAGGCTAGACTATGTTCTTCATTGTCTAATTTAGTAGCTACACTCAGGCACAGCTATCAACCCTTTTATAAGCAAGAGGTGCAACATCTGTATGGAACTGAGGTTTCTTTGCTCATCAATCAAAGAAGCATCTGTTCCTTCTAAACAAGATGTCGCTTAGGGCTCTTCACATGAGCTCCCAACAATATGGGTACTGCTTGTGCTTTATGCAATTTCCACTGCAGGAACACCTATGAAAATAATGTGACCATGAGGCAAAGGCTGATGTAATTAGTCTCATTGGCGTGGCGGTGCTATTCATACACCTAACACTGCAACACAGGATCAAACATACATTATTGGTTGTGGGTGTCAGGCACTGCAATACCTTCTAGTTGCTGCACGGAGTGTGCGTGTGTGTATACACACAAATACACATACACAACTATATATGTTTCTAACTTTAAATATTTTAAAAGAAAGGTAATTTTTGTGAAGGCAGATTTTATGCTAAGCTACTAAACTGAATGAACACTAATCTCAATAAATCACTCAAATCAGAAACTGAACTGAGTGAATAAGTTCAGCTGAGGTACAGTATAAGGATGATCTTTCATGAATTCTGCAACACTTTCAAGTTCTTTGGCCATCACTGCTCCCCTATAGATTAGGGAAGAAAAGTATTTCTTCCCAGAGAACACAAGTCTTCTAAGAGCAGAGACTGGTACTCTGCAAAGGCAAATTGTTCCTTATATACTTGATCAAATTGTAATGATATCTTAATTAAGGATTGCTACATGAATGGGAATAAGCTAAGATCAGGTAAAAATACTAAAGGGAACAAAACATACCATTCACATGGGCAGGAGATACTGAGGCCATTAGAAGGCTCTTCCATAAACATTTCAATTTTATACTTCCTCTTTCTCCCTTTCCACCTAAAAAGGAGATTACAAATTGTGCTATAGTCCAAAATAGTTGTTTCGTGAGCCAGAACTGCATAGGTCAATTTACCCTATGTGCCATCTGGAAGATCTGGCTCCAGTTTGTATTTCCTATAATCCTTGATTTCATGTTTACATTTAGCTGTTGGTCAGACGGATCTGTCTGAACTAGTTCTTCATTTGAGAATTCCTTGTCCTGAAATTGTACAATTACTCCCACTAATGTGCACCCTAACTGCAATAAAAGGACAATTTTCTGTTTTGTTTGTCACTTTGGGTTGTTATACTTGTTGTGCCTCTAATTATGCATTTGAATTCATTTATAAAGGCACTCTGAAGGGCAGCATGGGAAATGGCTGAAATAAATTACATATATGTGTATGTATGTATGCATTAATGAGCAACTGCTGGTTTTTGGAATATTTTAACACAGGTAGTGAGTCACTCCAAAGCAGTATTTATTTAAATTAGGGACCCATTTCCACCTAGTACTAAATCTAAATGCTGCTCAACATAAAGCCTGGCCATTAAGGAACAACAAAAAGAAGCACCCAGTGAACCTAAAGGTTTTGAGTGTCAAAAAATGGTTTTTTCACTTATTTCCCTCTAGCTATACACTCTAAGTCCCAAGCCTATGTAGAGTCCAATCATTTCAGCTGCCTTATTTTTGCATTTTACTTTTTTGGCAGTGGTGATTTTCAAATGGAAACAAGAGAGTTTGAGTATCTAATTCTCAAGGCAATATGAAATTGCTCTAAGTTAATACTGGAACACTCTTCAAGTCCCTACTGTATCTTCATTTCTCCTACAAGGCCAGTTGTTTCTTAGCTGCCTCAGGTATTTTCCTACTTCACAGATCCAATCCTTCTTTGACAGAATAACTGCATCATGACTTGTTAGACAATTCTTTGGCTTTAATCTAAAGATTAAAATTTCAGCTGGCCCTCAAATCAAATGTTCGTGACAGGAAGGAACCTCTCTCTATACATTGTGATTCTGATAAAGAAACTCTTACTCTGTAATAGAAGGTGACCCAGCAGTCAAAGTTGCCATTCTCCCTTTTGTCCCCAAGCTGTCTTTGACATCCTTTCCCCTCTCTATAAATTAAGTACCTTGACTATATATGCTCAATTTTTGCCAACGAGACTTGAAAGTCTTTGACAGCATGGAGCGTGGTGCCCATAAACCATCTAGAACATCAGAACCAGCTGGGACAGCAGCAATAGGAGGCTCCCAAAGAATTACATGCCTATGGATCATAGGGCAGAAAATGCCTGGATGGTAACAACTTGCAAACTTCTCACCAGTAGCATCAGTCAGAATAAAGAAAAGGGAAGGAGTAAGTGGTAATAAAGCTTATGTCAGAGTTCAGTTTAGCAGAAGCAAGGTGCTCATAAAAAATAAATAAAAATGGAGCTATTTGAATTGATTAAAAAATAAATATCACAATGACCTGGATAGTATCTTGTTAAAAAAACATTTTTATTGGCATCAGAGACAGGAAATGAAATATTATGTTGTTGATTTAAGCCAGGATAAACAAGTTAAGCTTCAACTCTTTTTTTCTCCCTTAATGTGAGTAAATACAAACTGGTAACTTTCCATTACAACCAAGCCGTAACAAAGGTTAAGGGCTTCCGAACAAGCCTTAGAGCTTCAAAAGTTGGCAAGAAAGAAATAGAAAAGTCTAATTTGTTGCTGCCATCTGGGGACAGTATGGACTTCTGCAGTCCAGTCTATATATAACAGCAACTTCTTGTGAACTTCACTGCTCACCTGAAGACAGGAGCAGAACAAAAGGATGCATAGTACTTATTCATATCCAGATGTATTAAGCCTACACGCAATCAAACTGGGCCATTATGTCAGCAATTTCAGTAAGAACAGATGGGAAGGGTACTGATTTTAAGAGATAATGTTGTAACTGGTATCTAAACTAGACATCCGCAACTTATTTTTTTTACTAGGATGCCAGACAGCTTATCCTTCTGAGGGGGCTGGCAGATACATTTGAAATTCTGACTGCAAATGGGGGTGGATGGGTGCTTGCCCATTCATAAAATGGCTGCCATGGAGCTGTAGCCAGTCCCGTAACCAAAAAACAAACAAAAAATCAGGTGAAACAGGAACCCACCAGTACCAAGAGAGGTGCCCTGGAGACTTTGGTGTACCACAATAGCAACCATAATGCAAACGTTTGTAACAAAGTTATAGGGACTAAACTGTATCAGTTCATTTTCTTCTAATGAAAAGTGAACCCATTCACCTTTCATTAGAAGAAAATGAACTGATACAGTTTAGTCCCTATAACTTTGTTATAAATGTTTGCATTATGGTTGCTATTGTAAACCCATTCACCTTTGTGTTATTTCAATTTTCAGGAAAAACCTCAAGCACATAATCATATCCAACAAATTCCCAGACACAGATAAAGTCTTCTTCATGATGAAAAACTATTTTAAAATTATCAACATTTTAATAAATACACTTACTAAAACATAGCTTAGTAAACCTCCTTCCTGTGGGGGAGATCTGTGATTGGTAATTCGTCTATTCAGAGTCATTCTTAATGTTGAGGTTACTATATAAGAAACATTTTGTGGGAGTAGCTACATCCAAACCTTAACTCCCATTTGTATAAGCGAATATCTGAAACAGATTTCAAAGCAGATGCCATCCTATAGTAAGTAATTCTAAGAACTGCACTTGTTTACATCAGAAGTAACCATAATCATTTGCAGAAATCCCTGTTGCAAAGGCGCTTAATACATCTTAACTGGTAAATATTCAGATTAAGATCTTGTCAAAGCATAAAAAGTCTTAAGCATCACCTAAGTGGATTTAACTGAATTTGAATTATTCATTCCCTTTACATTTCTTTTGCTTTTACTTTCAGGAAAGATCTTCTATAGAAGATAAGCATAAACAATCAGATATGCGAGTCTCAGCATGTATGAAAAAGGGTTGTAAATATGCTACTGCTGGTTTCAGAGAGGCCCTGCTGCGGCCCTTGGAATGCAGTTGGTGGGCAAGGCACCTCCCAACACACTTCACCCATAATGGGACGTCAGCAGGCCCATTTACGTTTCAGGTTTTTATTCAAGAGAATCCATACAACTGCCACTTTGTAGTCTGAACAAAAGACATGAGAACCTCCCTTTTTTTAAAGGAAGCAAAGTTACCTTGTACTTAAGCAGAGATTAAAATAAGGCAAGCAGTGATCCTTTCTTACTACAGTACCAACTTAAAAACATTTGGGAAAAAAGGTTCTTTCAAGACTTCTGACATACTGAAGTGTCTGAAAACAACTAAGAATCATGAGATGCCATGTCACTGAATGTTCAAGTTAACTTTGAATATCAAGAACATAAGAAAAGCCCTGCTATATTGGACTAAGAGTTCACTAGTCCAGTATCTTAATTCTAAAGGAAGCCAACCAGATTCTGGATCCCTGAACAGAATATGAAATGAGGGTCATCCATGGAATTTGAAAATCCCTTTTAACATAACTGCCAACAGGTCTATAAAAATGTCATAAAATAATCTATTTATGGCCAACCAGTATTACAGTATTCATTTCTTTAAAGAAATAAATTATAGCCATATAAATCCAGAGATCCATAAAAGCACATTATATTTTTTTAATAGTAAACTTATTGTCCAACGCAATGTTTCATTAGTCCAGTACTGCCTTGCCATCTTCTTACTGTGTAATAAAGTTGTGCTTGCTTTACAAATGACAGGTAGAAAACATCCTTCTCCACAACATGAAGAATAAATGAATCTAGTATGTCTGAACCAGGAAAATGCAGAGCAGTAATAGGATGGGGCTTTGATCAAAATGGATTTTCCATATCTTTATTACCTGCATGACATGAAACAGCGAGTAACGCTGAGCACAATTTAGTCAAAATTAACAAGTTTAGCTATACCAATCTTAAACTGTTAATTAAGCATGCATTTATCTTTTACATGCATTTACTACTAGTATTCCACTGCAAAATAGAGTGATTTGATGTCTGACGTGTAAGTCTAAATAGTATCAACATGCTACCTTCTTTTTAATTGTTATTTTGAAAATGAAAAATAAGCTACACAATACAGATTGTTCAGGGGGGGGGAAATCCAAATAAGATTTAATAGTTTATTACATTTTCTTGAAATCAGATTGCTCAGCATCTTTTCTAAAAGTAAATTTAATGAAACTCTGTATTTGAAAACTCTAGTAATTTTAAAGGCGTTCACTGCTATATGTAGAATTGCAACCTACGGTTTGTCTGGTATTTTATAACATCTATTTCTTATTTGAAAAATCTGCTGTTTCAAGATAGCTAAGGACCTTGGATTTTTCTCTTTCTCTCTGCAGAAACTTAAAACCAATTTCTTAACACTTTTTAATTAATTTGAGAATGGTTTTTTTTTTTTTTTTGCCCTAGGGACAGTCATGCTTGCTCTGGGAAAATTACATCAGAAGTCACCAACATTCCAAAAACATTAGTCATCACTGAAAATTCTACATAACTAAAAGTCCGTAATTTTGTGCTAGGAGAGATACCGAATGGAGAAACATTTTTCTACAGTTTATTACTGCGTGTGTAAGTGTACGTGTTTATCAACTATCTTGTAATTAATTTATTTCAATCGGCCTCCTTCTTTCCAAGGACGAAAACGCCGGTCTCTCCAAAATCGGCATACAAGGGGTACGCTTCCTTGGCATAGAGCTTACTACCAACCAAGCAGGAACTTTTCCTCCTGCTGCACTGCCAGCCATCACGCACAACCGACTGCGTTCCCCTCCCCACCACTCTCTCCTCTCCCACATGGAATGGTAGTACAGTAGTACGTCCCCCACCCCCAGGTTAAACTGCTTACAGTACATGGCTTTGTTGCTTATCTCCGCCCCATTTAAACTTTCTTTGCCCTGATGCGCCATTCAGGAACAGCAGAAGCTGCCTAGTTTCTTTTCCTTTCTTTCGATCTGAAACGTAACTCCTACCTACGGACGTCGTCATAGCCGAGACTTTTCCCGGAGTTGTCGTTGCAAATGCTGCGGCCGTCCGAGGGAGAAAAAAACGGGCTGCCTCCCCGCTCGGCGCCGGCCGGGCGCCAGCCAACTCTCCTTGCGCGCTCTCCCCGCTTGCGCGCCCCGCGGCTCCTGAGTGGCGCTGCCTCCGTCCTCCCGTCCTTCCCCTTGGCAGAGGAAGCGTCCAGTCCCTCTACCAGCCTACACGCTGGCTTCTGCTCTGGACACAAGCATCCATCCACGGCGGGCAAGGAAAGGCTCCACTCCGCCACGGCGAGGCCGAGAGAAGGGAAAATAAATCTTCGATTGTTCCTCTCGCCTGGGAGCACAGCTTTGCTGGTGCGGTTCAGCAGGCGCCCTATCCTGCGCGATTCAGGCCACAGCAGCGAGCCCTGATTTGAATTGGGCTCCCCGCCCCCGGTCCGGTGTTATTTGTCTCTCCTAATAATCTACTTCTTCCGCTCACCAAGTGGCAATGCAGGCGCCAAGTTGCTTCTGTGGGGAGCAGGACTCCTTGATTTTAGTTTTATTTCATTTAGGTGCGTCCTCTGGTCAAGAAAGACCCCCCCCCCCCCCCCATCAGAGACGCCTCATCAGCAGAGCACTAAGCCTGACAGGCACGTTAAAACTCTGCTTTGCCACTGCAGGAAAGATTAAAGAGCCTGCAAAAGGAAGCCAGTTGCACCCTCTCACTGAACAACTTTCTACAGAAATAAGTCCAGCTGGACTTCTAAAACTGATATAGCCTGGATCACATTACCAGAAGTCTCTGATAAAATGCACTTGAATGACTGTGTTTGTAATTCATATTTACATTCCACTTTTCTGCCCATAGGAGACAAACTATTGACTGTTAACCTTGGTTCTGCCTATAAAAGAATTGCCAATACTGTATACTGCATGTTGGGATAATCTAGGAGGTATTTGAAAGATGCAAGCAAGTCTTTGGATTTGGGGTGATCAGGAGCAGGAATTGCAATGGACTTTCCTTTTACTTTTTCTCAGGTAGATGCAGATGTTGCTACACCATCCATAGATTAAAACAAAAAGCAAAAACCCTGAACTGTGGCATTGAGAGGATTACAGCAAGATCAGCTAGATTGGCCTTCTAGTTCTGGGGATGGGTGGCCAGATCAAATATATGCAGGGAAAGCCTTCTCTCTCCCCTCAAATGCATCATCTATTTTTCCAACAGGTGGTTTGCTACTTTTACATACTACAGGTATATATTTTTATCTGCGCTCAGTCGTTACCGACTCTGCAGTGACTGCTTGGACGAGTCCTTGCAGTTTTCAAGGCAATTGTTTCAGAAGTGGTTTGCCAGAGCCTCCTTCCTAGGGCAGAGCCCAGCTGGCAAGTGCAGGAGGCGGGGTTTCCGTCGCTTTTCGGGCGCGCGCGGTTTTTCGCGCTTACTGGCAACTGCTCCCGACTCCTTTTTGCAAGGCGCCACCAGCATTTTTCCTCCCACCAGAGTGAGAGTACCCATTTATCTACTCACGTGAGTTTTCGAACTGTTGGGTTTGCAGGAATACTACAGGTAGTCCTTGGTTAATGATGGTAACTGGGGTCGGCAATTCTGTTGCTAAACAATGCAGTCATAAAGCACAACATCATGTGACAATGCTAACTTATGATGGCAATTCTGGAAGTTGCCATCATTAAGCGAATCCCATGCATCGTTAAGCACGATGTCATGTGATCTCCATTTGCAACCTCCTGCCAACTTCCCCATTGACTTTGCTTGTCAGAATCCTGCAGGGAAGATCACAAATGGTGATCACATGATCGCGGGGTGCTGCGACCATTGTAACTGCATGCTGATCAACAAGCACCCAAATTGCAATCACGTGACCATGGGAACACTGCAATGGCCAAACTTTGAGGACCGGTCGTATGTCCCACTAATTCAGTACTGTCATAACTTTGAACAGTCGCTGAATGAGTGGTCGTTAAGTGAGGACTATGTGTAATGCCAGGGCATGGATTCATGGTTTTGGTTACACTTCAACAGAATACACTATGTTCAAATACACAACCCAAGAATCTTAGACATCCTTTACAACAGCCCTCCCATGCAACCATCCTTTTGGCAGGGTTTTTGTTAGTTAGGTATACTCAGTAAACACTTTTTATTTTTATTTTTATTTTTGTTTTTGTTTTTTAATTTTTTATTTTTAATGGGTGGATGACTGTTTTTAGATCTACAAGCCAGGAAGATGGGTGGGAACAGCCACTTCCTCCTCAGGATTATTTTGCTGTGTTTTACGGCACAGTTTATAGAGATGATGAGCAGAGGAAGTAGCTTGATAAAGGAAGAAACAAATATGTAAACTGAAATTTCTTAGATTATAAGTCATTAAGATATTTTCAGCTTTATAGTCCAGGAATATTTTTAGATGAATTTACATACTGCATATTTTTAACAGTTTCCAAACAGATAGCCATGCTAATCTGTTGCGACAAAAAGAAGTGACACTTTAAGGGCATTTCACTGAGGGGAGGTCAACAGAGAGCCAGATGGTGTAGGGGTTCAGGCGCCAGGCTAGAAACCAGGAGTCTGTGAGTTGTAGTTGCCTTAGGGACAAAGCCAGGTGGGTGATCTTGGGCCAGTCACTCTCTCTCAGCCCTGGGAAGCAGGCAATGGCAAACTATTTCTGAAAAACCTTGTCAAGAAAACTGCAGGGACTAGTCCAGGCAGTCACCAGGAGTCAAAAAAAAAAAAAAAAAAAAGGTCAGCTATGGACCAATGTATTACCTTACAGTTCTTAGCAGAGATATACACGACATCTATCCCCACTTTATTTGTTGCCTTTACTAATTTAGAAATAGCTTTTGTTCCCATCTCTCTCTCTCTCCCTCCCCCTCCCTCTTTCTCAACTTGGGTCCTGAAAACTTTCAAAGAGTTTTTGCTCACTGGGTTGTCAACAGGCAATGATCAGGGAGTTGAACCCTGAGTAAAAGCCTCCTCAATTGTGCACCTCATAATAAAAAACATTGCCTTTGGGGGGGAATCGGGCATTTTCTGTCAGTTTTCTCATTTATCATACACACCTTCACATGTTTTTAAATCATTTTTATTTGCAGTTGTTTCAGAGAGAGGGAGGGAGGGAAGCAAAGTGTAAGCACTGCAGGAAATGTGTGTGATTGGATCAACATTTATTGGTGGACTAAGCCACTACTGAATTTCTAAAACTCATCTTCTAAAAAAAAGTCCTGTGATTAATTTCTTTGCTAACTAACAATAATACATACAGTGTATCAACTATGTATTTCATAGTTTAGATACAGAATGGATATGCATATCCACAGAGGGTTTGTTATACATATTACAGTGGTACCTCGGGTTACGAACGCCTCTACTAACGGACTTTTCGGGTTACGACCAGCTCCGGCCGCAAAAATTTACCTCGATGTGCAAACTCCACCTCGGGGTACGGTCATTTTTATGCCCCTACCTGTGGTCCGTGGTCCGTGGCCATTTTTCCGCCGCCTGGCCGTTTTTCCGCCACACCGCACCGCACCCAGCCGTTTTCACGCTGCGCCACGCCTGGCCGTTTCTGCGCCGCGCCCGGCCGTTTCCGCACCGCACCCAGCCGTTTTCACGCCGCGCCGCGCCCAGCCATTTTCGCGCCGCGCCACGCCGCACCCAGCCGTTTTCCCGCCCCTGACGCATGGTCCACGGACGCCAGAACGGATTAATGGTAATTACATTGAACCTTATGGGAAAATTTGCTTCGGGGTGCGACCAAATTTGGAGGGCGGAACGGATTAACCGGATTTACATTGAACCCTATGGGGAAATTTCCTTCGGGTTACGACCAACTCGGGATACGCCCAGAGTCACGGAACGGATTAAGTTCGTATCCCGAGGTACCACCGAGGTATTCTCTTCTGCCTGTTCCACTTTCTCCCCGCCCCCCACCCCCATGATCCACTGCTATTGTTGTTTCGTTTCCAAATCTTCATAGTGCAATAGCCATGTAAAAAGCACTAGACTAAAGCACAAACCAAAGCCATCCAATAGGCTTCACGGCTGAATTAGTACATGAATCAAATAAATGTTTAACCAAGTGTAACTATCCTATAAACTATATTACACTGGTGCCAATGTGTCTCTTGTTGTATTCCACTTTTTTAAAAAAAATTAAATTCTTCTTATTTAAACAAATCCCAAACAATAGGCAATGTTTAGGATAAAAATGAGCCACAAAATTTGAAAACTGTTATTTAGGCCAGTGGCTGAGAAGGGCTAATGTAAATACATATATTTAAAAATCTGCTTATAATACATCACCATTGGGACCACACATACCATAAAGCAGAAATCCTTGGAGGACAGCACACTTGCTACTCTAACCATCAACAAACTGAAGCACAGAGAACCTGTCCAGAAAATTGTATGGAAGCACTTTTTAAGATGAGTCAACTTCAGTTTATACTCAGTTTTCTAGGTTTACATTGTACATAGCCCTTTGCTTCATCCTTTTACAGTTAAGCAAAAATCTGCACAGCAAGAAGGAAAGATTGCCTGATTGGAATTCTCTCATTATTTCTCTCTCTTTCTGTAAACTGGTTGCACAGTAATTAGAAACCAAGATTGGATTAGATCAAGATGCATGTGATCTGATTTCCAGTATGCAGTACCTGATGCATGGAAGTTCTACAGTATTAGCTATTATGGCTAATGCATGTTGAGAAGTATGCCTCCGTATATTTGAACAATCCTTTATTTCTGCTAATTATTCTGACTACTTCTTGTGTTAGTAAGTAAGTCAGGTGAAACCTCGTACAATACATGAAGGCATGATGTAATGTAATACCCGTAACTCTGTGGTCTGCAAGCTTAAGAAAAGGAAGGTGAACAGTATATACCACTCTAAAGATAAGACTTCTTGTGATACTGAAATTCCATCTGATAGTCTTGTATCTACTGTCAATCAATTTCACTGGATAAACTAGCATTCTAGAAATGTTACAAGAAAAAGCAAATACTCAATTTCTTCAGTTTTTAGAATTTTAAAAAATTGAGGGGTGGGAAACAAACCTTGCATAAAACTAAAGACCTAAGTGTAATTGCAAACTAAACATTAGTTTTTTTAAAAAAAGTCAACTATGCTGATCCTTGTTTTTTCATGATGCAGCTCACCTACCAAACCCTTATTTATTTCATTTTATTGCATTTGTTTTCCCTGTGACAGTGACATTTCAAACTCAGCTGGAGCCTCCCATATGCTCAACAGGGCAAGGCTGGATATAAATCTTATTACATGCCAGGGTGAAGACCCTAAAACAGTGGATTGTCTTCTGTCAACACAAGAGTATAGTGTAGACCTCTTATGATAAGCTTGCTGTCCACTACAGCATCTCACTGGCTCTTCACATACAGTAGCCATGCAGATACACAAATGCTGAACTCTGTGCTAAGATTTGCGGAGAAGGAGCTGAGAGTAGGTGGTAATTTAGATTCTCTTAGGAAAACTCTCATAGGAGAAGGGAGGGCTGTAGGTGGACCGGTATTGGTATCTGATGCCCACTGACATTAGAGGGAGAGCAGAGAGAACTCTGGGAAGAAGCTTGCAGAGAAGACGCCTCAAAATGGAATTGATGGCTTTCCCATAAAAATGGCAAAAATGGACTTGGATAGCAACTGGATGTTGAAGTTGTGCTGTTAGTTTTAGTAAAACCCAATATGGCCTGGTAAAGCTGAATTGGGAAAATTGCTGAAAAGAAATCTTTGGGTACTACTCAGAGGAGGAGGCACCATGGGAACATTTTACTCACTGCAGGAAGCTCTGTGGAGCTGAAGATGTTATGAAGATAAGATCAAAGGTGTACCTGGCAGAAAAAAATCCAGGAGAGAACAAGTTGCCAGTTAGGTTGATGGAGGGCTACTATAACCTTATGCCCTTTCTTAATTCTGCACTGAAACAGCTTTAGTAGTTAGCAATATGAGAGAGGTACATACATGGTATGTATGTTAAGGTAATATTACAATCTGCTGACATATTTCTATTTACAATGGCCTTGAATGAGAAGTTAGCGTGCAGGAAAAAAACGCTCATCCTCAACACTTTTGCAATAGACTGCTGTGCTAGGAGGGAGATATCTGCTCACAAAAGCATACAGAATAATTAGGTTATCCAGCTGGGAAAGCGAAACAGCTTGACTATTGGAATAAAGTTTGGTAATACTGCTTTTTGCCATGTCTGTTAAGTGAATAAAATCAGGGGGAAAACCCACTGGAAAGCCCTTTCTTCAAACCAGATCCCTACCCTTAAACACACTCCATCATACCTTTTTTTATATCCATTGCATCTTAAATTTGGGGGTTCTTTTTTCTTAATTTCCCATGGCTTCAGAGGTTTTTTTTTTTTTGGTCTTGTTTTTCAGTCCTGGTGTTAGATGATTGGCTGCTGAAAAAACTGGCACATCTGTCCTAAGAAACTATGGCTCTTAGTATAATTCAGAGAGAATGTAAATTGCTGGCAAAACATACCATACTGTAAGTATTAGATGAGGCGATGATATATATGAATTAGTGCCTGGCTGCAATAGTAGACTTAAATTAAAGCTCAGCTGAAGAAGACAGGGAAGCTCTTAGTTGATGGCTTCTCTATCCAGGTTAACAATGTTCAGTCTGTTCTGGAAGGGGTTGCCCTTTCCCAAAAAGATCAAGATCAAGTTGGATGCTTCTTCTAAAACTACCTTCAACATTAGAGCGTCAAGCATCTGCTGTAGCAGAAAACACATTGCACCAGCTTAGATTGATACACTAGTTATAGCCTTGGATACAGATAGCCTCAGAATGGTAATCCATGCCTGCTAATCTGTTGTATAAATTATGACAGTCCATTTTTCAGACCTTAAGGATGATCCAGAAACTTCAGTTAGCAAAAGCATGTTATAAACATGTTATGTTGTTATGTTATGCTATGTTATGTAATAATGGAATGTTATAAACATATTATGGCATTCTTATATAGTCTCCCCTGGTTCTCGGTTTACTTCCAGTCCCACTTCAAAGTGCCAGCATTAACCTTTAAAGCCCTTAATGATTTGGCACTGCAAAAAGGAGAGGAATGCATCTTCCACAATGTTCCTTCCCATAACCTGAAATTCATGTTCAAAGGCCTTGCTTTAAGGGCTAGCAGGTATCTGGAAAGATTCCTGTTTGTGCTCAGGTCCCCCCAAGGAGACCTGGCACTGACTTTAATGTCTATTTTGTACCAGGGAAAGATATTCTTATGTTACTATTTACCCCTTGTTATTTGGATTCCTATTTTTATAGCTTTAATGTTATACATTTAATTATACTTTATTTTATATCTTAATTGTTTTAGAAAGTTGTGTGATTTCAAACCACAAATGGAAAGGTTAATTTTGAAGAGCAACACATAAAGCTTTAAAATAAATACATTAATAAATAAATGTCACGTGGATGGGTAGCAGAGAAGATAGCAGGGTATTTGCACACATTCATGCTTAACAAAAATCTTTAGGTAGCAAGTTTCTTGTACCTTAGTTTGGGATTGCTTTTAATCTGAAGGGGCTAAAATAGTTATAAATAAAATAGCATGATCCATGTTTTACTATATTGCAGGAATAGCTACAGTCACCTCTGTATGTTCATCAGTTTCTTAACTTAAAATTATCTTTGCTTTATGTAATTAAAGGATTAAAAATTATATATGTTTCATAACTAAGTACAGCATTAGAACAATGCTCCATTTTTTTAGCATTATTCCATATTGGAGTTGTATATACATTAGTCAGATAGTTTACTTTTCAGGAGAATGTTTGTCTATGGGGCATTTCAAGCCAAAGTTGGTTAGGCAAAAGCTTCAATTTAAAAAATGTGCTAGTTATAGACCTGCAAATCAGGGAGTTCCATCAGATTCTGCAGGTTAGGATTAGTAGAAAGCTGTTCAGTAAAGTACCTATACAACCCTACATGCTTAAAGCCATCACAGAACTTTCTCCTTAGCTTGCCATATCACTCTATCCCTGGGAATACTAAAGGGAAAATGTATTATGTTTCCTCTCTTGAAGCACATATGCTGAAGTGAAGTTCAGGAAACTGAATCTAATCCCATGCACTTCTGTGCTGCCCCCTCTACAGAATTCCATGCTCTGATCTTATAACTCCTCTTGCATTTAATAAGGCTTAGTAGAAAAGAGGAGGATTGTATCTACTTCTTGGTATCAGAACAGCACCCTGAGATCACAAGAAGAATTTCAACATTTGCTGTCAGTGTGCTGTGCCATGACCTATTAGATACCTCTAGCCTATACTCTTGCTGACTGATGTGTTTCTTTCATCTTTGTTCCTTTTCAAATTATATTTTTTCAACTTAATTTCTCTGACTTTTAATCTGATTTTTGACTGAAATAAATAAAGGGAGTAGTAAAAAAAGGGAGTACTCCTCCTCCTCCATAATGTTGGTGAACAGATGGGCACTGATATACATGTGGTACATTTATTGTGAATTTATATTTAAAAATCCAACAGAATAAATTACATAAACTTGTAAAATCTCTGGATGAATTTTAATGTGCAGAAATCTTTACCCTAAAAATTGTATTAAGCTATGTGGTGTCTACAGTCCTTCTCTGGCAAAATACTAAAGATTAAATATCACTGTGAAATGCAATATGCATTATTGATTGATTGATTCATTCATTCATTCAATTTATATAGCCGCCCATCTCAAACCAGTGACTCTGAGCGGCATTATTTAGGCCCATCCTTCTAAATTACAAATTACATGTGGTATGAATCTTATATACTATAGTAGCAAGCCAAAATGATTAAAACAAATGAGGCACATTTTTCTAGGGTGGTTTTGGAGGATTTTGCATGTGATTGATATGTGTTGTTGCAATTAAACCAGTATTTCTAAAAGCATGATTCCCAACCACAGGGCAAGACAATGAAAGGCGGGTTGCAAGAGGGTGCCTCTTTCTGGCAGGTCCTCTTGAGTAGGCTGACCAGTTCAGTGCAAACTATGCTGAATGCAAAGCTCTGTGTGAAGGCTGAGTGCTCTTTTTGTTTTTTAGCACATTGGATTTGCCTGTCTAACAGGAGTAATCATGTCTAGAGGGTACAAGGCTCTTACTCAAAGCTCTGACCTATCCAAGATCAACTCTGCAGAGGCAATTATGATGGGGGGAAGTGAGGAGGGAATTTCAGGAGTGAAGAGAGGGATTTATGATCACTAAACAACAGGCTGGAAGCAAGAGAGGTCTCCAATGTGGCTGTGCTGGGAGTGCCAAAAGAAACTTACAGTCTCTGCCAGTATTTTTCAAGTTGCAGCACTTTAAAAGTAGTTTAAGAGAATCTAATGTAAGGAAAGTAACTGTTCTGTCTGGTGCCCATAACTGCTTAAATAAAGGGAATACCCTTTTCTATTTTTTGGGGGGGGGGTGATTTTCTCATCCTAATTTTTTTTTCTTCCTAGCGTTTCCCCACAGGTGCATGATCCTCTTTTTCAGATCAACCAAATGTTTATCCACTGGTCGTGACAGGAATTTACTGACTGGCTTGTTGCTTGAGCCTGATGTCATGGGCTGAGAGGGAAAGTGGCTGGCCCAAAGTCACCCTGCCAGCTTTCATGCCTAAGGCAGGACTAGAACTCAACCCATGCCAAAATCAACAATGGAGCCACAGATTGTCTTTTTTTTTTTGGTCTTTTCTTGCAACAGCTGCTAACAACACAACACACACATTAAAAAAGGGGTCCTTAGTGTCATGATAGATGGATGGACCGATAAATGAGTAGATAGATAGAACGTGGTAACTCTATACCTGTAGGAAGTTTGGGTTCTGACTGCAATGCAAATGTAAGCAAGTTCATTACAAATATGATTTTAAATCTAATTGCTTTTTTTCCCCTCACTCCCAATGAAATGGCTTTATTTTATAAGTTTGAAAGTTTTATCAATTGTTTCATATGATACCTACATTAAAATTAAATTATTAAAAGCAGTATATTCCTTTACTGCCCAACTCAACCCCAACCCCAATGATATCATTTGTTTTATTTCTGAGGAGTAGTTGCATATAAAAATGTATCATCTTAGGGAATTGCACAGATTGAGAACACCTTGGTTAAGCCATACATTTGACTCTGATCTATATGCATGAAGTCAGACAATCATATTTCTCCAGGAGGGTATTTTTTACCACATAACCGCCTTTTCTTATTATCCTATCCTCTATGCAAGAGAAGACCATATGCATATTTCAGTCACTTGGAAAGAATATCCTATATTTCTTTAGAAAACCTATCAACTAAAACTAGAGGGAACTGGATCAAAGCAAACATTATCTAATGAAGTAGGAAAAGTACATCTGCTGCATTGCACAGTTTTGGTTTTCACAGCGATTTCAAATAAAACAGCTCCAGCACCTGCTGCCATCCTAGTCATCAACAAGTGTGACCAAAGCTGTCTCAGTACTAAATCCTGGCCTGAAACCTGGTTAAAGTGGGTCTAGATAATTGGTTTCCTCTAGGGTTCATTATAGGGTTCATTATATAGCGATGAAACTGGACTGTAGCTGAAAAATGCCAACCTAAACTTCTTTTGCACCTTTTTCTTCATTCAGCTGTCCTTCCTTCCTGTTCTCAAATCCCACCCACAACTCTTCGTATCACTCCTTTTTCAAGTCTTGCATTCAACTGAACTTTCAGAGAACAACTGAACTTGTGGCTACATTCAACAACGTTATGCATTTATAAATCTCTCCTTATTTTCAGTGCTTCAGGTGGCCCCAAAGCATTCCCAGATCACACAGTAGAAATTGGGTAGCAAAACTGCTGAATTCTGTCAGCCCAATTGTTCACAAGGGGCAAACAAGGGGCGAAATAAGTGTTTGACCTCCTTCAGATAATTAAAAAAATATGGGCCAAATTTCACCCTGATCACCATGACACTGGCCTGGGTTTGAAAAAATTAAAAGTCTCCTAACAGTGCCTCCAAATGGAAAAAGACTGTTGGGCTCTTGATACTATCTAAGCTTG
Source organism: Python bivittatus (assembly GCF_059951505.1). Classification (NCBI taxonomy): domain Eukaryota; kingdom Metazoa; phylum Chordata; class Lepidosauria; order Squamata; family Pythonidae; genus Python; species Python bivittatus. The sequence continues at coordinate 57,041,989 of NW_028277088.1, forward strand.
ATTGTTTTCCTGCGGACATTCTGTTACCAGGCTAGGCAACAACATCAGTACATGGGAGAGTGAAGATTGCTATTTGAAGTTTACTGTGTATAGTAACTTGCCCTATCAGTCTTGGTTGGGATATGGTTTCTTCCTGGTGCTATTTCCTGCTTACCTGGATGTTGATTGCTAGGAAGTGTGGGCTCTAGGTTGTCATCCTTGACCTCTGGTCATATCTTTCAAATGGCTTGTAGATGGGGCTTGTTTTATATGCCTGTTGATGGCTGATTTGTCAGAATGCCAAGCTTCCAGGAATTCCCTAGTATTTTTGAAATCCAAAAATAACCTGATCAAGGAACCATCAAGGAAGAAACTAGACTGCAACCAAGACTAGCAGGGCAAGCTATTACATATAAATAACCAGCAAACTACACTCTCCAAATACTGATGAGGTCACTCGGCCTGATAACAAAATGTCTACAGGAAAACAACCGAGAACCAACCAGAGAACACCAAGAACCCAACTGTTCCAGAGCTACATATATTCTCTACTATTGTAAAAAGACTCTATTTTAAATGAAAGGCATGCTACATCTGTATAATGATTTACAGGAGTTTAATGTATTTACAGGATGTGCACCCCAGTACCCCTTTAGTAGCACCCATGTGCAAAGTCAAAATTTGGAGAGTTACAGGCTAGGTGATTATGGCACCAATTTCTTCCTTAACATCCCATCCCCTAAAGCACTTAGAAAATGGCCTTGCTAATACCAGGGATGGTAGGATATAATTGGCCATGCCTTTGTGTCTCTTAATAGTAAAAGAAAAGAAAAAGAGAGAAAAAGAAAACGGGTGGCCCTTAGCCATAAAACTGTCCATCCCTGATGTGTGGAGTCTTTTAGATGGTTCAGATATAAATTCATAGCTCAGACATTTCTAATCACCTTAGAAAATAACCCTAATTTATCTTATTATATAGTTGCCCTATTCTAGGAAATCACTAGATTGCAGAATGCTACTATGTAGGGGTCACTCAGATTTTTGTAGCACAGACATGGCAACTCTCCCTTATTTCCAAGTTAGTATAATCACAATTGCAGCATACCTGAAAATAAATCCTGTTGAATTCAGTGCAACTTATTTCTAAGTAAGCATATGTCAGACTGAACTAATTATTTGACTGTACTGAGATTGTGTAGCATACTGGGACATGAACTAAGTAGAAAGTATTTAGCAAAGAATAAAATGCTTCGCTATTTCACTAATCTGCTTGTTTCTTTGCAGGAGTAAATTAAATAATAAACAAATCAACAATTGTACTAATGTTTCTTTCCAAAATTTTACAGACTAAGCAGTCCATTCTCACAACTTGTTGTGCAGACTTTTCAGAAAATTCAAGGAAAATTATTCCTGCTTGACAGTAACAGGATTCATTGGGATTACATTTCAAACATCGTAAAAGGCTAAATTTTAGCACCAGTATATATCTATTTCCCAAGACTCTTTGTGAATTTTTTGTTGTATTGTTTTATATTGCTTTCATCTGCTCTTCTTTTGATTCTATTATTGTTTCTGTGTATTCAATTGTTTTAACTCATAAAGCTGTCTGGAAATATTTATATTGAAATATTGCCTTTCCCTCTTAAAAACAAACAAACTACTTTTCCAAATCTTCTGTTCAGGAAAATTCAGCTGGTAACAAGCTGAACAGCAGATACACATCCTTTGCTTTGTAGCAAATGTTTATCTTGTTCAGATTCTAAATTACTCAGCAGGAATATACTTTAGGGACCCACTAACTTAACCCTTCCAAAACAAGAAAGACCACTACAAACGTTTGAACAAAAATATGCCAGAAAGCTAAGAGAAAGTGTATTCCTGAAAAACTTATAGTTACTAAAAATATTATTTTTGACTTATTTTCAAGATAGATAGATAGATAGATAGATAGATAGATAGATAGATAGATAGATAGATAGATAGATAGATAGATAGATAGATAGATCGATCATGGAACAGATTAAAAATACTGAGAGTAATATAACTTTTCTCCAAAAAATTCAAGTTATTATGGAGAACAAATACTTGAAAGGAAAAGTAACAGAATGAAGACTGGTCCCACTCCTTTTTTCTATTAACAGTAATTAATATCTTTTGTATTAGGGTGAATGCAGACAGAAACACATACAGCTATTCCCATGGGAATGTAATTGAATATCAATGAATCAGTAACTGACTTTTGCACAAACTTAGGAACCCTCTCTCTCTCTCTCTCTCTCTCTCTGTCTCTCTCTCTCACACACACACACACAAGTTGCAATACATTCAACCCAGCTAATCATAGCTTATGTGAATGGTAAATTATTGACATTTTTATATTTACTTTGGAGCAGCTGAAAAATATGGAAAATGATACTTTTTTAAAAAAAGTTAATATTTGTGTTTTATTGGTGATTATAATAAATGTGATTGATTGCACTGTTCTTGAACAATGTGGAAGAAGCTTGTCTGAAATGCTTCTTGATGTTTTGAACACACCCACATTATTTATACATATAAAAAATCTGACACACTTCAAAAACTGTACAGAAGTGCCTGGGATCTCACATGAGCACAGTACCTCTCTGTTATTCATTAAACGAGGTCAATTTTTTTTCAGGCTTCTGCCTGAACCTGAAAAAAGATGCCTGTTTTAGGGAATCCACTAATACCTTTAATTAAGATTACTCTTAAAGCAGCAGCAGCTTTTTGCAGGCTTGCCTTTAATGAAAAGCAGAGAAGTCCTGTACATTTCTTGACAAGTGTGCAAAATACAATCTGTATACACATACAGACATGCAAATAGTTGAAACTTAAAACTGTAAAGTTCCCCAAACCTTTAAAAATATTCCACAGAACTGGCCAGGAAGATGTAATCAGATATGCCAGTTGTGGCCCTTCCTGGAGCACAATGCCCTGGAAATGGTTACCCACGTCCTCATCATTTCCCAAAACTACTACTGCAATATGCTTTCTATGGATCTGCTTGTGAAGACTACCAGGAAGCTGCAATTCCCACAGAATACAAAATCCGACAACTGGTAAGCCATAGCTGCTAGTGTATATAACCCCAGGATTACTGGCACTGTACTGGCTCCCAGCAGTGTTCTGAGTGCAGCTCAGTGTGCTGATTTTCATCTGTTAAGTTCTTTGTGGCTTAGTGCCTAACTATCTGTAGAACCACCTACTGTACTAATGGGGATGCTGAGCATGAGAGCACGATACCTCTGTTGGTGTGCCTCTGTTGCTGTTTGAAAGTGTGGACAGGACATTAGGAAAAAAGAAAGAAGTTGCTTCATGGCTTGTGTGTAGTATTTGCCAGGAAATGGTGTAAATGATGACTGGCCTGTCTCCTCTGGTACTTTGGTTGTGCTTCACTGGTGTATCAGCTCCAGCAGCAAGTAAGCTGGAAAAGAACAAGGTGGTGCCAAGAGAAATACTTCGCTTTATTTTTTTTCTGTGGGGGAAAAACAATCTTCTTAAGCCCTTTCAAACTGGAGAAAGGCAAGTTGAAAAATGTATTTTATTTTACTTCAATAAGTTCACTAATAAATATCTGCAAAACCCTGTTCTTAGCCAGAAAGAGGCTAAGACCTAAATAACCCTTCAGTATCATAGTGATCTGAAGCTGTCCGTAGCCAAGGGAAGGTGTTTTCTCAAATATGTACCTAGGCAGGGCATAAAGAATCCCATTTGTTGCAGTTTTAAAACTAATCTGAATAAACCTGTCTTTGTCCACAGTTTTGGTTTAATGAATCCTTTCTTTATAACAGGAAATGTGCTATGCTGACCTCTGAAGGTTCTCTCCAAACCCAATGATTCTGGGTAGAGAATGTCACAGCGCAGACATTTGTGTGAGATAGTTCAAATCTCTGGCAACTCACTTGGTGCAGAATGTTAAACTTATGTAACGTAGCTCAAAGGGACTTCAATTTGCTGGTTGAGGCTCAAGACAACTGTGTCTTTATACATCTCAGAGTGGACTTACACAGAGCACTCTTGTTCTTTCAGAACTACACAAGAACCCTCCAATGGAAAAACAGCTACTGTCTTATTGCCAACTACTGAGTTTCCACTGTAGTATATTTCTGAAATTTACTGTCCTCATCCAATGGACAGTACTCATTGTTCATAAGGACTGTTGGGGTTCTGAAATGTTAATACAAAACCCTGAGGAGGAGAGAAGATTCATTCCTACCTCGTGGAGAGCCACGAGGAGAAGAGAGGAAAAATGAAGGAAACAAGAAGAAAGGCGGGATCCAAGCCCCGCCCACACAAAGGAGCAAAGCTAGGCTGCAGCGGAGGCGCCCCTCCCTTTGTGCTCGTGTGAGACAGGCTTGGTTGAAACCCCATATTTTTCAACAAGGACGACCTGCTTTACCAAATGAAATCAATTGCTTTACGACTAGATTGCTCATAACATACACATTAAATGTTGCAAAAATATCTTGTTGACAGCAGGTGCCTTCACTGTCCGTACATACATACATAGATGTGTAATATATGAATTCGATATCATAAATATTATCCAGTGTGATATCTTTTTTTGGACTGATGATGATCTTAAATATTATTCTTACAGCGTTTGGCGGTCAAAGCCTTTACTTTCTAAAAAAAATATGTGGGATATAAAGAAATCTCAGTATGGATACTGAAATCCTCAAACATACTTGGGATTCTCCAATGTCATCGCTGGTATCATCTCCACTAGTTTAGTCAGGAAGACACTGAGGAAGTAAAGTGCCCAAAATAGTTATAAGTAACACAAAGTACATACAAAACAATACGAATGACATTAAAAAGCAGGTAAAATGTTGAAAGTACCATTCAAAAATAGTCAAATTATAATGTTTAATACTGTAAGCTGCCTAGTGAATCAGGCACCATACAAATCCTTTTAAGAAATAAAAATTTTCAGGGCCCATAAGAATCAGTTAATGACAATGAAACTAATACAAATCCCAGCCAGAGAAGAGTTTACATATCCAGAAGCCTATCCTGATGGCACATTAGGTCTCCATGCTCTAAACTCTTCCTGGCTACCACTGAGACAAAGAATTTTCAAGGAGAATATATCTCTTCTAAGATAGGCTGAACACCTTGATTCTCTGAGTTCTTTCAAATGATCACTTCTAGATTAACATTTAACTTATCGCCCTCTTCCAGACCTTTGAGGAACCATACCAGAACAGGAAATCTGAATAACAAACTACATGATGATGGAAGTACAGTCAAGTAAAGCAATTTTAGTTTTCCACAAAGTGATTCTGCTAGGACCAGAGGCACTATACAAAGAACCCAAATACTGGGTTGTTGCATTGCAGAAGATGCAACAATTATAGTCAGAATAATAATTTCTCTAGAATGCATTCTCTAGAGCAGTGCTTCCCAAGCTTTTTCCTTCATTATCAAAAAAAAAAAAAAAAGGTCATACCTGTATTATAAAAACAATATCATTGAATGATCTTTATGTCATTTCAACAAATTACCATTGGTAATTTCATCAATTTTTGTTGTAATACGAATACTCTGGGAGGTTTTCAAATATATTCTAGTACATATAGCAATCTTTAAGTCAATTTAAATGTCCCTGTTGTGATACGTAATGGGCTCATGTGTCATTACCCAAAGAAAAACCACTTTTACCCAATTTTGGGTAATTTACCCAGGTTTGGGAAGCATGTTCTAGAGGGTTAGCTTCTCTACACTCATAAATAAATAGGAGTGGGATCTACAATAGATCCATTAACTAATTCTTAGTGAAGGTGCAGGCAGAAATATTTTTCAGATTATCCACTTGTTTATCTCTCAGTAAATCTGCACAAGAGTTAGATCTGCAACTATTTATTTATTTATTTATTTGGGCTTATATTTAATGGGATTCCACCTACTAATGTCGATTTTTGAGTAGATATGCATAGGATGATGACTATCAGCTGAATTCGTCACTTACATCAGAAAATGTATTTTAGTTTTAAATTCATCTGCCCTCAGTTGGCATATAGCCCTTGAATTCTTTCTTAAATTACAATTTGACCCTTAGGAACAATAAGAATCCCCACCCTTCACAAAAGAAAATACATTCCTTAGGGAAAAGATCCAGACATTTTCTCCTAAAGTCTCTCAAAAGTGGCCCTTAAAAACATTTATTTGACCTGCCTACTTCTTGGAGTGCAGCTTTTGGCACATATTTAAAGAAATATGGCTCTTAGCCTAAAAAGAGTTGTGCATCTCTGATTTAAGTACAGGTAGTCCTCGGTTAATGATGGTAATTGGGACCAGAATTTCCATCACTAAGCGATGCAGCCATAATGCAGGGCGTCACGTAACCACATCGCTTAGCAACAGCACTCTCTGCACTCTCTGGGTTGTTAAGTGGGTGCTGGGTGCCTTGCAAGCAGGCCAGCAGGCAGGTAAGGCATGAGTGTGGCAGGGCCAGGGGACACTGTTGCTGGGCATGGGAGGATGCGCAACTGGCCCACAAGGTGTGTGAGCATGGCCAGGCCAAGGGTGGTTGTTGCTGGGCATGGGAGGGTGCACAAGGGGCTCACAAGGTGCAGTGGAAGCGCGGCCAGGCTGGGGGTGGCTGCTGCCAAGTAGAGGAGGTGCAAGCGACTTACCAGAGTAACTTGTGACCTTCCCTGCTGACTTCCCCATTGACTTTGCTTGTGGGAAGCTGACAGGGAAGGGTGCAAATGGTGATCATGTGACTGTGGGATGCTGCAACCGTCTTAAGTGCAAGCTGGTTGCCAAGCACCCAGATCACAATCACATGACCATGAGGGTGCTGGGACAACTGGAACTTTGAGACTGATCATAAGTACCACTCATTTAACACTGTCATAATTTCAAATGGTCGCTGAATGAGTGGTCGTTAAATGAGGACTACCTGTAACTGATGGGAATGGTGGAAAAGAAACAAAGTGTGGCATTAAATAGTAGCAGTTGGATCATGGATCTTATGAAGTCTGGAGAAAACAGGAAATGTGGTATGAAGTTGTCTAATTCCCTTTCCTTTCCAAGTCCCTTTCCTTTGCAAATCCTACAGCTGTATCTCCTTTTGTCCAAGAAACAACCAATTTTAAAGCATGCAGTTCAAACATCTCCACTATCACCTGTCCTTCAAAAATTGGGAGAAGATAGCAACAGAAACCACAGACTATATAGTATAGCAAGTGCAGAGAACAGATAAACAGAGCATTTAACTTCCTCAGTCATTTTTAAAAGCAGTGTTATTATTTCTATATTGGTCATAAAGAGAGGGGACACAAAACTGGCATAAAGCCATCAAGTATGTTCATGACTGAGAACTGAACTAGGAACTTCTTGAAGCACGCAGTCCATGTGATACTAGCTCATCACATTGGGAGTAATGTCTTTCATACATTCCTTCAAGTAGAATACATGAACAGGGAGAAGGAGAGAGAGGACAGCAACTTGGTGGCAGATTCTGCCCTCCAACAGTGAACATTTGTCATATGATACTTAAAGAGATGCAATATACATTTAGATTGCCAGGCTCCCTAAGTGCTTTATATTCTCATGATAACAGAGGATATAAACATTTTAATTAACAAATAAAATAGGAGCTCTATTAAAGGTGGCACATACAGGTGGCAAAATTTAATAACTACATCTTCTTCATACTGAACAGTAACTGATTAATCTAAAGTTAAAATTGTATGCTAAAATTAAAAATAAATAAGGGTCTGTGAAGTAAGTCTTAGAGAAATATCCTGGTTGCATAATTTTCTATATTCCTCTTTATTATGTGACAGCTTATTTTTGGTATGCAGAAATACAAAACTTCTGGCTTGACTGAACATGTATAGAGCATAGCAATGACAAACATGTTTTTGTCAATGAGGAAAAGGGAAAAATACCAACAGAAACAAATCAAACAATTATCAACATGCCCAATAATGTACCCCTGGAAATTGTGCCTACTGCCTGTTAGGTAAACCAAGGTTTACAGAAAGCCAACTTGGCAATATCAACCAAAGGATTGGGATAAGGAAAAGTACTCTACTCCAACTGTTTGGGGCTTCAGTTCTCAAAAGTCTAAGCCAGCATGGTCATTCAAAATATCTGAAGGGCAACAGGTCATGGACTACAGCACATATTCCTTATTTACTATGGACAGGTCTAGTTCTCTGTTACCTGTTTCTGAAAGATTATGTTTCTCTTTCCAGCTGCATAAATATACTGAACTTCTATTGTATCCAGGAAGGGATAAGGATAATGCCTACTGACGTTTAATCTAATTTCTCAAATATTTTATATAATAAAAACTTGAGGGGGGGGGGTGCATGCACACACATACATCAAAAGCCTCTTGTAGTCCTGAACATATTTTAATACAGAGAAGGTAATGTTTTAAAGAAAGAAACTATACAACTGAATGCTTTTATGCTTTAAGCATACTATGCTTAGTATGACGCTGCTCAAGCAACTAAACAATTGGATATGCAGGTTTCCTAAAAATAATAGCAAAACGTTTCTAAACAACCCTTGTTCTTTAAAAGCTTCAAAATTCATAGTCTGTGCAAGAGACAAGATACCTAAAGTGAAATTATTTTGTACAGACCAATATCAGAAACATATATACTCTGAAGTAGAGCAGAGTATACACAGATAATAATTTTAGCTGAGTTAAGGACAAAACAACAACTTCTGATTTAAACAAGGCCTCTAACAGTCTTCAAAACCTTCATTTGACTATTATTAACTTGCAATGTGTCTGAGAGTCTAGAGCACATATGACCTGAAAGCCTCATTGGCTACACATACCCCCAATTTATTTTTGTACATTTCAGAGCTCTTCCAACAAAATTCCTGAAAATTGATGGCATAGTTTGAAGGCATTTGAGGCAAGGAAAAAAAACCCCAACAACTAGTGTAGGTTTAAAAATAGATTTAGCATTTTTACAGGAAATCCTGGACTCATCAGGGCACTTCATACTATATTCCTGGCCACTTTGCAACACTGCCTTGCCTCTTGCAGGCTGCATCTTATCAGTCTTGTTTTACCTACTACTTAAATGCAAACAGTTTAAGAAGCTGCAGCTCCTTTCCATGAAAGACCTAGTCAATCAATATGAATAATTCTCTTCATCGTGATAGATTATGCCTTAACAGATGCAGAGGTTTGGACAAAGTTATATTCACCCTCTCCCCAATGTAAAATTTGCAGTCAGCTTAAAACACAGTACCTTCAAAAGATACTAATGGTAAAAATTAAATTGGTAAATGTATTTTACACAGACTTCAAATTAATTATTGAAAAGTTCAGCTGAATTTCTTACCAAGATCAGTTCTGTAATTTTCTGATGGGATATAGCTCTCATGATCAGTCGGACTCAGTTGCTGGTATTGCAAGGGAGTTTTCACTATTTAATGAGAAAATAAAACAAGCCTTTTATTATACATTTTCATTAAAGGAATAAGGAAGGAAGCTATCATTCCAAAACATCCTTTCCACATACCATAAGGAGTCTCTGGTGATACAGGAAATGCTGGAGTAAGTGGGATTGTTTCATTCACATTTTTGCTTGGTGAGAAGATGCTTCCATCTCCTTCATCTGCATCTTCCAGGTAGCTTACAACACCCATCTGGAATATAAAACAGGAATATGGGGTGGAAAACCATTTTTCATAATCATATATGAGCTTCCTAGACAGTTCTATTTATTCCAGTCACTTCTGCCAGTTTTGAAGATGGAAATATCCTTATCTTTAATGCAAAAATGGGTTCATTAACATGGGCAAACAAGGATTAGTCTAAATGCCAACTTTATATTTTCCTAAAGACAGATAAGGGTAGAGTGGGTTCCAACTTGTAAGAATTTTCACAAAAGCCTATAAATGTTGACCTTAAATATTTCCAAAGTAAGGCAATAGAGAATTTGTCCTTTTTCTCTCTTTCCAGTTCCATAAACAAATTGAGTCTCAAAACACCTGACAATACTGAAGGACTTCCAAGGCGATAGACTTCCACACAGTTTTTCAAATCCAATAGAAGAGAATATCTGTAGCTCAGGGTTGAACTGTGGAGTCCTTGGTGCTCTCTGAGCTTGGTTGTTTGCTTGCAGACATTTCATTACCCAACTAAACAACCAAGCTCAGAGAGCACCAAGGACTCCAGTTTTTCAAATGAACAGATTTATGAAAGCAATGTATGTATACTATGCCACATGTATAATGTGGAGAAGATCAATCACAGAATCATAGAATGGTTGAAGAGACCTTAGAGATCTTCTAGTCCAATCCCTGCTTAGTGCAAGAATCCTCAGACTGTCCCAGACAAATGGCTGCCCAACCTTTGCTTGAAAGCCTCCAGTGGTGGAACACCCATGGCTACAGGAGACAGGCTGTTCCTCTGCTTAATAGCTGTCATGGTCAGGAAATTCCCCTTTATTTTGAGCTTGGATCTCTCTCTCTCAAGTTTCCACGAACTCGTTCTTGTCCTAGGTTCAGGCATTAATAAAAATCCATACCGTCTTCTCTGTGATATCTCTTCAGATACTGGAAGACTTATTATTCTGTCTCCCCTTAGTCTTCTATTCTTTAGGCTAATTTGGGGTCTATCAGGACAGGAGATCCTTCTCACAAGTACTAATTCCAAGCCAGGTACCACCTATCTTATATCTATATACCTGATTTTACCTATCCATGCAGAACCATACATTTCTCCCTGCTGAACAGCATTTTGTTGGGCAGGCCCAATATTCAATCTATTAAAATCCTTTGGATAGATATCACAACCAGGCAGACATCAGAATGTTTGTTCTTTGATTCTTCTTTATTTCACAAAAATGCCTTCTTCATGTGAAAGAAAGAACTGACATAATTTCATCAGCAAACCTGGGGCTTTGAGGCACATTTGGAAGTTTGAAAGCATGTTGAGAGCGCTCTGAGAAATGTCAGTGTGGCCAGTCATAAAACATTTCTTGGATTGAATTGGGTACAGATGGTCCCCAGCACCCTCTCTGGACTCTTGGAATGCTTCCAAGTAGGTCTGTGCAAAGCAGTATAAAGGGTGCTTTACAAACTGCATTGGTACAAACAGAGCACCCCTCCTTGAAATATCAAAGCAAACATGTTCACTGCAAAGTTCAGATGGGGTGTGTGTGTGTGTGTGTGCTTAAAGGTTTGCCCTAACTGTCTTTGCACAAGCACACATACATACCTAACACTATTGCTAAGACTGTCAGCAAAATATCTGTGCAAGCATTTGTATGCAAAGAAACCTAGCAAAATCTTTGAAGCAACAGTGCAAGCTTTCTGGAGAATGTTCCTGCTTTAATGCTATGGACAAGGGGGTGCTTCATTCAAACCAACATGCTTCATGAAGTGTCTCTTTTGAATGCTTTATTCAGCTCAGCTCCTTACCTTCAAATTTACCTTTATTCTTCTAGGCTGGGTTGGTCTGCACATTTTCAAACAAAGTGCTAGCTCCAGCCATTTACCATTTTTAGCTTCTGAGAATGCCTGGGAGGCACATTTAGAACTCAGAAGTCTTGTTGTTGTTGTTTAGCCATTACGTCGTGTCCGACTCTTCGTGACCCCATGAACCATATTGCGCCAGGCCTTCCTGTCCTTTCTCAGGAGACAGGTAAGGTGGTCTGGTACTCCCATCTCTTTAAGAACTTGCCACAGTTTGTTGTGATCCACACAATCAAAGGCTTTTGCATAGTCAATGAAGTAGTCAGAAGTCTACTTGAAAATAAAAATGATGTTGGTGGCTTGCACCTTTAATTTGCAATAACTAGATTCCCATTTCATTTTTTAATAATTGAAAAATAAGTTAGCAATGCAAGGAGCCAGGTGGTTGCCAAAGAACACGGCAAAAAGAATTCTGTCAGCACAAGAAAACAACTAATACATATAACTGGCCTTTTGAAAAGTGTCTGCAGTTACAAACAAATATGCTCAAGTCCAGAGAAAATAACTTTGCAAAGAGACAGCCTTGTATACAGTATTATGCCAGATATTCACACTTCTTTACTTTTAATTGGATATGCAACCTCATTCCCATTGTGGCAGGTCCAGAATCAGAATACCAGATTATTATGGCTGGTCACTTACAGAGTTACCGTGTCAGATCACTTTTAAAATCTAAAATAATTTTTTGCTTCCTTCTTAATATCAGTACTTTAAAAAAATAGCAAGCATGCAAATCTGTTTTTAGTCAATTTTTTCCCCTTACCTCTTTGGTTTTTACTCCAGAGGCAGGACTTAAAGAATGGCCAGGGGCATCAGATTTTGTCCATCTGCCCTTTGTGCGTAATGGCTGTGTTGAGATATCACTGTCATATGGTTCAAGATTTAGCCTCTTGCTTTTTCCATTCAATATCCCATCCTCTTGAGAACCTGAAGATACAAATGGAGAGCAAAGTTTAGTTGGATAATGGTTCAGTTTCATATAAATACTTCACACAAAAATTTCAAACATTACAACTGAGTTTAGTTTGTATTAGTTTTTATTACTGTAATTAAAATCTTTAATAAAATGTGTGTGTACACACAAACACACAGAGTCAAGATTTTGGTAGATTACATATAAGGAAAAGGGTTAATGTAACAAGAAAGCTGCAACAAGAAGATAAAGGGGGACTTTTTTTTACTTAACCATTTTGGTGGGAAGGTTCAGCTAAAAGTGATCTTTCTAATCCTAAAATAATATTTCAAAAAGAGGTACAAGCAAAATCACACTGTTTCCATTTAGATGAGAAAAAAAATGTTCCCTTTATATTATGCTGTTCATAATCCAAAGATATGGAAGAATATTTATAAAATAGCTGATTACAACCAAAATCTAAAAATTATGTTATATAATATCTAGCCTCATGGATATTCTGTAAATAGTGCTAGAATGGGAAATTTAAACTCTACACAAACTAAAAGTTCCTATATCTCTTTTAAAGGCTTGCCATATTTTATTAATTTTAGAAATAATTAAAACCCAAAACCACAATGTAACATTCATTTTGTTACACAGGAACTCAGACTTGCTTTCTCCCCAAACATTTGTTCTTGAAAGCTTATGCTTTGCTTGGCATCACCAAGAGCAGGAGTGAATCCTTTATGGCTTATGGGCCACATGCAATCCAAAAACTCTGCCTTTGCAATCTCTAGAGATGATGTTATTGAAATCAGTGGCTTAATTTTGCACTTTCTTTCACTCACTTTAAATAACCCCATACTTCAACCCTATAAACAAACAAACAAACATATGCTTTGTTACTACCTTCCTAGTGAGGTGGCCACATAACCATAAATGACTCTGTCAGTCCTGGAGGTGAGAAAGTAGTAGTGGCGGTATAGCATCTGGGCAAATTAGGTTGCTCTCTGACCTACTGGCTGGCTTAGAACTTTCTTCAGTTTCTATTTTATTCTGGAGAAGGCAGCCCAATCAGAGTCCCAGAAATACAGCCATGCTTCTTGTACAAAGGGATGATGGGTGGATGAGACACATGAATGCACAAATGGTCATTCAAAGAACCAGAATTGCAGGCAGGCAACCTGTTCTTTGTTATAGTCTCCACACATCTCACATACAGATGACTGGCAAGCTATACCTGCTGGTGGTAGGGAAGGTGCATTTGAACAGAACTGAATGAAACAAGGACCAGCCAAATAATGCATCAGCTCTTACTCTCTTATCCATGTCATATAAAATTTGAGAGTTTTCCTCAGGTAAGTGCTTGATAAATCGGCTCTTTTTTTACCTGCCAAAAAATTTTTCCTCACCAGTGAGTTTCGCACACCAATCAATTACATCCACTTATTTTGGCTGCCTCGTACTGTTTTTCCTGCCAAATGAGTTAGGATTAGGGTTATGCATTGACGGTTGACACTCACCTCTGTGAATTTATGTATCCATCATAGCAAGGATATCACACCAATTAATTATGTCTGCAGTGACCAAAAACTTTTCAGACATGAAATTTTAAAACTAGTGGAGAGGAACAAAGGAAAAGAGCTGACAAATGCAGGGTTCTCTGCAACATGAACTTGGCCACCTGCTGGCTTGGCCACATCTGTAGGCAATGAATGGATAGATTCAGGAGGTAACTTGAATCCAGTGGTTCTTTGAGAGAGTGATGACTGCATGCTCGAAAAGATGATGCATATCTGTTTGAAGAGGCCATCTCTCAATCCAACCATGTTAGATAACTACTGTCTGGTCTTAACTGTCTTCTTTTAGAGAAAATTTTGTTACAAGGGGTTGGGCAGCAATTGTGGAGGGTTCTTTGACCCTATGAAGTCAGGGTTCAGGATAGATATGGAACAGCTTGGTCGCTTTTCTATATATCCTCCATCAGTTCATGGATGGCAGGAGTACAGATTTCCCTGCCCTTCTAGATCTCTCGGTTGCATTTAATACAAGTAGCCATGGCATCCTTCCGCACTGCATATGAGTACTAAGACTTGGTGGCACTGCTCTATAGTGGTTCAGTTCTTTCCTAAGTGGGCAATTCCAATAGATTTTAGTGGGGAAGGAATATTCAAGTACATGGCTGCTCTCTCCCATGTTATTTAACATCCATATGAAATTGCTGAGAGAGGTCACCTATAGGTTCAGGATGAGATACCATCAATATTATATATATATATACATACATACATACATACATACATCCACCTTGGGCCAGGTAGGAGATGCAGTGGACTTTCTAACCCGGTGTTTGGAGCTCTACAGAGCTAATGGGATGAAGCAAGCTGAAACTGAATGTCAGAAAGACAGAATCTTTTTTGTGCCAGCACAGCTGGCTGCCAGGGAGTAAATTAAGATGCTATAAATCTGTCACAGGGTGGAGAGAAGCAATTCAGGTTCTATCACAGCAACCTAAGGTAAAGCAGTCTTTGAAAAAATCCTTTCACAGTACCTTTTGAGGATAGACTTGTGGTCCAATAGGCAAGATACAGATTGATACTGTCAATCAGGTGACAGACAAAGGAGAAGCAAGAGATAAAGTGGGTTAAAATCCAGAGTCCAGAACACAGCAAAGCAGGTAATTCAGACACAAATTAAGTTTTAGAAAAGATCTTCTCAGCATTGTCCAGAGGGAGGGAATGCAATAAATAAGCCCCATTGAGCCTTTAGCCAGTGCAGAGTTGAAACTGATCAAACAGTAGCTGCAGAATCTGCTCTCCTGTTAGCACTCACAGGCTTTTTGGCTAGCTTCTCAGATTTGCAAAGTTCAGCTTTCTGATCCTGGATCTTCATTAAAAACATCTGCCTAGGAATTAGTGACTGAACTTCTGAATCTCAGTTACTGTCAATGGGTGTGGATAAGGGTTACTGTGAAGTTGCTGTGTCTGCTAAAACCAGAGTAGGGTCGCTGGCTCTAGTACTGCTGGAATCTCAAGTGACAGGACTACTGCAACATGATGCTTCTACCTCCACCTCTCCCCACCTAAAGACGCATCTCTTAGCAGGGTTGTGCCCATTCGTCTAGAAAAACACTGGTTCTCTGGTGGCTTCTACATGAACCCCTAATGGGGTTAAACTCCCTTTGAAAGAACAGGTCCTCAACTTGGGAGATCTCTTCGACTCATAGCTCCCATTAGAACAGGAGTAGAGACCATAGGCAGGGTGACTTTCATCAGCTTCAACTGATACCTGAATTGTGGCCCTTCCTAAAACTGAGGGCCTTAGCAACAGTCACTCATGCCCTCATTTCTTTGAAGTTGAACTACTGCATCACACTCTACATGGGACCATCCTTAAAGAGTCAACTGGTACAAAAAGCAGCAGCCCATATGCTGACAGATGACAGATGATACAGCAGTGTTGTTTTGGTTTGGTCTGCAACACAGTTCCATTTTTTCCACTGTGCCCCTTGACTTTTATTACCAGAGCTTGCACATAATTTTCATTTTCAGCTATCAAAGTAGTGTCATTAGCATAGCACAGGTTACTTTTGTTTCTTCCTCCATTTTAAAAACCATGCTCACCTTCTTCCAATTCAATACAGGCTTGTCGCACTCCTTTGCCTGAAATCAGTTTGTTTTACCATGTTCTGTCCAGATTGTAGCTTCCTATCCTGAGTATAGATTTTGCATTAGAAGTACAATCTTATTGATATATTTAAAAAAAAATGGAAAATTGGATTTGCTTTTAGAGCTGCCAGATCGTTAGAGCTGGAACAATTCCTACTGAAAACATTACATTCAAAGTCAATAAATAAAGAGTACAAATAGCTAAAGCTGAGTAAGAATGAAAAACAAAGCAGGCACAGAGCATTTAAGTAAATGTCATTGCCGACAAGTGTGAGCAAATCAATTTTTCCTCCTTCACAGGATGAAAAACAGATGTACTCTATCAAGTACATAATGCTTATCAAGGCAAGTCTTTTGTCATGAAGGAAAATGAAGAACCACACATTTTTAAAAAGAAGACTGTGACAGGATAACTTCGTGGTCAGAAAGAAAAGTTCAAAATATTGCCCAAGTAGAATGATGGAATTGTTCACAAGAAGAACTTCTGACAGCCTTCCTTACTCAAGGAACCTCTGCTACTGAATGCTATATGGCTAAAACATAAGGCAGTCAGATGAAGGGAAAACAGATCTGAATGGAGAACTCTGTTCTGTACTGCAAATACAACTGGAACCATTGGAAGTTTCTAACATATGGACTAGGAGAGATGAAGTAGAACTGAGAACCAAGTTTGTCAAGCCAAGTAGGTTTCTACTAGAATGACTCTGATGAATCTGGAGTACCAACTCATTAACAGTGGAAAAGGGGGAAAAAAACATGAGCCCTGATCCCAACTATTTAAACATAAATGTCTGGCCCAGGAATCTGTCATTCACACCCACTCAAAATTTTAAAAAGTGGCATTTTGCACATTAGTGGCAGTGGTGGGGAAGCAATAAGATGACCCTATTGTTGGCAGAGTTTGCAAACTATTGGTGGAGGAAGAGTCTATTGATGCAGACCTATGCAAGCATAACTAAGACAGTTGGCAAATTTGCTCTTGTTCACTACCAGGCAGGTAAGTTAGTTCAATTACCAATGCCCTAATCACACATTTTCAAACCTAATTGAGAAAAGGTGAAGAAGGAATGAAGAAACAAAAGAGCCAATGCAATCTTGGGCTGCATTAACAGAGCTAGAACATCGAGATCTTTGGAAGTGATATTTCTGTGCTATGCTGCACTGGTCAGACTTCATCTGAAATACTGTGTCCAGTTTTGGTTGCCACAGCAGGAGAAAAATGCTGAGGGACTGGAAACAGTGTAGAGAAAAGCAACAAAGATAGTGAGCGGCTTGGAAGCTAAATCCAGTGAAGAATAGTTACTGCACAAGAATTCAATAAGTTTAGCCTAAGGAAGAGAAGGCTAAGGAGAGACAGGATAGCAGTCTTCCAATACTTGAAGGGTTGTCAAAGGAAAGAGAGTGTGGATTTATTCTCTATAGTGCCTGAGGGTAGGATAAGAAACAGTGGGTGGAAACTTTACAGAGAGGGATCCCAGATGAAAATTAAGAAGAATTCCCTGGCTTTGAGAACTATTAAGCAGCCTGCCTCCTGGAGTCATGGGTTCTCCATTCCTGGAGTTTCTCAAAGTCTGAGGATAGTCTGAGGAATTCTGCTCTGGGCAGGGGGTTGGACTAGAAGATCTTCAAGGTCCCTTCCAAACCTATGATCTTAGAGATTTCAGTTTATTATCCATACTTTTATATTAGTATACAAACTGGGGAATGTATGCTGTTATTGGCTAGCCTACGCCCATATATTTAAGATTTCTGAGTATTTCCTATGTCATGCCTCATTGATTACCATGTGCATACATTTATTAATGCTAAATATTGCTCTGCTTGAGTCTATACTCTTCTGATTAGGTGCACAAAGCTCTTGCCAAACAAGTTTCTCTTCCTTGTGAGATTCTGCCCATCCCTTAGTCCCTTACACTGGTGATTCCATGATAGCTTGTCTAATCTACCCACAGCTGCTTCTGACACTTGCAGCAATGATTCTCCCACCACCACCATCCTTCAGTGGGGAGCTTTGGTTTTGCCAAACCCTGTGGACATGAGTCTTTTTGACTGTTGCAGAAAAACTGAGATGATAGAACTATCTCAATGTCTATGTCTAAAACTTCAGATTGGTTGGCCAGCTCAGCAGCAAGAACATTATTTTGGTTCTTATGCTCTTTCTTGCCACATGTCTTTAAGTATTGTTTACTCCCATTGGGTAACTTCTTCCTCCTTGGGGTCTTCTCCTGTCTCCTCTGGTCCTGGACAACTTCTGGAGATCTTCATGGAGAGTTTTATATGCAGTAATCCCATACTTCCTGAGACTTAGAGAAAAAGTCTGATCTCCAGCCCTTTTACTTTCTCTTCCTACAAGGAGACCACCTTTCATTTTCAACAAACGTTATTAGCACACTGGTAAGAAGACAAACATAGTACACAGTTGGCAAGTCATCACTGCTGCTTCCTTGATGTGATTTTTGGCAGGATTTCCCCTTGCTAAACTCTTTCACTAAACTCTCCTATTCCTGTTTACTCTTCATAGGTCACAGGCTTCCAGCTGCCTATTTAAAGTGCGCTGGGTGATCATAGAATGATAAGTAATACTATTTTGCTTATAGAAGGCAATGTTCAGAAGGTGGAGTTGGAACAGATGAGGGTTAGGGTTAGGGTTGAGTCTGCTTGTGTTGCTTGAAGGTTGCTCGAGTTTGCTTGTGTTGCTTAATTCTGTGTAATCAGGCTGTACTATTAATGCCCTTTTCTCTTGAAACAAGCCTACTGAGCTAAATTAAACTCACATTTGAACAATAGGATTTAAAATTCTATAGAAAAAAGTGTTTAAGTGGACAATTAAGTAGACAATTTGTAGTGCTTGAGCATAAAAGGGAGCTTTGGAAGGACCTGCTGCTGCATTATTTATATGATAGACTTATTGCATAATCCTCTGTAAGGAAGATGAACACTTATATACAATTACATAGGAGTAAGCCTCATTCAATCAAGTGAGCTAAAATATATTTAAACATTCGCAAACCACAATGCATTCAACTAACTATATCCCTATTTCTGGTTATGACATGTTGGAAGATTCCTGAGATGTATAGGACTAAAATAGTGCTGTACTAAAATGTATGCCAAAGGCTGATTATGTAATGTTTTTAAAGCTTGGAAATAGACTAGAAACAGAAAACTGACATCAAAGATATATTTAAAAACTAGGAAAAATGCATCCCTTAAGTACACACAACTACACATGTAATTGTATCACTTTTGGGAGGAACTACTACTTATTACACTCCAAAGTTTTTAATTTACATAAATTCCTCCCTTTGACTAGCAATTAGACTACACAGATAAACAGGAAATGAATGAAGATGTTCACTTGGATATAAGGTAATATGCTGTAGTACATGTGCTTAAAGATAATGTTTTTATATATACAGGAATGGATTGTAGCCCAAGTCTACAGAAAATCAGAAATGCTGAAAAATTTTGGCCCAGCCAAATGGGAAACTTTAGCACCATGGTCAGCAACTCACTCTTTAGATGAAACACTTTAGGAAGATAAGCAAAACAGGTTACCGAAACTGTAGTCATAATTTAAGCTTCATGGGCTACAAAGAGGAAAGCTGATATATGCTGGATTTACTACATTTGCCAATGAAATTGGAACCTCTTAATTTTGTAACAGGGAAGTGGTTGGGCAGATTAAAAAAGATAAATCATAACTTTGGTATAGATTCAAATGGATTCATACAGTATGTATATGAAAAATATAAGGTATTTTTAAAGTAATGAGGCAACAAAGGTGAGCAGAGGGAGAAAAGCAAGAAGATCGGGCTTAAAGGGAGATAAATACAGAAAACTGTGTATAGTAAGTACAAGGGTTATTCATTTGAATCAATACAAAACAATTAACCCCTGCAAAAGAAATTGAAACCCACGTACAAAACACAGCAAAGCATATTTGATATAACTGCATTATTCCATGATGATACAAAGCTGCTTCCTCAGCAAATGTAGGAAAGGAGTCACTGGAAAAGTTCAACTAGATTTTTCTCCCCCTTCTTCCTGATAACAATATAGTATTTTTAAATGATTTATGATATTGCGGCCTGATAATCATCAGAGCTTTGCTTTTCCCATATTCAGATGCTTTTGAAGTTGTTCCAGATTGTTTCACTCAGATTGTTTATATCATCTAATGATTCACTGAATGAGTGATAAAAAATGAAAATGGAGATCATTTTTTTTCCCAACTGAAGTCTATTTTTTTAATGAAAGTTTGTTTTAGACATATCTGCATTCAATTATTTAACATTTTAATTCATACGATTGTATAAGAAAAGCTTTCATTGAGGTGGGAAATGATACAAAAATAGCTTAAGTAAATAATAAAAAGAATGTCATAAGCTTTTAGCACAGATATGCACTTAGGAACTGCACAAAACTACAGCTTCCATATATTGTAAGATGTGATCCATTATGATGATGCAGCTAGAACTGAGGTTCAGATATGAGACACCAGGTTCAAATCCTCAGTCATCCATGAGAGCAATAGGGTGACTAAGTTTGCTGATTACATCAGTATTATTTAAGATGGTGAGGATAATGAAACATTCCAAAATAAATGTTTTCAAATGGACTTCCAGGGAAGAAATGGTGGACTGAAGATGGCTCTGTGAAATGCAGAGCCAATGACCGTGGCACAATGAAGAACTGGTGAGTAGACCAGCTCTTTGATAATTCCTCTCCGGACAAGGAGAGGACTTGAGATCACCTACAAGTGCTCCAAGACAGCTGTTCCTTGCGAAAAGACCACAAGACAGTGATCTCTGGTAGGTTTAGAGCTCTGGGAGATGAGGGAATACCCATCTTGCTCAAACAGTGATCAGCGTCTTTGAAAGGACACTAAGTGCATTTTTTTTTTTTAATCTGCGCTCAGTCATTACTGACTCTGCAGTGACTGCTTGGACGAGTCCTTGCAGTTTTCAAGGCAAGTGTTTCGGAAGTGGTTTGCCAGAGCCTCCTTCCTAGAGCAGAGCCCAGCTGGTGCGCGCAGGAGGCAGGGTTTCCGTTGCTTCGCGCCCTTTTCGGGCGCGTGCGGTTTCGCGTTTTACCGGCAACTGCTCCCAACACCTGTTGCAAGGTGCTGCCAGCCAGCACTTTTCCTCCCACCAGAGTGAGAGTACCCATTTATCTACTCATGTGAGTTTTCGACCTGTTGCGTTGACAGGAACTGGGGAGGAAACAGGAGCTCACCCTGTTTAACGCGAAGCATCAGCCATTTCTGGCCGGCAACTTTCAGCGTCATAAGCCGCTGCGCCACCGTGTCCCCCCACTAAGTGCATACTTCCTTTCTAATTGGTTCTAGAAATTGCCTGTTAACTGATTTTCAGGTATTAGGTACCTTTGGATTGACATGTTTTACAGCTCCAGGTGAATTTCCTTCAATTCTTAGTGAAAGAAGTTTTAACTACAAGTTTAAGAACTTATTTTTTTTTGGGGGGGGGGGAGAAATAAACAGCAAAAGAGTGATTAAAACTTTGATTTTAAAAAGTTACATTGGATCCAGATACATTTGAAATAAGATTTTGAAATCTTAAAGAATCCTTCCCATGGGAGAGAGACAGTTTGGTCTCGTGGTTAAGTCTCCAGGCTTGAAACCAGGAGACTGTGAGTTCTAGTCCCGCCTTAGGCATGAAAGCCAGCTGGGTGACTCTGGGCCAGTCACTCTCTCTCAGCCCCTGACGTCACGCTCAGGTGACAAGCCAGTCAGTCAATTTCTATCACAACCAACGGATCAACATTCAATCCGAAAAAAGCAGACCCTCCACATGTGGGAAAAATGCTAGGGAAAAAAATCCTTCCCATGGGAAAATGCTTTTGTTTTGAAATATAATAAGATTTTAAAAATTGCACACTAAAGGGAACTAGAGGAACTAAAGATTAAGATTGTTAGTAGTAAAAGGAAGGAATATAAAGTTGGTTTATTTGATCAAGATTAAAATAGATATGTTGTTATCTCTGGTAACCCTTAATGGACTTTTACTGACATCAGGACAATTACAAGCTTAAGAAATTAAAGCATTTGAAATAAACAGCAAAAAGGTAAATAAGATTTTGAGATAAATGGATTAAGGGTCCTGATCAATTTGGAATATTGACTTTTAGTATAAGATTTTGGAATTAATTATAAAAAATAAATAGCTTCTCGTGGGAACCAGAATTATTTTGGCTATCTTAGCTCATACCGAAGACAAGCGACTTTATGATTTTAAAAACTGGACACTAGAGGGGAGTAAAGATTCTAAGTAGAAGGAAAAAAAAAATAGCCTGCTTTTGGTGTTGGTTAACACCATTTAATCTGGACCACATGTGGGCCATCTCCTGTCCTCTCCTTATCTGGACAGGTTCCAAAGAATGAGTCTACTCACTGGTTCTTTGGTCTTTGTTGCACTCATCAGCTCTGCTTTCACAGAGACATCTTCAGTTTGCCATGCCTCCCCCAGAAGTCCCACATTCTCAGTAATTAAAAGGTAGCACTTATATACAGGTAATCTTCAGGTTATGTCCATTCATTCAGCAACCATTCAAAGTTACAATGGCATTGAAAAAAATGGACTTATGACCGCTCCCCACACTTATGACTGTTGCAGTGTCTCTGTGGTCACATGATCAAAATTTGGGTGCTTGGGGACCAACCCACATTTACAACTGTCACAGCATCCTGTGGTCATGTTCTCCTCCCCTGCACGAACTGCCTCTGCTTCAGCTCCCCGCATCTGCCTATCTCCCTCCCCATCTCTACTCTTTTGGCCACCCTGCACAGCGTGGCCAAGATGAAGAGGCTGCTGTATTCTTCTGCTGTCTGCTGCTGCTGCCTCCCCACCACCACTGCCACCTGCCCAGCTGACCTTCATTTTATTATTCACCTTGCCTCCCCTCCACTGGGCTCACCACTGCCAGCTGGCCTCAAGCTCCATGGTGTGGGGCCTCTGTTGGCAATGGCCTGCCTCCTCAGCCACCAGGCTCCTGGTGGGCCTGCCCCACTTCAGCAGTCTTAGGTCACCGCTGGTTGGGATGCCTCTGCATGCTTTGTGCATTCCTGCCCCACACAAAGTTCCTCCACTGTCGCCACCCCACACAAAGGAGGAAGCCATCTGGAGAGTGCCACCCTGGATCCTACCACCCCACCGGGAAGGGGCTGGGGCTGCAAGTCCTCCCTGTTGTGTGCCACTGCTGGCTGTGGCAATCTTCCCACCAGGCAGCATGGTGGGGATGTTTCTGCAGCGGGCTGAGACTACTGAAGCAGGGCAGGCCCACCAGGAGCCAGGTGACTGGGGAAGCAGCAGTGAGGGTGCCCTGCACACCATGGCCAACCAAGGCCCCCTGCCGTGGGGCTTGAGGTCAGCTGGTGTTGGCAAGCCCAGCAGAGAGGAGATGAGATGAAGAAGATGATGAAGATCAGCTGGGGCGGTGGCAGCAGGGGGGTGGCAGCAGCAGAATACAGCAGCCTCTTCATCTCAGCTGTGCACAGTGGCCAAAAGGGCAGAGATGGGGGAGGGAGATAGGCAGGTGGGAGGAGAAAGTGGAGGCAGTTCACCCGGGGCAGGAGAAGCATGAGGTCCTGTGATGGAATGTATCTATGAAGAGGAGGGTGATGTGGGGGATAGCACCAGAGAGCAAGGCCACCAGGAATGGAAAGGAGACAAAAGACAACACAGTCGGCAGAGGGAGCGTGGGAAGCATAAAAGGTTCAGGATGGCCACTCCCTAGAATCTCCCAGGGTATATCCACTAGTTGCAGTAGGATAGATTTAGTCTGTCAAGATTCTTTTTATGTATTTATTTATTAAATTTCTCCCCTGCCCATCTCCTCCCATTGGGGGAATCTGGGTGATTCACACAAAACGTTAAAACCATAAATACAAATAAATACATAAAACATCAAAATTTAAAAAACATTACTAAAAAAGAGGAAAAGGGGAGTCCAAGAAGATGAAGAATCTGGGGCTGAAGACAGCAGGCCTCTATGGGGCTAGCCATCCCCACGCTTGAAATATTCCCTCCCCACCCCAGGCCAAGTGACAGAACCAGGTCTTCAAAGCCCTTCAGAAGGCCAGGAGTGAGGGGGCCAATCGCACCTCTGGGGGTAGAATGTTCCAAAGAACAGGGGCTACCGCAGAGAAGGCCCACCTTCTGGACCCCACTAATTGGAGTTCTTTTACTGAGGGGGTCCGAAGCACGCCCTCTCTGTGTGATCGGGTGGGATGGGTTGAAGTCATGGAAGAGAGGCGGTCCCTTAGGTAACCTGGTCCCATGCCATGTAAAGCTTTAAAGGTGATAACCAACACCTTGAATTGGACCCGGAAGCAAACTGGTACCCAATGCAGCTCGTGGAGCAACAGCATTACATGGGCCCTTCTTGGAGCTCCAAAAATAGCCCGTGCATTCTGGACCAGTTGTAGCTTCCGGATACTCTTCAAGGGTAGCCCCATGTAGAGCGCATTGCAGTAGTCTATCTGGGAGATAACAAGGGCGTGAGTGACTGTTCGAAGGGCATACCGATCCAGGAAAGGGTGTAACTGATGCACAACCCGAAGTTGTGCAAAGGCCTCCTTGCCACGGCTGCCACCTGCTCTTCAAGCAGGAGCTGTGAGTCTAGGAGGACCCCCAGATTACGCACTGGGTCTGTCTAGGGCACTGCTACCTCATCCAGCACCAAAGATGACAAAATCCTGGATACAGAGTAGCCATTAACCCACAGCCACTCTGTCTTACCAGGGTTCAGCTGAAGCCTGTTGTTCCCCATCCAGACCCTTACAGCCTCCAGGCACCGCGAAAGGGCGGTCATGGCATCACTTACTTCATCTGGGATGGAGATGTATAATTGCGTATCATCAGTATACTGATGATACCTCATCCATGATGGTGGATGATCTCACCCAGCAGTTTCATGTAGATGTTGAAAAGGAGCGGAGAGAGAACCGAACCCTGTGGCACCCCACAAAGGAGGGGCTGAGGATGGGACCTCTCGCTCCCTATCACCACTGATTGTCTATATGGTGTAAACAAATAAAGCAACTTAACTCAACTGGATAGTTTCACTGTGGTTTCCTGGGCTAGCCTGACAGGTACTCACCTAATGACCGTGAAGTCTTCACTTAACGACTGCAACTGGAACTGTTGAGACTGCTGTTGCTAAGTGGCGCAGTCACATGATGTTTTGCTTAATGATCGCTTTGCTTAGTGATGGAAATTCCAGTCCCAATAAGAGTCATAACCTGAGGACTACCTGTATCTTAATGAAAACTGTGGTTTTCTAAAACTTCCACAGCGAGTAGTAATAGCAACAACTGCTCATATAAAAGCTAGCTATGCAAAAGTGTAAAAGCAGGATGTAGCTATAGAACACTTAAACATGTGTTGTTTTCATGATTAGGGCAGGATATTAAAATACAAGAATGCTCAGAAGAGTAAATGCTTGAAAATATTTGATATTTTCAAGATTCAAATATTTGAATCTTAATGGCTTAATGCTATTGGAGCATAATGAGGAAAAGTCCATCTAAAATGACAGTTTAACAGAAGCATTCACTTTTTGCAAAACCATTATCTTGGCTGGGTAACACAACTAGCAAATTTGCAGTGGCCATTTTTCCTTTGTTTTTTTAATACTCCTTGGCTTTAAATTGTTTTCACAGATTCTACAACTCTTGGAACAGGAATATACTCTCTGAACCTCAGATCTTACCAGGCATTTTTCTAAGAATGCCACACAGATTTTAAAATGATGCCAAATAGAGAAACTGCATGCCATCTATAATGTGGAACATGGGTGGTTTCTGCTCTGTTTTAAATGAGGAAAAGAAACATAACTATGAAATTGAGTGTAAGTTACCCCACCCTGTAATTAACAGAACACAGATTTTTAGGGAAAAAAAGGCAACAGACCAAAAGTCTGTGTTAGAAAGGACTGTTAAATTATTAACAAATAAGAAAGATTGGTTATAAGCAGTCTTAAAAATCACACATGGCTGATTCACATAGGCAATCTTCTACCGGCTGGGTATACAAATCTGAACTGTAATAGTTTAGGCAGTTATAGTTTTTGCTTGGTGTATGTATGATTTATGGTTCAAGATATAATAAGGTACCAACATTATGTACCAAGCCATGTTTTATTTTAATTATGGTTTGTTTAAAAAGACAAATTTTCTTGGTTCACAAATAATGCTAAGCCATAAATTGCAGCCTATATGCAGTTCACTCACTCAACTTCACAGGACCCAGAGCACCCTCAAAAACATACTGCTGAAATTCAGCAGCAAAATCGATATTTCTATGAGGCTCAAGATATCCACTGTACCCCATAAAACTTCAGTTCCCCTTATTTTTTGCCTTTGCTCCTCGATTGATATTATCAGGGTTAGTTGGTGGTTGATCTATTTATTTATTAAATTTCTAGGAGCCCAACTACAAAACAAGTCCGGGTGGATTTAGAAGCATAAATGCAAGATGGTAACATTATATCTGTATATCTATATCTACACACACACACACACACACACACACACACATATAAATCAACCAACCAACCAACCAGTCGCTCAAAGGGAACAGATAAAAAAACACCTCTCTCTAACATCATTCCCAAACTAATTGGGCTTGCCAAACACCCCAACCAAAGGGAAAAAGCTAAATTTCCCAGGCTTCCTTGAAGCCAGGTAGGGAGGGGGCAATACAAGTATCCAGGGGGATGCTGTTCCAAGAGCAGGTACTACAACAGAGATGGCCCACTTCCTGGGTTCCACAAGATGGCATTGCTTAATTGGTAGTTGAAGCATGATGTCACTGTATCACTGCCACACCTCAAAAATAGTTTGAAAATCCAAAATGTCCCTCCAGATTGCAAAAAGTTGGCTGCTTCTGCCCCCCAAAAATGTGATTTCAAAATTAAAGTTTAGTACAAGGTGTGAAATCAGTTGTGGCACATTCAACAAGTAATTGTGGAAAAAAAATGCTTAAGTGGGATATCTGAATCAGTCTTAGATTAGTTGCATAATCTCACAATCCTTTTTTTTAAGTAGGAATATTCACACAAACCATGTATATGAACAGAATGGCATATCTGCCTCTTCCTTCGTCCTGACAGTTGGAGTTGTCCAATCAAAAGAAAATGAAAATAACCTCATTTTGGGGGTCTGTGTTAAGTATAATTACCTCCAAAATAAAGGTTTCTGACAATTTTAAAATATTCACATACAGGAAATCGTCTGTACAACACTTCCCCAAACTGAACGTTCAGCAAAAATAATCATGGCCACTGCAGATATTAATTCTTCCAAATTTAAAAAGCCGATAATTGGTTGACAAATCATCCCTTCCCTTCCTTTTTGCCACCATTTCTTAGGAAGCATCTAGCAACAAAAATAATAAGAGTAAAAAAAGGGGGATGCTAAGTAAGAGATGCGATTGATACACTAGGTTCTGGAAAATCATCTTTCCAAACTTAGCATGTATAATATAATGGAGCATACAAAGACAGTATTGTAAGACTGAAATTAATTTCATATGAGGGGTGGAGAAAATCAGTTAATTAAAAAAAAATGAATGACTGCTCAGTTTTCTCTAAACATTCCACAGATCTGTGAAAAGGAGGCATTCACACACATTCCATTTCTCAAGAACAATCTTTTAACAGGCAGACATACTATTAATTACCAATGAAGTTTTTTGTAGAACAGAAGATAAATTGCATTTCATTTGTGTATTATTTAAAACAACTCACCCTGATGGGAAGAGTTCTTGTTAGTGACCTCTGTTTTCACATAGAATCTAGGACTCTTCCCAAGCCTTTCCACGTCTATTTGAGGACTGGCAAAGCCATTCAGCTGATTTGTATCTCTGTCAATAGCATTGATGCGGGTGGGAATAGGCTCAAATGTTGGGTCCAGCTCCAAAATTAGTCTATTTAGCTGCTCTATTGACTGATCAATGTCCAAAGTTGGTGAGGATGGCAGAGCTCCAACACTGCTTCTCGTATTCTGTTTCAATTCATCATTATTTGCACCCTTCTCAGAGAGTAATTTTAATTTAAAAACCTCTGGTTCAGATGTTTCTGCTACATTACTGGGAGATGGTATACTCCCAAGCCCCCTTTGGACAGCATCCCTACTGCTAGAACCTCGGGCAGGTGTATCTGGAACTCTGGCTTGATTTTGCAGGTTGCCCAGGTTTTCAGCCATTTTATGAGTACCAAGTCCAACTTCATTCTCTGGGGAATAGATATACTGGTTAGCAATTACCATTTGCTGTTGGCGCACCCATGTCTGGGTTGAATAGCTACTGGGACTGTAAGCTGGTGGTTGCGTGGAAACGGGAGGATTCCTTGACAACTGCTGACACTGCTTCGGATCAGTCCTTCCAAAGGGTCTTTCATACATAGAATCGACACCAATTCCCAGATCTGTGGCCAGAATGTTATGATGTTCCTCCCCAATATTACTTCCAAAGCCATCTGACAGGAGGGAATTCTGACTGCTCTTATGGCAGCTCAAATTCCCGAGGTGGTTAGAGTGCTGGCCTTCAGAGGAAGACAATGTTCCAATGCTATCCACGCTGTGAAGATCATGAGTGGGCATCTCATCATCCAGAATATCTGTCTCTCTCTCCTTGTGTTTGACATCTCCATTCACATGAACTTGGGCTGGCACTATGTGGCGAGTCCCACTGTATTTGCTTTGCTCATCAGTCATATCCATGAGTGGAATGACTGAGTTCTCTAGGCCAAAGCCACTAAGCAACTGGTCAAGCTCCTCCTTTTCCTGGGGACTCAAGATTCTTTTCACTCCTGGAGGAGGATGTTCTTCAGTTTTTTCTGTCCTTACAGAAGCTGTAGAATGTCCTGAATCACTGCTAACAGACAGAGTATGATCACTATGATCAGGGTTACTGGTTATGGCACCTTGGGTTCTGCTGGGAATGCTGGCATCAGAGGAGCTTTTCTTCCTCACCTTAGCATAAAGGCTGCCATCAATGGGACCCTGGGTGTGCAACACTGTAAAAAACACACACACACAAGAAAACAAGAAACAAAACATAGTTATGAAAAGAACTTACAATGGGAATGGGGTGCGTAGAGAGAGACACACACATTCACATAAGGGTAGAAACAGATTGTGAGATCATTAACGCTGTCAACCTTGAAACTGGAAGTACTATAATTCATTTGCATTCATTCTTCCATCAGCTTGAGCTATAAAAACAGAACTGGGGCTGAAAAGCATGATTTTCCCCTTTGATTGGTTCCAAAAAGTAGATTGTTGTGATGCAATAACAAAGCCAAACTTTTATTGGCTTCATCAACTTACAACTGTAACTATTATGAATAATAAAAACAACAGTAACACCAAGTTCAGTTCTTGTTATTTTATTTTTTCCCCATAAGTTAACTTAAATTAGCTGAAATGGGGGGGGGGAGGAATGATGCAAAGCTTTTGTATCAGTAAACATTGCACCTACAGTCACCAGCCAACCTAAGAATCTCTGTAGGAAATACCATTCTAGGAAAGCTTTTGTTTTTATTTCTGCAGAATTGCTGCCCACCTTTCTGAATCAACAGTATGGGAATAATTTCTGGAATGGGAGGCAGTGAACAGAGAGAAGACCTGCTCATGCCCTCTCTCAGTATTTGATATTCCTTCTCAAAATAAGCCTTTCAGAGAGTATCAGATGGTTCATCCCCTTGGGGAAGTAGAGATACAAGAGGCATCCACTTGTGAAAAAGCAACAAGCAATACCAGCAGCTTATTCAAATAATAGAAATAATCCAAGTCAAAGTAGGATAGATATCAGTGATAGGCAGCATCTGTAGTAAATATATAATCCACTAAACAAATTAAAACTTATTCACCTATTCACTATGAACCTACCCCTAATTTACAGCCAGCAGAGGTTGTTAAATTATGATGAGATGGGGCTTTTTTGCAGCAGGAATTATGAACCTCCTTCCTAAGGAACACAAGACTGGCTTTTTCCTTGTTTTCTTCAGTCTCTGTGATCTGTGGGCTTTTGATTAATGCTAATGCTACCTGTCATTAATGTCAATTTACTTGCAGATTATGCTGAATGGTTTTCCTCTATATTTGTCATTTTTATTGTACATCACTCCCAGTACCTGTTGGCACGAGCTTTGGTTTATAAATGAAATAGTAAACAAATATTTATTTTAAGTCTATTTAAATGGATTCCCCCAAACAAACCAGAATTTTGTGTTACAGTAAAGGAGCAATTTATCCTTGCCAAATATGTTAGTTTACTTTTCCCTGTAATTAACAACAGGTACAATGATGCAATGTTCATTGGAAGCACCAGCACAGAAAGTTTAACTCTTTTCCCCACTGCAATGGGTGTATCATTCTCTGTAGTTGCTATCAGCTCTGGAAAAGAAAAGGTGTTTCCTACTACACCAAGGGTAACTACTGTTATCTACACTGCTAGAAGCTGAAAAACATCTCTGAGGAAGGCAGTGGCACACCACTGCCATATTATTGATGAGAAAATTATGGGTTTGTCCTTATAGTGCTGAATTTGACTTGAAAGAGGCTTTACCTTTTGATTACCAGTAAAGAAACTAATTCCAAGCGCACCATTGGAAGGAGGAGAGCAAACAAACAAACAAACAAACACCCTCTCCCTTGCCAATAATTCTGTGTGGATCTAGTAAGGATAATGTTTGTGAGAGAAAATGGGGTGTTTGTGAATGATTGTGTTTGTATCAATATATGTCCACACATGGCTCCAGCTCATCACCCAGCACTGCAGGCAGTCCTCAGACCCTAGAAGGTCAATCAACTGTGTTCTAAAGTTGGCGAAAATAGTTTGGATATAAATTAGTCCTTATACCTAAATAAGATAATTAACAGGAAAAAGAGGTACTGACCTACAGTGTCCTCACGAATTTGCAGATAAGTCTGCAGAGTTTCTTAGAGTTCTAGCCTTACTTTTGAGCAAACATACACAGAAGCCAATTCCAGTCCTCCCCAGTCAACAGGGGCAGGCAGCTAGAATGTTTGCTTGTATCTCTTACTTGTGTTACATATTTAGGTTTTGTGCCTGCCTATTCTCCACCTTCTAATCAGTTGCCTTGGAATGAAGAGAACCTGTCAAATATTAATTCTACCTGTAAAGTAGAACACAAATTGACATTTTAGATATTCCAGTAATCGCTTGCAGAATTACTGTTCCCAGAGCAGTCTGGGAAAAACTGGTAATAATTAACCTATTGTTGATTTACTGATTGTATTGATTTATTGGATTTTTGGACTCCCACAATTGTATAACAGCATAATTATTTTAAGACATCTGTGAAAATATGCCTAAACATAGGAATCAAGGAAAATCCATCCAAATTTATTATGCTACATTAATCTTTCAGTGCATGTCACAAAAATATTAAAATCACCACCCCAAATACCAACATGACATAACCCTAATTAAAAACATATTAAAATATTTAGAGTTATATATTCCTAGATCTACATAAATCATCATGTAAATCCACATAAATCTACATAACTCAGGGGTGTATGGAGGGTCCAGGGAGTGGTAGCACCTCTGGTGGAGAAGCTCTCACCTGTGGCTCCACACGCACAATGGCCACACACCGGTAAACCATCTTGGCAGACAGGCCAAACCAGGTAAGAGTACCAATGGGTCTTCAAATCTCAATGAGATAGAGGATTTGTCTAAGCCAGCGTGTGAAGTCTGGCCGTAGCAGACTGAGCGGAGGAAACTGATCATGGTCCAATGGTCAAGAAGACAGACCCAGCAGGCATTGTGGAACACTAAGAGCACTAGGAGCACAAGATAACACTTAGAAATCCTGGTCATCCACTGCAGCAGGACAGGTCTCCAGCCATAATGGTTCTCTGTGCCACTGGATTAAAGTCTCTTATACCGAGATAGGGGGACTGCCCCTCTGCAATGGCTGTTCTACTTAAACTCCATCACACATAGGTTTCTATTGTGCAATTCATCTTCATCTACAACTTATCTGCAAGTCATCGCAGTCCAAACCTAATTCGTTGAGCCCTGCAACAATAGGGGAGTGGCGAAGCAACAGGTGGAGATGACCACTGGCAGTTGTAGTCACAAACCTGCACATGGGCAGCCTTTGGACCAGTGGTCATTCATCTCAGTACCTGGAACAGCAGAGACATCCAGCAGCATTCAAGGCGACTGGGAAGCTCTTCTAGGATAGCAATGCCCACCCTAAATATTGCCTGCCCCACAACATCTGGCTAGCTAACTGCAGCTGGCAGATCAACTCCTTAGCGGTTGAGCATCAAGAAAAAGGCATCAAAGAAAACTCATTTTCAGAGCCCAGAACATCTGGATCTTGCTGGATAGAAACAAGGTGTCAAGGCCAGAAAGATGAGCAGCGCTCATAGCAGCCAAACTTTGCCATTATAGCATTGACATTGCTATACTCAGTGAGACCAGGCTGGCAGATGAGGGTTCGTTACAGGAATCAGCAACTGGATATACGTTCTTTTGGAAAGAAAAATCACAGACTGACAACAGGACTCTCGGAGTAGGTTTTGCAATCTCTGTGCTGAAGAACATCTCTACTTTACCCACTGGAATAAATGAACGCATTATGAAGTTCCACTTTCCTCTCAGCAAGTCCTGGTATATCACCATTGTCAGCACCTATGCACCAACTCTCGAGTCCAGATGAAGACAAGGAAGGTTTCTATGAGGATCTGGCCCTGATTATTTCAACAACTCCCTCCAGTGACAAACTCATCATTTTGGGCAACTTCAGGATGGGGACAGATAGCAAGAACTGGGACAGAATCCTCAGGAGACATGGGGTAGGAAAACTAAATAGCAATGGCCTGCTGCTTCTGAGCAAATGTGCCAAGCAAAACCTGTGCATCATTAACACGATGTTCAGACTTGCAAACTACCTGGATGCATCCCAGGTCCAAGCACTGGCACCTATCTGACTATGTAGTAGTACATCAGCATGACTTTAAAGATGTCACATCACCCGAGCCATGCGAGGTGCTGAGTGCCAGACAGATCACACACTGGTCCTGTCAGTCCTCAACCTGCACATAGCCCCCTTGCATCGTAAGCAACCAAGGACTGCCAGAAAGTCATTCAACATTGGCAGATTGCAAGACCCAGGCCAAGTCCAATGTTTCCAAGATGTACGTAATGAAAAACTCTCTGGCAATGTACTGTTTGCAGGAACCTGTTCTGAAAAGTGGACAGAGTTTATAGATGTCATCACACAGACTGCAATTACTGTACTCGGACTGAAAACCCAGGTACATCAAGACTGGCTTGATGAAAATCATGAGAGCATTTCAGCAGCCTTCCAGGCCAAGAACAAGGCCTATGCAGACTGGCAGAATGATCCATCATCTGTCTCAAAGAAAGACAAGTTTAAGCATCTGCAGTCCATGGCAGAGAAAGGCTGAGCAGGTAGAACGCTATGCAGACATGCACGCCACCAGAGAGTTCTTCAGCACCATAAAGTCAGTTTATGGTCTTTCTAAATAAGGATGTTTCCCCCTGCTGTCATCTGATGGGTCAAGCCTGATCAAAGACCAGGAAGGACTGAAAAACTGCTGGGCTGAACACTTTTCCAACCTACTCAGTAGACCATCCATAGTTGATCATGATGTCAGTTCCTCAGCTGCCTGTCTTGGATGCCCTAGGCCTGCCTCCCTCTACTGATGAGATCAAGAAAGTGAACTTGCAGATGAACTCAAATAAAGCAATAGGGCAGGATGGCATTCCTGCTGAGACATTTGGTCCACAGAGGAGATGCCTGACACTTTCTGTGATGCCCTCATTGTGGCTCTCTGCAAAAATAAGGGAAGCAAATCAGACTGCGGAGAGTACAGGGGTATCTCACTGCTGTCCATTGCAGGCAAGATGTTTGCCCGCATTCTCCTGAACAGACTTGTCACTGTCCTGGAAAGGAACCTCCCAGAGTTGCACTGTGGCTTTTGGCTAGAACAGAGTACAGCAGACATGATATTTGCTGTGAGGTAAGTCCAGGAGAAGTGCACTTAGCAGAACAAGTCTCTTTACTCTGTCTTCATTGACCTGACAAAGGCATTTAACACTGTAAACAGGGAGGCTTTCTGGATCATCCTGAGACATTATGGATGCCTGAGGAAATTTGTGAAGTTGATTGAGCTACTCCACAAGGGAATGACAGGACAGATTTTTTACAACAGTGATACATCAGCTGCATTTGCCATTTCCAATGGGTAAAACAGGGTTGTGTGCTAGCCCCAGTCCTGTTCAATCTGTTCTTTGCTTGCATGTTGTCATGTGCTGTCCCGGTCTGAAGGAAGGAGTCTAAATGACTGGACGGCTCTCTCTTTGACCTTTGCCACTTGAACACATCGACAAAGTCCCTCCATACAGTCATCGATCTTCTTCTAAACCCTCTTTGCTGATGACTCTGTGATCCTGGTGCACAAAGACAATGATCTACAGTTGATGCTGAACAAATACGCAGACTATGCTCTTCGGCCTGACTATCAGACTGAACAAGACTGAAGTACTTTACCAGCCCATGCCAAACAATAACCCCTTAGAACCAAAAATCACTGTTGACGACACCCAGATGACAAACGTAAACAGCTTCAAATACTTGGGAAGCATCATCTCAAGCAATGGACAAAGAAATTGACTCCAGGATCAGCAAGGTCAGCCAGGTACTGAGGCGGCTGCATACTAGAGTGCTCAGTCAACACAACATCTGTATCTCTACAAAGCAGAAATCCTACAGAGCTGTGGTTATCCTTTCTCTCCTATATGGATGTGAGGCCTGGACTCTGTACTGAAGGCAAATCAAACAACTGGAGAAATTTCACATGCACACTATCCGCTCCATCCTCGGCATTCATTGGCAAGATTGTGTCTCCAACCTAGAGGTCTTAGATTGCATGGAGTCCACCAGCACTGAGCTCCTGATTATCAGAGCCCAGATGCAGTGGGTAGGACACAACATCAGAATGATCACTGTATGCCTCGCCAGTTGCTCTACAGTGTACTGGAGTTGGGAAGAGACCTCAAGGTCAACCATGCAAGCACTACAAAGATGCTGTGAAAGAAACCCTATGCCACTGTGACATCCAGCCAAGGGAACTAGAAGCTACAGCTGCTGGCAGAACCTGCTGGTGAGCCCTGTGCTATGAAGCCTCCAGTGACTTTGAAGACAGGAGCTGCCAGAAACTGATAGAAAACCATGAATGGCATCACAGAATAACACCTACAGTTACTACAATGGACTTCCAGTGCCCCCCATTGTGCCAGACTCTGCACTTCCAGACTGGGACTGCAAAGCCACCTCCATGTCCACAGATGAACTGCACAAGTGTGTCTTCTTCCAACCTGAAGGGCTATTGTATTATTTTACATAAATCAGAACCAATTTGGAACCAGAGGAAACTTTCTAAACACTGTTGGGGAAGGTTACTACAGTTACAGTGAGTATACTGTCTCAGTTTTTAATTATTTTTCTAATGTTATCTTTGTGTATTCCCCAATGTTAAGATCATAATCAGTAACAACAAATAAAAACAAAACAATCTCATGCTAAAGTTGCAAAAAGATGCAATTGGACAAAAGTAAACAAGTTTCTTACACTGTAGCTTTGGAAGGATAAACGAATGATTTTCACTGCAGGACCCTGAATCCTGGCAACAAATATATAGGCTTCAGGCATGGACATCCCTACTAAAAGACTCAGGTGGATTGCACTTGCATTGATGGAACATTTCTAAGTGGTTCAGAAGCAATCCTTTTCAAACTTTTGCTGTCCCACTATCAGGAACCAGCTTTTTGATCTTCAAGAAGCTAGACAAACATAATAAAAAGAAACAAATATTTCTGCAAACTAACTGGAAATGACTTTTTCAAGCCACAAAGAATGGAAATGCCACCCTCTTTTGGAAGATAATTGCAAGCACCTCAGCAAATAGGACGGCCTGGCCAGAAACTGATGCCATCCAAGAGATGGGAAGAGTTTTACAGCAAGCTCTCTCATCATCCTTTTGCCTCAATCGGTGTTCCTAAACAGTTTCCCTCTCTGGACAACAGTCTCTCATTTACAAATTGTTAAACAAAATATTTAATTAAAAAATGCCAAAACCCCTGGCAGTGACCTGATATTTGCCAAACTGTGAAAAAGCAATGTTGATTGATGGATGTCTCCTTTGCTTCTTTATTCACACATATTAATAATACATTCCAAATGCCTAAAGACTGGAATGGTTCTATTACTGTCCTGTTTTCAAGAAAGGTAACTGCGTGGAGCCTTCCTGTTATCATCCAATTAGCCTCTCAATATTCCCAGCAACCATTGGTAGCTTTCTGTTTCTTTAAGTTTCTGGATTGGCTAGAAAAGGAGAAAAGTCTACTCATCAAACAAGTGGATTTCAGGGTGGGCAGGTCAACAATAGACAATATGCTATTCTGGAATGTCTAGCAGAGAAATACACACTTGCTTATTTTCACTCCCTATTTGGTTCCACCCCTAAGGAAAGACTCTGGTGGAAACTGTTTCATTCCTTTGAGGTTGAAGATTACTTTGCCTAATTAGGATATTCCACAAAACCACCAGTTCACAAGTTAGATGTAGCGGTGGCCACCTGTCTGCAGACAACTCAGTCCAGAAAGGAGTGAAAGAGGGCTGTATTCTGGCCCCTTCTTTTCAATATCCATGGGAATGGAATTGCTACCACCTTAATCAAGGCAGAATTCCAACTCTCCTAACCTGAATAATAGATAGTTGGCTGTGTTTCTCTATGTTGATGATGCAGCCATCCTTCTCTAACTCAAGCTGGCCTCAGAAGAAGTCTATGGGCCCTAGTGGATTACTGTGGGAAAGAAAGGCTCACAATGAACTATTCTAAAACCAAAATTATGGTCTTCTTGAAGAGACTGAGATGCCGCAAACACCAGTGGTAGATAAACAATAATCTCATATTCATCCTTCAATTATCTTGGCATAGTGTTCTAATCCTCAGGAGTCAGGCACAAACAAATTAAATCTATTTCTGATAAGGCTAACAACAGCACTAAGGTCATACTGGGTTGTTTTTACACCAAAGGAGACAAGAACATACCTGTGTCCATAAAACTCTAAAACTAAATCTATTCTCAGGTGTTATATGGCTACCAGGTATATACTCCCAGATATGTGCATACAATGACTTAGATATCATACAGTCCATAGAGTTAAGAGTGCTATTCAAGCACTTTCTTATGTTTCAAATGCAGCATTCCATTTAGAATCTGGGATGATCCTCTGGAATCTAGGGCTTGCATTGTTTATGTGCCATCAAGTTGGTGTCAACTCCTAGTGACCATACAGATTTCCTCCATGGCAATTTGTCCCTAACCTGGTCTTTCAGGTCCTCTAATGGTCCATCTATAGCTACTGTGCCACCTTGATCTGGGCTCAAGTTTAATTTTTCTAGTAACCCCTTTGCTGCCATGATCCTTCTTGATACATTTTCCTCTTCCTGGAAAGTAAGAATCTAGGGTGATTTATGCCAATGCAGTTTCTTAAGTACAGCTCTCCTGGCCATGGGTTACCAAGAACTAAAGCCACAATACAGCAGTGGATGTTTGACTACTTCTCCAGGTAGAGCAATGAGAATTAGGTCACTGACACTGGCAACATATAAATAGGAAACCTTCATGCCAGCAAATTATCTATTCAATATTATCTTTCCAATGCACTGCAGAACTTTCACCTTAGCCCACTTAATATTTTGCCCTCTGCACTTTTGGAAGGAAGTATAACAAAACCACTTTCTTAGAGAAAACCTGCTTCTATCAGCTGGAGGAGCCTGAGATTCTAGTCCATGTATTACTTACATAATGCATTCTATAACAACTTGTGATCTATCGTTTTACAGCAACTGCACTCACTAAGAACTGTACTAGTTCTTAAGATGACCCCTTTTGCTTCTTACTGTTGGATAGGAACCCTAACATCTCCAGGAGAGTTGCCAAATTTATTTTGGCTGCCGTTGCTTTACACAGGAAACCATTCCGTTAACATTTAGGATCCTACTAACATAGCATTTGTTCCCCCACCTTTTTTTTTTATTCTGTTATGTTTTTAGTCCTCTCACCAGTTACTGACCCTAACAAGTTTTATATACTGTACATATACGTATATTCACATGCATACTTGCTTGGCAGTTTAGTAATCATTTTAGTTTTTTATTCACAAAGGAGTTTTATTAACCTGTTAATTTTAATACTTAGATTCCTTAACATTTTATTATCTGCATTTATAGCACTATAATGAATTATTTTCTTTACTTCTATTGATTTTACAAAATGTCTATGCTTTTTAATTTGAACCTTGTAACGTCTGATAATTGCAAAAAATGCTGGTCAGCAGCTGCAATAAAGTTAATAATAACCCAGCAAACTTCCCTGAGAAGCCTAATGTACTGGCAAAACGAATGAATGAGTAACCATATTTTCCTTAGTTCATTCCAACATAGCAGATTTGATTGCTGACTTACTCACGGCTCCAAGTGTGAGCTTTTAGGTTTACAATCTAATGATACTATTCAAATGCATTTTGTTTCCTGATCAAAGAGTGGAAATTTTGCCTTGTGAATTTGTTTGCTACAGTAACCATAGTTTCACATAAACATTATACTGCTTAAACAGAACAGTCAAACATTTTCCATTATAGGAAAAACAAAATGTCAACTATATGGTAATTATTTTCTCTCAAAGAAACACTGTCTGTTAGTTTACTTCCATGTCAGTTTGGTTGGGTAGTTGGAAGAGAGAGGGCAGTTAACTGTTTCCTTGAGAGCTGCTTTCCTGGGGGCAACACGGCAGGAATAACTGATCCATATAACAGCAAACACAGACCTCAGGAAAGAATGGGTCCATGGAGCTTGAGAACCAAAAAAAACCCCCTGTAACAGCAGGCCAAAAAAGCACAAAAGGAAGGGAATAAGAAGAGTGGAAGAAAGAACAAAGTTCCACAATACAGGGCAAGAAATGAGAAAAGACAGAAATAAAATAAAAACAACAGAAACGTACCTGGTACCTTAAAAAGAAAATAATAGTTTTAAAATCAGTACTTTCCCCAGAATAATATACTTCATCAGCTGCCTTGGACAACAGAGAATCTGTCAAAGAAACTGTCTTTTTGACATCTGCATCATGCTCTTGTTCAGAGAGGCAAAGGGCAGCCTGCTTATGGCTTATCTCATTCTACATAATCCTGTGAGGTAGGTCAAATGGAATGTCTTTAACTGAATCAGTGCCAGAATCTTTTTTGTAGCATGCATGAAACCAAAATAAGAAACCATGAAGAGCTGTTTAGGCATGTCCTTGCTCAGGGCAATGCTGTAACCACGTGCACCAATCCTCTTCCATGTAGTAAGCAAACACACACCAGCCCTTCATGCTCCTGGCAGCACAACACTGGCAAGCAGACAATACAAATAATAGAAGTCTGAACACGCAGTGCAATGTTTTAATAGTATGCACTACCCATGCAAGCAAGCAAAGATGTCCCACCAAAATTGCCACTTACAGGTTTCCACTATAAAACAAGCAACAATTGATTTTGCTGTGGCAGTAAAGTAGAGTGCAGGACAGATTTATTCTACTTTGCATCCATTCCAAAGTGGATTATGAAACCTAGAGGGATACTATATTCCATTCTATGATGTTCAAGGAGCTTCTTTCCAGAAGTTACCAACAGGCAATAAATGTGCCCCTATTCTTTCTGAAACATTTCACTCAATACAAATAACCCATGTTATTTTAACAATCTTGTTCTTTAAAGCACTTAGAGCAGGAAAGAGTCCTATGGCATATTAAAGAACATCACATTTATTATCACATATTATTGTATAATACTATATATTATCAAATAGTACATGTGTAAAACCACAGGAGTATATATACTGAAAGAATCCCTCTTCCGGGGTGCTGGAGTCACGGAATCTCTAGTGTCAGGCCATGACCTACGAAAACAGCTCTATATCTCTTGTCTGGGAGTTCAAATACAGAAGGTGTATATCACTCACATATTACTGTCCTGTGGTACACAACCACTTATCTGTTAACATTTGCTAGTATTTAAGGCAGATACTCAAACTATGGGTAACCACCCCTGGGAGGTCATGAGCAAATTTCACTTGGAGTCACCATGTTTTTGGTCTCCTACTCCCAAATCTGGAGCCCTGGTCATCTCATGCTCCTACTTGGGCAAATCAGCTGTCAGCTCATCCAGGCAGATGGGATCAAATTCTGACAGTAACTGCAGTAGGAGGAATATAAAGAGTTGAGTGAAGGTTTAGATTTTTTTTTTTCCCCCTACAGGGCCAGTGTCCACAAGACAAGGGGTGTATAGATTACTGGTGTCTGGAGCCTTTAGCTGCTGTACTGCCAGTGAGGGAGACAAGAAGATATGAAAGAAAAGTCAGTGGTTATCCCAGCAGACTTGGAACACAGGACTCTGTTTTTTTGGTTCCTGCACTCAAATTTTGTCAAGACAAGCTGCCTTTTAAAATCAGGTGGCAAAGTTCCTTGGTAATCCCAATCCCCAGAAAATTAGACATTCATGCAGTGAGCCTCAACCTCAATAATACTATTTCTTTTCCCAATGGCCTCAGCCTCACTGGCGCCCCTGTCTCCTTTCTTTCTTGACTCTTCCTTTCCTGCTTCTGTGCCAGCACCCCCCACTCACCAAAAAAGATTGGAATGGGAAATCCATACCACAATCCTACCGCTGTTGGATCATTCAAAATGCTAAGCCCAATTTGAAGATGGACATTTTGGGAAATCTAATATGTACAACCGCAGAGATCAAAGAGAACTAATAAAGGCTTGGTTTTTTTCAAATATTATCTTAGTGTCACGGTCAAGAAGAAAGGAGTGCTACCAATGTCACTGGTACTCTGAGGTCTTTAGTTGCTGTTCTAATGGTGGGCAAGAGAAATATAAAGCAGATGGGGCGGGGGAGTGAAAATGGCAATAGCCAGCCTATGCAAGAAGAATAAGTAGTGTCTTTGACAGATTTTGGAAATCTGGGGCCCACCGTGGATGGAGGCTACTAATATAAAACCCAAAATTATCAGCCAGAGAATAGACAGATGGCCGGCTTATCTAGGCCTAGTGGGAATGTAGCCTTAATGGGCCCTGGCCTTGCATACATAGGCCTGATGGCTTGCACATGCAATAGTGCAATACTATCAAAATTGCTTTGCCCAAACAAAGTGAACAGGGACATGGTGTAGAGAGTAAGGAAGATACTCTCTTTTTCTTGCCGGAAATATGCAGTAACTGTTACCTAAGCAAAAGGAGCTAAAACATTTTTAAGTCCAGAACAAGCAACCAAAAAAAGCAGCTCAGGCAGACATCTCCCTAAATTATGAGGAGGAGGAGGAGGAGGAGGAGGAGGAAGAGGTACAGCACAATCAGACTCGCAAGATTGTGTTATTACAGCCAATCTCAATAAAAGTAGGTTTTAGCTTTCCTGTGGAGCTGATGTCATGATCTGGTTCACCTAGTTGGGATGACATCTATAGGGAGTTTTGTCCGTCTAGGCACCTGTCACATTACAGCAGCAATATGATTGGCTGATGGTTTCTTTCTGGCTGGTGACTTCTGGTGTGACATCTAGTATATCTAGCATATCACTAGTCTTTAGTATAATTGTAACAGTGAAATGAATTATTAATGAAATTCTGTGTTAGCAATATTAGTAAACATGTAAACATTTGTTGTTGGGTGGTAAAAGAAAAAGTGAAGATGGCAAATTTACTAGTAGCTCTGATAAAAGTAAGCATAAATCAAGAAATATGATGTATATTACACAACATTCACAAGTGTTTCTATCACTGAAAAAGAACCTTCTCGATATGTTAGTTGTCAGAAAAAAACTGGCCACCAAGAATATGGAGCAAAGCAAAGTAAATGGGCATCTGGAAACAAACTATGCAAACTTAACTAACAAACCCAAGATGTTTTTATTCAAAGAAGAGATGAGGTGAAGAAATAAAATGGGAATCTACTTAAAGGTATGATTTTCCCTTCAAAATCACTTCTCACTTCTTATAATGACATGCAAGTCCCACTCAAGTGGAGAAAGTAATTCTTCCAGCAGCTACTCATATCTTCATCAACAACATTATTCATATTTATTATTCATGAGAGGT
Source organism: Python bivittatus (assembly GCF_059951505.1). Lineage (NCBI taxonomy): Eukaryota > Metazoa > Chordata > Lepidosauria > Squamata > Pythonidae > Python > Python bivittatus. The sequence goes on from NW_028277088.1 coordinate 57,084,242, forward strand.
TACACAAATTTGTTCGTTATTTTAGAGACCCATAGCATGACAATGTTTGAGAACCCCCGCTTCTCTGTATCAGAAGACTTTCCTGTTTTGCTGCAGAAAATTAAATGGCTGCCCCCTGAAAAATGTTACAATAGTTTATAGTGTTCTAAAAAAGTAAATACTCTTTTGTTTAAAACAGTTTTTTAAAAATGAACGGTTATTCTTGAAAAGGCAAACAAGCTTGGCATTCTGCCTGCCTACTACTCAGCCATATCCCTTTCTTAAGTCTTACTGTTGGGAAGTTCTGTTGCAACAATCTTTCTCTCTCTCTCTCTCCCCTCCTCCTCCTCCTCCTCTCCTTCTTCTCCTTCTTCCTCCCTCCCTCTCTCTCTCAGTCATTTGCCAACCTCTTCCAAAGCCCTAGAAGTCATTTCCAATTTGGCCACAGATTAAAAGTTATCAAAGAAATATGTGCAAGCACTGTATATTGGAAATATATTGGATTGTTATTTGAGTGGTTTTTTTTTTTTTTTTTGCAAAGTAAACTGGGGAAAATTATACTAACAGAACAATGATTAATTTGGTGATCACCTTTGAAATACATTGTCAAAATACCATTACAGTACTCTAATTTTTTCCAACAAAATTGCCATCTGTAAAAATGGTAGACTCACTCAGCTGTCCCCTCCAACAAACATTCCCCAAACCCAAAAGGGAGAAAAAATACTAAACTCTTAAAAGTGGTACTGAAAAACAATCCCTTTTCTGCCCATCAGAAAATAGTAACTTTGGCACCTTCTTGAGCGGCCATAAGATCTGGGAAACTGCCAGGACAGTATGAAAATTACAGACTGACAGATATCAGGTTTATACATAAATATGCCTGAAAGGTGGAAGGTTCATATGCATTTTATATCCTTGTCCCAAATAGGTTTGAAGGCAAAATCTCATTAACAAAGAAAGCCTCCCCCCCCCCGCCCCCACATACCATCTCAACTCCATCATGAGGCAGTTCTTTTCTTTCTAGAACTTCATACACCTGAATGTAGGCTCAAAAGACACTGTGCAAGCCCACCTGTTTCTCTGCCCCACAGCTATCTCCTTTCCAGTCTTCAGGACTTTAGAAAGCACACCCAAAAGGCCATCCAGCAGGTAAGCTCATGTGCTGTAGGTTGAGCAAGGGCAATTGTGACCCAATTTTTCCAAAGAGGGAGAGGAAATAATGATCAAATCTAATTCACAGAATCTGTGCCACTTCACATAGGAAGCATCTAGGAGATCAGTCATGTTCCCCTTATGCACATATAAATACATGTACAAACACACAGTGAAAGAAATAAATATCTTCAGGCAAAGCCGTGCAAATCCAGAACTACATTCCTGAAGAGTTTGCGTCTTGTTTGTTTTGTCTATGTTTGGCTTCTTTGATAAACATAAGTTCCAATTCTTTACAAATTAATGTATAAATATGGCATTTTACACACATGCACACTCACACTCCGGTAAAGAAAATAGTATCCTACCTTTAAAAAAATTACTGTAGACCTGTAACTTCGAAAGGCAGTAAAAATGCAAGCTTATTTAAAACCAACTTAACATTCTTCTTTAAAAAATACACGAAAGAGGGGAAAATAAGCATTTAAAAACTGCAACATTTTATTAGCTGCTTCTTAATTTCTGCTGCAGCAGCCGCTGAAGGTAACCCTTCTCTTCCTGGAGCAGCATAAAACTTTGGATTCAGTTAGGGAAAGACAGTGTAAATGTAAACACAAGGGAGGAGTCAGAGGGTACAATGAGGTTCAATGAAATTTGAACCTTTGTAGAGCCAAGTAAAAACTGAAGCAGCCCTACAGAAAAAATTTAACAAGCTACAAATTAATGTTCTTGTGGATAGCCCCTTTTCTCCCTTTCCATCGCTCACTCTGAAGTTTAACTCACCTGATAAACCATGAGCTCAGCCCTGATTCTTGCCTCAGCAAATGACACAGGCAGCTTTGTAAAAGATTTTTCCTAAACCTACTAAGCAAATATTTGTTTGGGATGACCAAATCTTTATTCAGCCCACATTCTAGTTTATGCTGTATCTGTGGACAGGCTGCACAAGATTTTTATTTGGCAGCAGGTACTGTATTAATGACCCTCTACTACTCCCTTCCCTCCACCTTCCAAAATTCTGACTTTTCTTCTCATCCTTACAATGAATAAACTCCAGTTAAGTAGAGTTGCCTCAACAAGTTCTAGAGCAAAACATATTTTCTAGCAGCAGCTGTCCCCAACTTCACCACAGTCCACAAACCTTCCCCCTAAATTCTGTAAATAAATAATCTGAGGATATTCTTAGATGATAAAGCATCAGCAACAAGATAGCTTTGCTACCAATAACTCCTTTTTTTCTGACTCTGGATCTTGAACCAGAGCCTGTGAGGATCTGGAAGTTCCAACTAAGAGTCAACATGCTTTTTAAAAATTCAGATGTGACTAACCATTCTGCACGTGTCAGAAGAACTGAACACCTACTTGACTGTGATCACCATAAAGGTGATTGACATAAGTTACAACAACAACAACTTTGAAGCCTGAATGATAAAATTTAGAATTCAAAGCTGGAATCTTCAGGAACAACACGTCCTTAAACAATATATTTTGAGGAGGATACTAGCAACGAGCAGCAAAGGGATTCTGACAGTTCTCACTGCCCTTACCATTCCTTTCTCACTTTTGAGCACAGAACAGGAAAGCAGACAGATAGCCTTCCTCTCCCCAGGGCATTGGAGTTGGCTCAGGGCCTGTCAGTTATTTATATATTGCTAGTAATATAAATAACAATAATATTATCTTTCCAAAACTGATAGGCAAGATATAGAAAGCATTATGTTTTGGTTTTAGCAACTGAACTCATTGGGAAGATGATTCATTTGAAGAATATAGGCAGAATCAGGAGGAACAATGGTCATAAGAATCAGGTCAAACTTGGGAGTCATGCAACTGTGTGACAGGCAAAAAAGCAAATTCAAAAGCAGTAAAGAGTAAACATTATGAGTGATAACCAGGAGGCCCATACAGAGCTAGAGGAAAAGTAAGCTAAATATATAAAGCAGTGTATGAATCAATGACTCAAATAATTAATTAGTATTGACCATCCGGTAATATTCATAAAGTAGTGGTCAGTCAAGAACTGACACTAATACAGAAAAATCAGTTTGGTTGTTGCAGATCTTTTTTCCTTACTTCTTATGAACTTCTCCTTGCTAAATCTGTGGATTACTTCAGGTTATTGTGGACTTTTATTTCTTTAAATTTATGGTCCAAGACTAAATAAATTATGCACCTCTGATCTCAATTCAAACTCCATAAGGAAGATGAGATTCTTACTCTTCAGGCTCCTCCATCCAGAGTCCTCTTAGATTGTCATAGCCTCCCTCATATTAGACCTAAACACCAGTTTGACAATAATTGTGTCCAAGTAAAAAAGGCCCTGCTCCTGGCAGTAAATGCTTTCTGACTTAACAGCTTTTTCAAGTATGTTCCAATCACTTTAGAGCAAAAATAAGAACTACACAGCCCTTCTAAAATAATAAAAAAGGGAAACTATAAGAGATGAATGGAAAAATTTAACTGCAGCTGCTAAGCTCAAGAACCTTTTTCAGTTCTGATGCTTAATTAACGGCTCCCTTACTGATAGAGATCTTGGTCCAACCTGCCAAGTATGTGTAGAATTTTGGAAGAACATTTCCAGAGTATTTTCACAATGGAATCATTAGACAATCCACCTGTGATTTACTCTTGAAATGTTCTTTCTGGCTGGCCTCCCATGCCCACATCTGAGGACAGGGATCTCATTTTACAACAGAAAGCTGGAAAAGCCCTGAGAGAAGATTTTATCCACTTGGAATTATTAAGGGAGAACAACTCTGGTGGGTCCTGGCTGTCCTATTCACACATTTGAACAGCTTAGCACATTTTCCTACTTACTGCAGCTGCCCCATTGTAATCCCATTCTACAAAACAAAGGAAACAGACTAGAGCCAGGCAATTTCAGACCCATTTGCTTGCCTAATAAAATCAGCAAACTACTTGCTAAATATCTTTACTAATAAACTAATGGACTGGGTTGAAAGTGAAAACAGCCTCCTTGAGAAGCAGGCAAGTTTTAGAAAAGACCAATGAGCTCTTGATCCCCATCTGGTTCTCTACCATTTAGCTGAGAAATACTCTTCCCAGCCTGGAGGCTCTGTTTTTGCATCTGTAGTTGATTTTAAATCAGCCCTTGGCTTAATTCCAAGGAAGAGGCTGTGGGAAAAACCAAGGAGATCCTCAATAGATAAAAAAATTATTTCTTCTTATTCTGTCTTTTTACTTCAATACCACTTTGAGAATCAGATGCTCCCTTTGGATAAATCTCTCTGGAGCTAGTTTGTCTTCAGTAACATCATAAAGCCAACAGTGACTGTTAATTATGAAGTCATGTTCAACTTCAACAAGCCTGATAATATTACATATACGTCTATGCGGAAATAAGGAATACTGATTGAAATGTATTCCCAAGTAATTAGGGCTGGAGGAAACTGCACCAAAACAACAGAAGCAAATATTGGTCAAGATAGTATTAATTTCATGAAAATCATTGCATGCCACCTCACATCTACTCTTCTGAAATTTAATATTAACTATATTTTACAGTGATTATTCCCACATTTTTTCAGCTGAAAAATAAAAGGACAAACGTTTTGTGAAGAAGCAGATGTCCTGATTTAAGAGTTACAAACACTGTTACAAATTAATGTGCTGAAGAAAGGATGAGGTTGATACTCATAAACCAAACATGTATCACAAACCAAGCATGTATGTAATTTTTAAGTTTCATGAAATGTTAATTCAGGAGCATCATCCTTCATCTCCTATCATTAGAATTGATTAACAGTGCTGAACTCTGCAGCAACAAATTTATAATTGGAATACACAACTAAAAAGGAACAGCTGTTTCGTAGATCTTAATTCTTAGCATTCTCTCTTGAAAATCTATGGGAAGACAGATTGAGACTCATGCTTTGCTAGAAGACAAAACAAATGACTCACTAAATCCATATTGACGGAATTTATGATGACTGTCCAAAGTTTAAAAAGTGAGGGTTTCATTAAAGGAAAACCTGGCTCCCCAAAATGTACAGGTACAGATACTCCTCGACTTACAACAGCAATGGGGACTGGAATTTCCATTGCTAAGTGATGCGGTTGTAAAGCACAACTGCATCACTTAGTGACAGAAATCCCTGCAGTCACGGTTCCATTGTTAACTAAATCCCATGGTTGTTAAGTGAGGCAGCTTCTTGCTGGCTTCCTACAACCAAAGTCAGTAAGCAAGTCTCAGGCCTGCAGGCAGGTAAGTGGCTGCTGCCAAATGGGGAAGGGAGCAAGGGGTGCATGGGGGTGTAGGGGAGGGTTGGGAAGGGTGAATAAGGGGGTGGGGGGGTGAGCAAGAGGCATTTTATGGGCCGGGGAGGATATGCAAGGGTCTACAAGAGGCACCGCACAGGCCGGGGAGGGTGCATGAGGGTATGCATGAGAAGCATCACGAGAAGTGCTGCAGTGGTCAGGGAGGATAAGCAACAGATGCCACGCTGGCTGGGGAGGGTGTGTGGGGGTGTGGCATGGGTTGGGGAGGGTGTGCGGGAGTGTGCGAATGGCTGGCATAGCACAAGTGCAGAGGAGCTAAGGAAGGGTGCCTGGGTGGGAAAACTGGTAGGGAAGGTTGCAAACCGTGATCACGTGATCACGGGGCACTTGGCAACCGTAGTAAGTGCAAACAGGTTGCCAAGCACCCAGATTGCGATCATGTGACCATGAGGGTGCTGGGACAGCTAGAATTCCGAGGACTGGTCATAACCACCATTAGTTCAGTGCCGCCATAACCTGAACGGTCGCTGACCGAATGGTCATAGATAAAGGACTCTAATTTCAATAGATCTTTCTGGCTGGAACTGCTGGTAGTTTCAACCAAGAGACAAAATCTATCTGAAAGCATAGGCCAATTGTCTGGTAAAGAGAGAACACAGGGAACTTTAATTATGAGGTTTTTTCCAGAATACATGTGAAAAGATCACATTTCAGCCAATTGGAGAGCTTTTGTTAAAGCTGAATTGGCTATATTTATGGTTGTTCACAGAGTCAGCCAGATGTTTAGGCTGGATTTGGCATTTTTGTCCACTTATCAAGTCCTTCCCAAGGCCTGGGTTAGGCAGATGTTGTTGTTTAATAATATTAAAGGTATCGTCGCAGGATGGAAGCTGTTCCAAGTAAAGCTGCCTTTTGCAATTGACTGATAGTGAATTTGTCAATGCCGATGGTGTTCAAGTGGTGCTCCAGATGTTTTGGAATTGCATCCAAGGCACCTATTATTATTTTTTTTTAATAATTTTTTTATTTTTTACAACAAACACAAACAAACAATAGCATAAAAAACATAAAAAACCATCTTCCATTTTAAACCGTGTGTCAGCCAGTTACCAATCATTTGTGCCATCCTTTCATAGTCTTCACTCATCATTTATATAGAGTCTCATGTCATCTATCCAACACATATTTATATATTTATCAGTTATCAATTATTATTCATTTGTTACTAGTCTATAACACCAGCTTTCATAATAAGATTTATATCATTTTTATCCATTGATTATATATATATATATATATATATATATATATATATATATATATAGTAATTTATATCAGTTTGTCAAGTTTCTATTATATAATTTGCTGATCTATTACATTACTATATCTTTTCATCCAACCATTGATAAAACAAATCCCATATCATATAAAATTGTTTGTCTTCTTGCTCTCTAATTTCAAATGTTAATTTACTCATCTCTGCACGTTCCATAATTTTCTTAATAACTTCCTCCTGCATAGGTACTTTTTCATTCTTCCAATTTTTAGCAAATACAATTCTAGCCGCTGTCAAAACATTTACAATCAAATATTTCAATAAATACTAGGTCATCTGCGAAGGCTTGCAATTTGTACTCTTCCTTTTTGATCTTCATTCCTTTTATTTCTTTCTCTTCTCTTATATTCCTATTCAACACTTCTAATGTTAAGACAAACAACAAGGGCGATAGTGGACAGCCTTGTCTCGTCCCTTTTGTTATGTCTATCTGTTCTGTTAAATCTCCGTTTATCATGATTTTTGCAGTCTGCTTATAATATATTGTTTCAATGGCTTGGGTAAATTTTTAACCAAAGCCCATTTGTTCCAATTGCAGTAACATAAATCGCCAATTCACGTTGTCAAAGGCTTTTTGTGCGTCTAAGAATATCAAGGCCATTTGCTTTTCAGGGTGTGCCTCACAGTATTCCAGTGTGTCCAGAATTACTCTCATGTTGTCTTTAATTTGTCTCTTTGGCAAAAATCCGTTTTGATCGGCATGGATAAAATTATTTAAATATCTTTTTAGGGTTTGACAAAGAGAACTAGGAAGACACTGCCAAAATCCTTCCTTCGAATGATAGAAGAAATAGACTTGAAAGATGCATGGAGAGAAAGAAATCCGGCAAACAAACAATATACTTTTTATTCAGACAGACATGCATCTTGGTCTAGAATTGATATGGTATGGATGTCAGCGGACTTATTTGCTAACATTCGAGAAATTGAAATACAAACAAGTATTTGGGCCGACCACAACCCAATGGTAGTTATCTGGAAAGGACAACGGAAGAGATCTAGATGGACTTTAAATAATAGGATACTAAAAGAAAAAGATTTCAAACAAGGCACCTATTATTATTGATACTATTTTTGCTTTCTTTTGCCACAGTCATTCTACTTCTATTTACAGGTCTTCATATTTTGTGATTTTCTCCAGTTCTTTCTCTACAACGACGACGACGATGATGATGATTTCTCGTTTTATATATTTTGGCCAACTCAAGGCAGCAAATATACCTAATACTCCTTCCTCCTCCTATTTTCCCCACAACAACAACCTTGTGAGATCCGTTCGGCTGAGGGAGAGTGGCTGGCCCAAAGTCACCCAGCCAGCTTCCATGGCTAAGGCAAGCCTAGAACTCACATTCTCCTGATTTCTAGGCCTGTACCTTAATCACTGCACCAAACTGGCTATACTATACTATGCTAAGAATGGACTTTCTGTTTACACATTCAGAATTTATTTTGCTCTCCTCGCTTATATATATCTTCTATATCTCCCAAGCCTACTTCAGACAATTCTCCACACCCTCTGGAGTAGACTTGGAAGACTGCATAAGTAGATGCTGTGACTGTTTTTTTGGCCTAAAGAGCAAGTTTGATGGATTTGAAGGATACTCAAATTCAAACTGAAACAGAAATTTCAAACACAAATTTTCATTTTAAAGTATAGGCAAATTAATATTTTTTTGCAAAAAAAAAAAATTAATGTAATCAATTCTTAAACCCAGTATTACAAATTTGCTCTCTAAGGTCAAATTCATAGACAGATCTATCAAAATCTACAGAGCCAAACAGAGACCAGAAACTCACCGGTCTAAACTTGTACACTGTTTACTATAGCTAAAGAAATATTTAAAGCCACACATTTTTATAGTAACACAGATAGCTAATGTTTCAAAATAGGACGCAAAATTTACCAAAACCATGCATGTGGAAAAAGACTGTTTTCATCTCAGCTGTATGTATTCAAGTGTAATGAAGTTGAAGTATCCACCTTTGATTTTCTTCGTGATATTATTATAAAAGGAAATAAGACAGCAGCGATGTCAGATGACATATTAAGACATTTAAGAAGAACAAAAATGCATTTCTGTGGGTATACCTGATGGAAAGCAAAGTAGGCACCCTTCCAAGCCAACATGGTGAAATCCTATAATTCACTGTTTTTGCCCTGTTTGCCAGACGGGAATGGAGGGGGAACAGAGCAGCACATAGTAGTTTGAATTTTAAAATACTATTCTGTCTTGCCTGCCAAATCTCTAACTCCCCTTCCCCTCTCATACTCGTTTCAAAGAAAAACGCCTAACATATAGTTTGAGAATCAAAACCACAAGTTATTTGGTCACTCCCAAAGTATATTCAACTTCGCTTACCAGAAATGGCACTGTTTTTGTTGGTTGGCTTTTGCATTCCTTCCAAGGCATCAGAGCCAAAGCAATTTTGTCTTAAACCTTTGAGCTTTGTCATACTGAAGCAGCTCTCTGGGAAAACAAGTATTCCATTATGCAAGGGGGCACCTCCCCATTCAACAGCTATGTCCTTTAGTTTAAAATGAAGAGGAAAAATAGTGATGAAAAATGGCCATAAAAGAGAACAAGCTTGTCTTGGGTAAATTCCTGATGGCCAGAAGTTGCTTACATGGTACTCTAAAATGTCCCAGTCAGACCAGGGAGTTTCTAAAAGGCTTGCTTATCAGTATGCATGGCCATAATTTCTATCTGTGACAGGGTTTTTTCAAACCTCACCAGTGTTAGCCATACTATTTTTCCATTGTTAATGCTAAGTGGCCCTCTCTTTTAAAATGCAAACATACACACAATTCTTTCATGAGTGCTGGTAAAGCTACAAACAGTGCTATAATATAATAATCCAGGCTCACTTTTAACCTACATGCGCAATGATAAAAAAAGGAACTTGGAACGTTTCAGCTTCCCTTCTTTAAAAAAGTCTGTTTTGATGTATTTGTGCAACAGCTCTGCCTGCGTTATTACTCAATGCTCCTTGCCAGAAATTTAGCTTCTGTACGTTGCTCAATTTAAAACAATGAAACAAAATAGAAAACCATAAGCACACAACAAAGTGTAACAAAATTCCAGTCAACCAAAGTTTACTCCTGAAACTTATGAGCTACATCACAAGGTGCCTTTCAGAAGTGTAAAGGTTTTTCCATTTCTGCATGGTTGCCATTTCCAAATCCCACCAAATTACTAACTATTCTGTATTCCCATTCCAGCTTCCAAATTCCACCTCATCATCTGACTCTCAAGAGAGATTCTGGAGTGCAGTAAGGAGCTACAGCTGAGCAGTATGGAACAAAGCTCATTGCACAAGCCAAGTTGTATCACATAACACTGAAAGCAATCCTATGGATTCGCCTGTAATTCTTTTCATTCATTAATACTGTGCTATTAATGGTCCAAAATTAACTCACCCACTACCTAGCTAGGAGGCACATTGTATGCAGACTGCCCTTTGATGCATACGATGAGATGGCTAAAAACTTATATTATAAATTAGTTTTTAAGATGCTACAAGATTTCGTATTGATTTTACTATAACATAATAAACAGAATTATCTTCTGAAAACTAATCAACATTATCTGTGATACAAAAGTGCCTAAAACTTTTTTTTTTGAAAGAAGGAAGAGGTCTGTTTGTTCATTTAGAGAGCACTGCAAGCTAGGGGGAGGGAAAATTCAGCAATTTGCAGTTCTGAAGTAGAGAATGTGACCGCTGATGACCAGCATTCTCAAAGCTTAGTGCTGGTTTTAACCTATAAAGCCCTATATGGCTTGGCAAGCTACCTTCAAGACCACCTCCTTCAGCTGGAATTAATCTGCTTGATAAGCAATTCTTGGGAAAACCTGCTCAAAGTTCCTGGCTAATGTAAAATCAGGAAGGGATAAGCCTAGGAGAACATGTTTCTATGTGATGGTCCCCTGATCATGGAAGAGCCTTTGTGGAAGCTAGACTAGCCTTCCAGAAGTGTTTTTAATTAGTTGAGAGAATACCATAGGACACCACATTGCTTCAGTTAGGTTACTGGTTTTAAGTTGTTGTTGCTATTGTCATGATGTTTAGACTGGATTTGGCATTTTTATCTACTTATCGAGTCCTTCCCAAGGACCTGGGATAGGCAGATGTTGTTGTTTGATGGTGTTAAAAGTATTATTGCAGGATGTAAATTGTTCCAAGTAAAGCTGCCTTTTGCAATTGACTGATGGTGATTTTGTCAATGCCAATGGTCTTCAAGTGGTACTCCAGATGTTTTTGTTGTTGTTGTTGTTGTTACTATTATTCCATGGATGTTTTTATGTTTACAATCACATTACTGTATACTGCTGAGAGCTGTTTGATTACAGCTGTGTAGAAATCAAATAAATAAATTACTGCAAAACACACAGTATAAGGATTCTCTCCTTCCTTCTCAAAATATATGTACTAAATTGGAAATGCTGACTGGAAAGAAAAGAGAAAAATGTTTCAATAGAATTTATCATGTAACCTGCAATTAGTGCTGTGAAACAGAACTTCCTTTACTGCTCTTCAGTTTGGACCCTATCCGTTCATAGTAGAAATCACTGCCATACTTTTTTTAAGTGATTTTCCCCTTTCAGCATACTCACCTTCACCATCAGGACTCAGACATTCATAAGAATCCCAGCGAACCAAAGAATCTGAGCTGTTACAGTCTACTATTATTCCATGGTCATTTTGTAGATGTTCACATCCTGAAATATTGGAACAACATGGATTCACTGAGGATACTTACACACATCATGAGTTTCTATATAATAAAACTTGATGGAAATGAATGGGAACAGATGCTCTAGATATAAATTCTTTCCCAAATCAAAGTTTGGAAGAGCTAACACCACCACAAAAATATTCCAGTCTTTCTCTCTGAATGTTCTACAGGCAAGCATTTCTAGTGAGAAGAACAAACATCTTCAGTGAGGATATCTATTGTTTAAAATAAAGTGTTACATGCATTTTACTACTGTTTTTTGCACATTTGAATCAGATCTAAAAATGGCAAATCAGTTATTGAAAAGCTGGATAAACTAAACCTTAGGAAGTGATTTTATATATCATTAGATGGATTATTTCTAGTAATAACTAGAACCTCCCCCACATCCTAACAAGGAAGCAGACTAAAATTACTTTGAAGATCAATCCCTAGGCTCTCACTTCCTTTCTTCCTGCCCTGCTCCAGTCAGTGCCACACAAATATCTCTGGTAGTGAGTAGTAGTAGTAAGTCTGTATGCAAGGTTAGGGAGCAAATAATAAAGATGCTGGAATGGAATTCACAGAATCATAGGGTTGGAAGGGACCTTGGAGGTCTTCTAGTCCAACCTCCCTCAATCCAAACTTGAATATATGCACAACTCTGTATCTCTGCATGTGGAAAAATAACCCATGCTTTGCATACAAACATGTAGATCATGCCGATCCAACAGGGCCATTGTCCCATTTTCTGTCTTAATGTAGTCTTCCCAGATAACTGACTTAACCACAAGTTCTCAACAGGGGCAGATCAAGTGGACAGGGAGATAACATGTTTTAACAAATTAGAACAGTCCATTTAATTTTGTTAACCTTTTCTTAGTGATGGAAGAGACAAGAAAGTCGGATGTAATATAACACTGAGATTTAGGGCTAAAATAGAATGAGCTCAGCTCATTCATTCATTCATTCATTCATTCATTCATTCATTCATATATATTCACTCACTGTTAAGTGAAAGGGTATAGGAAATTGTAACTTTTTCAGCAAGAATGTAAAAAGTGTCAAGTGTGTTTCTGAACAGGTACAGAGCAGAAAGGAAATGGGTGTGGTAGTACCTCTCCCCCCTTCTCTAAACTGGGAGCCTCCGCAATGATCCATAGGGAAAACAATGTTCACATCTCCTGTTTTGCTTCCAGTTTGACTGCCAGCCAGGCTAAGAATTTTCCTTAGAACATTATGTTTGAACAAGATTGCAGTGTCATGTTTTTAAAACACTGGAATCCAATTTCATCTCTGGCATGAACAGAATTCTGGAACTATGAGGGACTTGCAGCTGTATTTGGAAGTGAAAATTTAGATATAAGTTAAATGGATCTTAGCTTATGATTATAGTTCTATGACACTCCTTTAAATAAGATATTGGGATGAACTGAAGTAAATTCCAGATCAGATTTTACTCACCTGGAATTTTTTCTGGGGATCCTGAAAACACCAGTTCAACCCTTCCATAGTCAGGAAAACGATCATCTATAAAATAACCACAGCAGAAAATAGTTCAGAAAATTCATTTCTCAGGGATCTTAAGAAGCACATACAAAAGTTAGGGTTGCATGGTGGATGAATATCAGACATGCAAATAATATTCCAATTTTACATTCTGCCTTATAAACATCCCTGACATTTTTATCCAAAAGAATTCATAAGCCAAAACTAAATTATAAAACATATTTTAAAAATTAACATGGCAAAATTCGGATCTCAATTTAATCTGCAATATTTCCTTTTTTTTAAAAAAAAAAAAAAGGAAATATTTCCTTTTTTTAAAAAAAAAAGAAAGGAAATAATTATTTTCTGAATTATTGCGCGAACAAGAAGTAGAACATAAGAAGCTGGCTTAATAAAAAGATTTTATAATAGTCTTGGACCCCAAAAAACTCCAAGCTCTATAATGAAGGTACCCTGTACTGAATTTAGCTCAGTATTGTTCATACTAATTGACCCTAATTGTTCAGATTTCAGATAGGAGTCTCTCCTGTTCTACTGGAGACTGAACCCAGATCATTGTATAACACATGCTCTATATTCTCTGCACAGAGTCCATCTGGAAGTGCTCTTCTGCAAGCCATACTGAAATGAATGGGAGGTACATAATAGCACTGTCATGCACTTGCACTATTTCTGTTCATTTCAGAGGGGCCTGAGCAGAACTTCAAGGTGAACTGTGCCCAAATAATAATTTTTTTTTTCTCTTAAAAAGTTGGCAGAGATATGATAGTGATATAAGTTCTTCAAGTATACATTCAATTTTTCATCCATTATCAGCTTTGGGTAAACGTATTTTGAAAATTTGTCTAGCACAGGGTTCCTCAACCTTAGCAACTTTTAAGATGGGTGGACTTCAACTCCCAGAATGCTGGCTGGGAAATTCTGGGAATTGAAGTCCACCCATCTTAAAGTTACTAAGGTTGAGGAACCCTGGTCTAGCACAAAAATCTGCTTGCCAGACATGCCAATAGGTGAAGGAAAGAAAAATGTAATAAAACACCATGGACAATCATGGTTCTTCCTACCACATTCATCCTTTTAAAAAATATAGTCTGTTTCAAGCTCTGGGATGAACAACTAATGGCTCTAGTGTGGTCATTTAAAACAACTGTTTCCAGTTACAAGAAACTGAGATTTCATACATAACTGTTACAGATCCTTAGGTTTTCTTTGTAAATTTTATTCAAATTTCTGTATGTCATACTACATATTCTGATCATACTGTATATTATAAAGCCCTTATTGCTTGAAAGTGCTTAGCTTAGAGTACCATTGGTATTTGACACCAGATAAATTGTCAAAGATGTATAAAGGTATCTCAAATGTCTGTTGGAAATGTAATCAATGTGAAGGTACATTTTATCACTTATGGTGGGTTTGTGAAAAGGCTAAGAAATATTGGAATATGATATGTACTTTGATTCAAAAGATTTTGAAAATAGAATTGCAATTGAAACCAGAGACTTTTCTTTTAGGTATGATGGACAAACAACTGGAAAGATAGCATGGAAATTTATTTCTTTTTATGATAACTGCAGCAATACTTTTATATGTGCAAAAATGAAAAGATATACAAATACCTACTGCTGAAGAATGGACATTGAAATTAATGGAACTGGCTGAGATGGCAAAACTTACTGCTTTGCTCAAGGACAGGACACTGTCCAACTTTGTCTCTAATTGGAAACCACTCCTAGACTTTTTGCTTGATACTCAAAAAAAATCCAATTTTAACTTTGGGATTTGCTGATTGATGTTACACTTGTAGAAATATCTTACACAAATTATATGTATTACTCAAACAGATTAATTTTTAGGAATCCTTCTGAATATTAGATTAAAAACTATGTTTTACTATGTAAATGTTTAGATTTTAGAGTAAGAGGCAAATTTACCTCTATACCTGTACCAAGGAAAGTCGGAAGCTACTCTTTTTTTTTCTTGTGTCCCTCCCCCTTTTTTTCTCCTCCCCTTTTCCCCTTTTTCTTGATTTTTCTGTATTTTAACTTTTGTGGAAAACTTAATAAAATTTACAAAAGAGAAAAGAAAAGAAAAAAAGAAAGTGCCAGCTTAGAGATAACCACTTCAAATTTCCAGATAGCAAAGATGCAGAAAATTTATCCTTTGTGATCTCTCTTTCCAAGATGGTGACTTGCCTTTGTTTGCATTATCCAAGTCTTCTTTGCCAAATACTAGGCCATATCCTTGAACAGCACCTGTGTGAAACTGCAGGCGGAAAATGTTACCACGAGTACTAGACTGGTACTCTTTATGGTAGCACTTTAGCTGAAATAAACAAATAAATAAATAAATATACAAACAAACATCCATACATCTCCAGCATTCCTGCAGCTTCTAAACAACAGTTTTATGATCAGCTAACAGATGCATAGTAAAGACAACAGAAGATTGATTAAGACCTGGGAAACCAAGATACAAAATGGCCTAGCCATAGAGTGCATTTGATGGTCTTTGGCAAGTCACTTTTCCTCAGACCAAAGTGCCTCTTGATATTATTGTTAGCAGAATCAGGGAAGGATGGGGTAATGGGAGCAATTGTCCCCAGGCCCAGACATGAAACAAGACCCATCTAAATTACAGTTCATAATTTCAAATGATCAGATAGATATACAGTATAGTTTTCACTTAACAGAGTAAAATATATCAATTAAACAATATTTCCAGGAGTTATTTCAGTATTCATTCCTGATTCCTTTAATCACTCCAATAGAAAATGGGGAAATTACATTGTTTCTGGATGCAGTGAGAAGAAAACCAGACAGGGGCTCAGATATACAATGTCTCTTCTCCCCTTTTATGCAGACCTCATTCAGATTCAAAGTGGCTATAGTTGTAAGAATCAAATCAAATCTGCCATCTTACCGATTAAAAAACTTTTCTGGTAGTTCTTATGGTCCCTATATTATCCAGATTATACTGTTAACCTTCTGTCCAGTGATATTATAGCAGGAACATGTGAATCTAGTTCTCTCAGAAAATGGTGTGTTGTGTTTGACCTGAACTATTTTCATTGGTTCTCCGGGCAGGATGCTCCTCCATCAACCATCTGCCAATATTTTCAGATGGAAAACTATATGGGAAGGAGAAGGATGTAACACAGTCTGGCAAGCTTGCAAATAATTAGCCTATGGAGGACCATCCAACCCTAGGACTACTCTTCCTTCTGCAGACTTTAGGTAAAATTAACTAGAAACAGGTGTGTACTCAGAGAAGTAACAAGAGAAAGAACAAGGGTATTGGGTCATATTCCTGTCCCAAATGAGAAAGATCCAGTGTAGTTTAGTGGTTAAGCTGATGGACTAAGAGCAGGAAGACCCAGGTTCTAATCTACTATCAGTCTACTTTGAAAGTGTAAATTGGTGGGTTAGCAGCTGGCCTAATGCCTATTCCCAAAAGCCCCCCTCCTTTTTTCCTTCTTGTGTGTAGTTTTCAATTGATTTTTTCCCCTGTTGATCAATGTCTTGTGGTAGGAAAAATGTTCTTCATTTCAACTGTATATGCTACAGCATATTTTAAGGTATTCGTTACCGGGGATATCAATGTAGAGAATTCTGGAATGCAATAAAGTGACAAACAAGCTGAGACGTGAACTGCTCAGTTCTGTTGATGGACTGAGTCAGGACGGTACTATTCTATATTTATACTCTTCTCACTGAAAAAATATGTATCCTGAAGAATCACAGTCTATGTCAAGAAGATGCATAAACTAGATTTATGCTTTCTGTAACTAAGTCACAGGGAGAAAAACGAATAGTTGCTTTTTAAAAACAGCAAGAGTAGAAATTCCCAGAGAGGTGAATTCTTTGCCTAAGCTCACATTTAATATAATTAGTGCAAGTATCCTGCAACTATATTACAAGTTATGAAAATTTAAGCAATGTACATAATGTGTAGTCAGGACATCATTTTTTACAATTTACATCTGAAAATACTCCTCCTGTTTTGTGATTTTCCATATAAAATGAAAAATATTTTTAATATTTAATATAACAGAAGAATATCTCATCTTCTTGACAAGGAGGCATCACCTCTGAAGGTACAGATCTACCACTTGGCTGTCTTTCTGAATTCACAGGTCCTGCTACAGCAGCAGAGGAACCATGGCCAGAGCAGCCTTTGCTACAGCTGGTGTGCCATGTGTGACCTTACCTTGTCTAAGAGGACCCTGCAATAGTAACCTATACTCACATTGCCACCCAGTTAGCCTATTGCAATCGACTCTACATGAGCCTGTCTTTAAAAATTACTCAGATTTGCAGTTGGTCCAGAACATAGCAACCTATGTGCTAACTGGCACCCAGCACTGAAAGATACATACATACTGAGTCCCGTACTGGCTTCTGATTGACTTTTGGTCCATTTTAAGGGTCATTTTTGACCCACAAAGCTGGGTACCTGAGTATCTGCAGGACCCTTTGCTCCAACCAGAATCAGTCTAGCCTATAAGGCCACTGTGGGAGAAATTGCTTATAGCAACCACACTCCACCCTGCCATACACACCCTTCAAAGTGTAAAAGGAACTGGACTAGAAGGTGCTGCTTCCTCTGGAATAGTCTCCCAGTTGGAATCAGACTTGCTCCTTCTCTGATTGCATTCAGAACAATGCTACAAAAGGAGTTATTTTGCAGGGCACTATAGGTGACATCTTGCCATCAATGTATTTTTACTGTTTAATATTGAATTTCTTTTTAATGATATTATTGTTTTAGGTGTTTTAAACTGTATTATGGATGTTTTAATGTTGCCTTTTTCATGCAAACAGCCAACAGCTGTTTCTGATTGTAATGGGATATAAATGCAAGAAAGAAAGCAAGTAAGCACCAGCTAACCAGGGTAAAAAAAAAAAAAAAAGAGTAGATTTTGGAATCAGTCCTTTCTTGCAGCTTTTTGCTTGAGTTCATCTTCAGAATATTAAACCTGCTAACATTAGCATAATCTATATGAGCTGAGTAACACTAACATAAATATGAACTAGTATATTCCTTAAATGCCTCTAGAACTTATTTTCTTCCTCTGAACTCTATCAATTATCCAAAAGAAATTTTATGGAACACTCACCATAATATCTCCCTTCAACAGCTGGGCTGGTTGAATTGCGATGCAGACCCTGCTTAGATTCTCTGGCCCTATACTACTTAAAAAAAGGAAAGAAAGAAAATCATGTGAGTAATGTATTTGAAATATTCACAGAAGAAAATCAGTTCAACTCCTACAATTCCAAACAACTTACCCTTATGAATTATTACATAGTAAAGATGCAACCCTGCTAAGTCTGTACTACCATGCACATTAGAACCTAAACTGTGTTTTGCTATGGGACAACATTCAGCTTTGTGATCTGCACAACATAACTCTGAAATAATATGGTACATAGAGAAGGCACACATCGGAAGCTGAAGTGTTTGTTTCTACTTACTATACTCCTGATGTATAAATTGGCTGCATGCCCTCATACAGCTTCAGAAAGGGTTGACAACCTGAAGGGGGGAAAATATTACATTTACAAATACCTAAACATTCTTAAGGAACACGGTGAATAACATTGAAACTACTCTTGGTGAACATCCAGTGGATACTCTGGTTTAGAAAAACAATTGACCCGAGTGCTAGGAGCACAGAGTAAAAAGCGTAAAGGCACAAAATAACAGGTATGTTGCTCTAGCAAGCAATGGCCATACAGTGCTTGGCTCTTGGGAACTGGTGCTATTACCTACTGTTTGGTTTGAGTGGACTGACATGTGCGTACCTCTTGATGTAATGAGAGATTAGCCAGCAAGAAGAAATATTACCCCAGGAAGAAGTCACTGAGAGTTGGGCTGCATATAAATTTAATGAAATAAGTAAGTAAGTAAGTGGCAGCAGCAGCAGCAGTATACTGGTCTTCATGGCCATTAATGCCATGAAGAATGGTTCCACTTGGTATCTCTTTTAAGCTTAGCTTGCATAATAATGAAAGGAACAATATTTGTGAAGACTGTCAGAGTATATAATCTGTTGGGAAATTTTTACATACAATCTCCTGATAACAATATTCTGGAGAAGGTTTCCCAGTTATTTTAGAAAGCCAGAGGCAACTTTAAGATTCTTTCTCAGTCATTAGGGGAATAAAAAGTGGGAAGACGAAATGACTGTGATCAAATTTTTATAGCCAACATGACAGTTAACAGGGATTTCAACAAGACAAGCATACACAGCAGGATAAGCAAAGACACAGAAGGAGATTTTGCCTCTGGCAACAAGTAATGATGAGGAATAAAGAAGACTGCAGTCAAATAAATAAATAAAACTCTTACCTCCACTAACCCCAAAGTTTGGGATTCCATGTAGGATAACATAATGTAGGAATAGAGGGGTTGTGTTCATTTTTACAGATCCAGAGAGAAGGCCACTCAGAAACTGCACATACCTAAAAAGGAAAATTGTTTTGGGAAATGAGTAGTGCAAATACAGCAAGCAGAAGAAACCTGTACTGTAGTTTATTATAAAGAAAACAATAACACTGTTAGCGTCACTTTGATCAAGTGCCTGACTCTGTCCTTGGCTGAACATAAAGTGCAATATAGTAGTATATTATGGCTTCCTTTGTACATGCAACTAGTAACAGGGAACCACATCCTTATGATGCAATATCATACTGCAGAAGAAAGTGTAGTGCAGTGGTTAAGCTTTTGGACTGGCAGTGGGGAGATCCAGTTCAAATACACCCTCCATCATTTTTAAACTCACTGGATGACTTATTGCCCATCGACCTACCTCAAGGGGCTGCAGGGAAAAATGGCACGGGGAGGAAAGAGTGCTCTGTACTGCCTTGAGCTCCCGAACAAAAGGTGGGATATACTGTAAATCTAACAAATACATTAGCAGAGCTCTGTGCTTTAACAATGCAATGATGTGCCAAGGATGATTGCAAGGGTTTTTTTCCAGGCAAGCAGCAGCCTGACAGGCAGAAAAGGACTAGATCACTGTCCATTGGGATGTAATATTTCTATTCTGTGAAGACATCTACAAAGTGAATTCCACATTCATAGATACTATCCAAGCAGTAAAGTGAATGCATGAACAGCAGAGAGATGCGGGATGACCAAGTGCACACCTGATTCTCCCCTGTCCATACATTTTGAATAGTTTCAAAACATAAGAAGAAGATTCTTTCAACTGCAGACATGGGCTATATGTGGGAAATTCCTTTTGCCCATAAAAGTTCAATTTCTTCCCCACTCTTTTTTAAAGTAGTTTTCTCTTCTTTCCATTTGTGTAGATGTGTTTGTCTTTTTATAAATTTTAATTATGTATTTATTTGTTTTAATTTGATGTAAACCGCCCAGAGTCCCCCACTGCAGGGAGATGGGCAGGGATAAGTCTATGTATAAATAAATAAAATAAATACCCCAAAGAAGGTATTTAAGAACCTTCTTAAGAAGAAGTATGTGCTATACATTAAACATGAAGCATGCATAATCTTCCTTATCTAGTTTCTCCATTGCTACAAGACACAATCTACAAATGCCATTCCAAAGGCTTCAGATTCTTCTAGATAGTAATTGATAAAAGGAAAACGGTTTAAAAAATCAGAATGCTTTAGACTGCACAGCCCATATTGAAAAGGCGTCGTTATTCTTTTTGCTCCCACACCGCTGCTCATCTGTGCCCTTCTGGATAATGTTTAGAAGCACACCAAACTTTTTAAATAATGCATTTATTTGTAGAATGATTTGTTTATTTGTAGAAACAGAGCTGAGTGAGAAAAGCTTTTCAGGCTAAATATTTATTACAGTATAAAGTCTCAAGGGGATATGTGTTTCTTTTTCCATGTCAACAGCAGCTGTGTAGGTCTCCAGAGAAAAACAGCAGCTCACTGGGAAAGGTTTTATGCAGTGAGAGACAAACAGATGTATTGCCAGCCCTGGCTTTCTATCCAGTTACTACTAAGGCATTCACTCTTTAAACAAGTTCTAAACTTGTTGAATGCCTTCTGATAAAAGAGATGGATAACTATGGCTACCAAATCAAGCTACCAACTAATTCCCCATCATCCTCTACTTTTCCTATCAAGCAATGTGATATTAAACTACAAATAATTTATCCAATCCAGTTTCTCTTCCATTCTGGTCTTAAAAGTCAATTTATTTTGAATTTGTACCACCAATTTCCACCTGAGTTCCAAAGCGCCCCTCCTCTTAAACCCAGCATAATTTCTATACGG
Organism: Python bivittatus; assembly: GCF_059951505.1. Lineage (NCBI taxonomy): Eukaryota > Metazoa > Chordata > Lepidosauria > Squamata > Pythonidae > Python > Python bivittatus. The sequence goes on from NW_028277088.1 coordinate 57,105,438, forward strand.
TCTATATTTCTTGCTTCACATTCAGAAAACTATGAGCACAGTGTATGGCTATTTAGAGAAGCATGCAACTGCTCCTGTAGACTCCAGCCTGCTAGCCCAAACAAATCTCCAGTGGCAACCAAGAACGGGTTTATAGTTCATTTATCTGGCTTGGTCATTCCTTATTTAATATTATCATATCATCTGCTGTGATATCTACAGTATCACAGGAACAAACCTAAAACAAGCTATTAAAACACACACACACACACATACACACATCCCTAAAGTGCTCTAAGTTTTTTTTCCTGGTGAATAGCAAAGGTCGAAGTTATGGGCAAACAACATGATAAGCATATAACAAGTTGGCAGTGATCTTTGGAGAAGTATGTGGGATAATGGGAAAGAACCAACTGGCATGATCAGATGCATTTATAATTTATTATAATCTATGCTTGTTATGTGATCTGAATGCATCTTTATTTTTTTTTGAAGAAGTGAGCTTGTTACCACAAACAAACTGGGATTCCCTTTCATACAAGGTATACTATGTTGGTTAGCATCAACAACACCTATCATCTCAAAACCAGTGTTATCCTAATACCCACGTTTAAATCTGGTTCGGTTATTTTCCAGAACTATATTGGCTGAAAAAAAATACAATTTCTTTAGTAACTATATAGAAATAATTACTCTACAATAAATACAAATGTGCACCGATGTTAATTACTGTGTGTAGAAACTGTACAACCCACAAGAACTAAATCTGAGGACCCAGCTTCCACCAAGGAGTAATCCTCACCTATTTACTACTGGTACTGAAGCATGATTTCAGAAGACAGAACTGGTTGCTGGGAGAAGTCTTGTTCCTCCCCCCCCCCCCCACACACACCCAACCCCACTATCAAGCCAAGGTCTGTGTTTCTTTCTATTCTTAAATCTGTCAGGGCCTATCCACTATAATAAAACTAGGCTCATTTTTTGCCCTGTCTCCTGGCAGTGTCTGAAATTTCTCTAGAGGAATGTTGATTGAAAGGCCATCTCTACCATCTGATTGTACAGAACATGCTCTAAGACTCTAGAGAAAGGGGAAACTTACTGGCTTTTTGTATAAGAATAGGAGGAGGGACTGACATTCTTCTTTCTGAAGCTCTATATTGACACACCTTCAGGTACTGGTTTTCACAGTAGTGATAATGGTGTCTCCTGAACCAGATCCTTCTGACAAAACTTGTCATAGATATCTTATGAGGTATTTTTTATTTTTACCATTTAGCTGTAACAGTCACTTGTTTAGACTGTTTTGGTACTGTATCTGTCTCTGAATCTGGTCAGCCTCCTGCTCTGCTCATCAGTACCTAAGAAGTACTTATCATGTCATCATGTCCAAAAGGCTACAACTGGGATACATGATGGTAGTCAGAACGCAAAGGCTATTGTGAGTTGAGGTCAGAGCTATCCATCGCTGATTCCTTTCTACCTTCCTCCCTTTCCCTTTTTAAAATTAGCAAGCATAAGAAGTTTTTATTTCTCTTGCAACCTCCCCATTTCTGGATCAGTTGCTGCGATACCCTATTTAAAGCATGACTGAAGTCTGAAACAACAAATAAAGATCAGAGCTTCCTGGTGTATTTTAAATTTAAATCTGGACAGGCCAAGATATAACTTTTTGCTCTATCAAGTGAATGAAAATATGTCCAGAATTACTTAGAACCATACCAAAATCAGGTTTCAATGTGTGTCAATGTGTGTCAAAATATAAAGTACATTTTACACTATACTAAATTATATACTATAATTTAGCTTGAAAAAAATATTGGCTTGCAGATAGATCTGCTAACAGGTCATATCTGAATGAAACAACTTGCTTTCTTTGAACAGTGCCATTTAAGACCAAATATTTCTGAATATTTATTGCATACCCTAGTGCCATTCGGCTTCTGTGAAACAACAACATTTATTTATTTTATTTATTATTAAATAACAGCTTCAGGGATCCAGTTTTCAGTGATGTAATGAATCTTGTTTGGTCTGAATAACTTCATATTGTAGGTGATAACTTGTATGACTTAATATTCCTTCATGACCATAGGAAACTAACATGTCAGGAAGATGATCAGGCTAAAAGCTTTTGGATAATAAGTTACTTCTACATGGAGGATTTTGGTTTGATTCTTTGTTTTTAGAAGCACTAAACTGCACAAGTGCACACTCATTGCTTGAAACCCACAGTACTGAAAAGAAAAGATAAACAGTCTCTTGTACTTTCTTTAAAAGTCACGTTAATTCAAGGGTCACTATCACCGTAGCCAAATATTACTGCTGCACAAGAAGAACTATAGGGGAATAATTTGATCACTATAACCAGCCCATCAGTAAACTAATTCTCAAACCAAGCAGAGCAAATGCAAACTGGGAAGCACAGGGTTAAGGAAAGGAGCACTGGTTGGTACAGCTTTATGAAAATGAGGTGAAGAATAAAGTAAAAGTAAAAATAAAATATCTGTAAGATCTGTAAGATCTGTAAGGCACGTAAGCATCAGGATCTGATGTTCTGCTGATCTGGGAAGGCAGTGAGAAAAAGCCGGATAATCTAAGTTCAATTGCCTAAGATCAGTTCTCCCACCAAGAGGATGTGTAGCTGTTCTAAAAATGAAATGCATCTACCATTCCCAAACATCTGAAAAAAATGGATAGCTTTATTCATCTGAAGCAGAGTTTTTTTTTTTCTTTTTATAACCAGATCCCAAACATTCCAAAGAAAACTAAAACCAAGTGTGGAAATCATTGATTTCCTTATTTAAATCTAGCAAGAGATATACACTTCCCAAGAAGAAAAAAAGGGTTGAAAGAAGAGGCAAATTTAAGAAATGTCCATCAACTGTGATGAGGGGGAGGCAAGGATGGTATCTACTGAAACAGGAAGATAAATTAAGAGAGAAATTGAAATACCTTTTCTGGGATGGTTGCATTAAAGCAGAAACTTTATCATCAAAGAATTTCTTCATTGCAAATCTGTCTAGGGCTTGATCTGCACTGTTGTGAAAGAAAGAGAGAAAATGTAAATACCTTGGGGAAGCAGCCTCGGAAGTAAAGGTTGTTACAAAGTGAATTGTGCCAAAGCATTGCAGCATGTTGTGTTCTATTTGGCAAATGCATCTGCTTCCAGATGTAACAGAAACAAAGTGTAGCTGCTTTGAGGAATTCTTCAGCCGAAAGAAAAACTAATACATGTACTAATTAAAATGTTAATGCTTCTTTTCCCATCCCTTCCGAACAAAACAGTCTTTATATGGAAGCAATGTGTAGAGTTCCACAACCTGGTACATAAATATTGTTTTCAAAATAATGTCTTTAAAAAACATGTCCATGTGGCATTTGAAAATTATTTAAAATTAATGATCCCACTCCAAAGAAAGATATAAATGTCATTTATATCTGACATTTCATTGATCTCAGTGAGATCTGAATCAAAGAACACTATACTTTGAAAGACAGTCTCCACTTGACATTTGTTCAACAATAATAGCAGTAAACAAATCCAGCTCAGGCTTCATTGGTTTGCCAAATTCTACCCTATAGAAACCTCTTATATTTTAAATAGCTAAAGAGGTATGTTGGGGGGGCAGGGAGGGTGTGAGAAAAATACTTAAGAGTTTTCCCCCCCAAATCCTGAAGCATTAACAATTTCAGCTTTAACTCTTGACACTGTATCTGTTACCCTGCCATATAAAGAACAGGAAAGATGATTTCCGAGAGATTCTGGTGGAAAACGAAAATTCGAGGGCCAGTGAATCATATGGGAGCTCCTAAAGCTGCAAATGCTACCATAACATTAGGCAAGCTTGGATCCAGTCAGACCTCTTCATATGCAAGCTTTAAATGTATACATTGCCTTATGCTCTGCATGTGGGATTGTTATTCAGAAATATGGAAAGGGATAGGCAAGGTTTTCATACCAATCTTTTCTAACATCCCAGATAATGTTATGCCATTCTAGGACTAGCATTCTGTGTATGGGGCACTATCCCTAATTTATTTTCACGGGTGATAATATTTATTTATTTAAGCACATTTACATGGCCTCCTGTCTACCAGAGGCACTCAAGATAAAAACAAAACCAATTTCACAATCCACTAAAGAACTAGGTTGACTCCCCTAAAAAAAAATCTCAATAACAGTGTAACAAGCACACTTGCACCCATGCCAGAGCTCCACTAACACCCTGGCCCCAGTGCTTGGGGGATTAACACGGTCTACATGGTAGAAGGTTCAGGGTTGTCCATATTTCATTTATAAAATAAAGCAAAGCAAAGCAAAGCAAAGCAAAGCAAAGCAAAATAAATTAATATAATATAATATAATATAATATAATATAATATAATATAATATAATATAATATAATATAATATAATATAATATAATATAATATAATATTATTTTTGGTCTATAATGAAATGAAACACCACCTGCAAATAACATAGAATATTTCAAATATTAATATAATATAAATCACCCAAAGAATTATTTAATATGGATCAAAGTATAAACTGTGTGTGTTACTCTTGCAAACACAGAATGCATCTTACTTAAATCCTTCCTAGTTTCATTAGAAATCACCAATTTTTCAAAATCTAAGATGCCCCCTAGGCAATCATATTTATTTAATAACTGAATTATAACCTCTATGTTCAGATGACAGAGCCCCTGAAGTGACAGTTTAGCCAGGAATTAGTTTAGCAATTCCTTCTCTAAGCAGTGAGCCATCTGAATGCAATGTACCGGCTAGACCAAATCTGATTAGGGACCCTAAAATCCTCACAGGCCTCTTTGGATTGTTCTAGCTGGAAAAAAAACCATTGTGCTGCCTAGAGACAACATGGCAACCTTAAGGCAAATAATTTGCAATCTGAAAATGTTCCTCTTTAGGGAAGGATCTCCTGGGATATTGATAGTGAAACCAGTTTGCAACATCTGTGTCATGCTAACATACTCAATATGGCTTCTTTATAAAAATAGGAAAAAAGGAGAAAATTGTTCTTGCTGTGTAGCTTCTTTTTATGTGAAAGTTTGTTTTCTTAATCCACCTCTCAGAATCTTTCTAAATTAACTATGGTTCTTCCTCTAATCTCATACCAGAGTTTTCCAATTACCTTTTAATCCATATTCTTCATTACAAATTTATTACCATAAGAGGTGATAGCTCTGCATTAAATTTGCTTTTAAAAAGCTATTTTTAGCTACATTATTTTAGACAAATTTTCTTCTCTTTTCTTTTCTTTTTTAAGTGAGTCCTCATTTTTAATCTGTAATGGTACATCTGCTTGTTCCAACTAAGGGTCTTATTTTCAAACTGGGATTTTAAGAGAAAAAACAGAGGTGCCTGACAATCCTGAGAGGGCTATGCTTTGATTCACATGGGAGCATAAATGTAACATCTGTCTACAATTCTTTAATGCAGCCTGAGACTGGGCAACTGCTCTCTTATGGCTTTAAAGAGCTGTAGACAGGTACTATATTTCTTCCCACATATGCAACAAATTTATTATTGTTATGTAAAATTAAATATGCTTCAGTTATTCCACCCCCAAAGAGCACTTCACGTTTGCCCTGAACTACCATACCTAGCTGGAGGAAAAGTTTATTCTTCTAAGCAGGTTTGGGGTGGTTTCTTTTCCACTCAAAAACATAAAGTATTCAAGCAAATTGGTTTTCAGGTGGTCGTGTCTACCCATTGGCTAATACAACTTCTTTTTAGCCAATGGGTAGGTTGAGCAGAAGGGCTTTTGGGGAGGGGGGCAGCCCAACCAATGGATAGATTAAACCAGTGTTTCTCAACCTTGGGCTCTTGAAAATGTGTGGTATTGAAGATGTGTGGACTTCAACTTCCAGAATTCTCCAGCCAGCATGGCTGGCTGGGGAATTCTGGGAGCTTAAGTCCATACATCTTCAAGTGGCCAAGGTTGAGAAACACTGGTTTACACTGATGGATTCATTCTCCTAATAAAGATTTTATTGCTTAGAGAGTGGAAATATTCTGTTTCCTTTAAAGCACACTGTCTTCTCCTCCTCCATCATCGGCTTCATATGTGGGCTGCCATTAAAGTCAACAGATAGCTGGCCAGTCATTTGATGGCTGTAGGAGGCAGCTAAAATATACCACTGCAATGGTACAACAGAAGGTTAGAAATAATTCAAAAAGTCATGTTCTACATCTTTTGCTTTCACAATTATTCTGGGAGAATTGTAAAATTCATACTAGACTCTGTACTGAATGGTGGGGGGCGAGAGAGAGAATATCAGTATTTTCAAAGTGGTATTGAAAGAAAGGTAGTTCAGGAGGAAGAAGTGAAAGCAAACATTTAGTAAAAGAGAGTGGAATCCTTTTTTTCCAGTGGAGTAAGGTGATTGTTATTATAAATTAGAGGAATATGGAAGAGAAAGTGGTAGAGAAGGAAAGAAGATTAGAGGACACAGAGAGGTCAGAGCAGCAGCTGGGAGAATCAGGGACTGCTGTAGTTGAGAAATCCATGTGTGTGGAATTGGTAGTAGGTTGTCAGCTCCTTGAAGAGAGAACATGAGTGGCTATGGAGACTGGAGTGTAGTGAGTCTGAAAAGGAAGCATGTGTGCCTGTTAGCAGAAGCAATTGAGGTCAAAGGAGGAACAGAGATGATAGAAAAGATCATGGTAAGTTGGGATGTGGGCTACTCTCAGGTGAGGAAGATTGGAAATTTGAGCCCAACCCCAGTTCTGGCTTCTTCTCACCTCAGGACCATAACCAACTCTCACTTCCATATAACAGAGGGGGTAGAACCATAGCCCTAACCCTAAATTGCAATCTCTTGGCTCCCTCTTACTATGCTTGAAAATGAACAATTAGGAGCCAACTCAACACTATTTACAGTCACACATATTTGTCTCATAGCCCAGCTCTGGATTTTATTCATGGTACACTAGAGATGGCAAAGAAACAGAAACCTTGAACTGGTTATCTTTAGGTATTTTAGTGATTCTGATTGAAAATAGTTAGGAAATAATCAAATAATCATTAAATGTCTTGTACCTTACCTTGCAGATACATTTGTGAAGTGCATATAGGATGAGATCACTACCCCTATTCTTCCTTTTCCACCCTGTACAACATAAAACATAAACATATTTTATTTTCTTAGACTGGTTAAAACAACCACATATTTTATGTTTACTCTATTTTTTAATAACTGCAGACAATGTTTTCATTTTACATGACATTTTAGGATCATAACAAAGCTATAATTACAGAAAAGAAATTCAAATATAATGTTAACAGTATTCTGTTAGCTATTCTAAAACAGGTCTAGGCATCTCAACAATTTCTTACACAGTGTGCTATGAAATATTCTGAAAAATGCATGTTTTCCAACACATATTATGCACATAAAACTTCTTCTGATACTTATGATTTATAGCCAAGGTTGCATTTAATGAGCACTTTCACAATGTTTTGAAACCTTATTAAACATACAGCATGCATTCAGTACATATTACTAATAGCAATTCTATTAGTCTTAACTTGTTTCAAAATTACTCAGAGAAGAAAGCCAGCAAACATGATAGCTAATTTAGAGCTGATTATAAATCAGTACAAATGGCATAGCTGCCTATTTGTAAAAGAAACAAAGAAAATTATATCATTAAACTGTCTAGCTATTACCAAAAACTATTTAGGATTATATTAGATTTTTTTTTTCCAAAATTAAGGTGAAAAAGTAATAGAAGGGGCAGAGTTGGATTCAGGTTTAGGAGTCATAGTTTGCATGTTGAATGACTTTAATCCCCTGGTATTCTGAGTTAAGGTCAAACACACAGATCAAATAGACTGGGGAATACCTCTCTCTTCTATACTGTATGGCTTCCCACAAACTTTCAAGTTAAATTCAAAGTGCCTGTTATTACACATGAACACCTATACAGGCTGAACCATGTCTTCCTAAAGGAATTACTGCCCTTGTACATTGTATCTTGGGAGCTATTATTTGCAGCCAATGGCTACTACCATGCCACTGTTGAGGGAACAGCCCAGAAACTACTAAAGGAAGAAGTTCTTAGTTGGGATTCCAGTGCTCTGGAACTCCCTCCTCCTAACATGTCTTCTCCAGCTAGTTTTAAAAATAAGATGAAGATGTATCAATTTACCTTTATTTGTTTTACTTATTACCCTGCTCCAGTTGGGCTTCCATAAAACCATAAACTCCTAGCTCTTTCAATAGGGCCTATATGACAAGTGTAGGGTAGAATGATCTGCTCTTTGATGGTTATTGTTATTATCTTCCCTGATGGGTCAGATATATTTTAGTTCCTGAGTCTGCTTTGTGATTTTTAGTTGTTATTTTTTCTGATGTTTTAGTCCCATTGTATAAGCCACCTAGAATCACTTTATGATTGAGGTTACATTGACCACCAGGAGGCATCACATGACCAGTTTAATCTTTATAGGGAATTGTCAGATATGGAGATACTCTGTAGGATTCAAACCCTCATATAATAACATCTGGTTATCCATATCTAAGGAGTCCCTATAAGGACAAAAACAGTCACATGGTGGCTTCTAGTGATGAGTGTAACTGGAAATATCACATAGAATATACAATACACTGTGTAAAAATAGAGAAATTCCACCCTCTCCAAGGAAATGTGGAAGTCATGTTAAATACTATACATGGGGGCATGACATAATGTAATATCTATATCTCTCTGCTCTGAGAGATTAATGGAAAGTCAACTGTATATACCTTTCTCATAGCTTTGTGACTGAGGAGGCATATACATTGACAAATAAATAAAAAATAAATAAAATAACTTGGCCTTCCCTCCATAGAAGTTTCATCATGTTTAAGCTGCCATTTGAATGTTATACTGATGGCTATATTTTTATCTTTTTTAATTTATTATGATAACAGCTGTATGATTTTATTGGATTTTATTGCTATTGACTGTTGCTTTTAAGTGCTGTAGGCTAGCTTTATTAAAATCGTGTTGCATAAAAATTGATGATAGAGACAGACAGACAGACAATTAAGGAGCAGGACTGCAGTATCTGCAAGAATCATAACCCTATAAGACACCTACGCTAAGCTATTGGGGGAAAGAGTGAAAAGAAGGGGGGAAACCTGCTACTCAATAAGTGTGTTGGATGGGGAAAATACAGAAACAATTTGGGAAGGGATGGGCAGTTAGAGGGTTTGTACAAACCTAAGAAGAAAGAAAGGGTTTTGGGGGGGGGGGGCAGGGGGAAATGATCCAGAGAAAGAATTCTTAGAGTGGAACAGAACATTCAGAGGAGGACAGAAGGAGAGAATTTACATTGGTAGATTGGTGGAAAGAGAGTGAAATTTGGAGAGACTATCCATGGGGAGGGAGGGAAGGAAGGAAGGATATTTTGCATGTCAAACATACAAAATGAAAAAATAAATTTGTGTTGAAAGGAATGGATTTCTATCTGGACCAAATATTCCAGTTTTGGGGCCTCTCACACTACAACAGTACTATTGACAACTGACACTAACCTATAGCAATTACTGGAAATGGCATCTTTGACACTTTCTCAAACTGCCAAATGTGCCTCAAGAAATGTAAAAGATTTCTTTACAAAGCTTCCACAAGCAGATGAAAGATATAGCCAATATATTTCAGTAGATAATTAATGCATCTCCCAGAATATATGGTATCAAAGAATATAATTCTCTATAATTCAGAATATAATTAATGCATTTATTTCCCAGAATATATGGTATCAAAGCTCTACAAAAGACACATAGCTATTATATTATAACTCAGCAAGTTAACTGAAAGATTTGAAGCTGCAACTCACTCGGCAATGGATCACCACAACGTGTTGAGAGTGACTGTTCAACCAGGATTCCATAGCCTTGCAAATGTTGCATATCTTATTAAGTGACGGGGCATGGAGGTCAGGCCAGCCCACGTCCATAATCTGGAATAATTAAAAAGTGTTAGAAATGGATGAAGGCAATAAAGGCAAACTTTTTTTAGCAATCAACAGAGGGTGGAATCTAAACAGTTTATAAGCAGATTTTTTTTTCATATTTTTATTTTCATGAGCTCCCACCTTAAAACATATTTGCTCCCTATAAATAAAATACTGCAATGCTTTTATAAATGGTTTTAATAAAATGATGTGCTTAGGTAGTCATCAGAGTCAATGAGGGAGTCTTTATCTTTTCACTTGTTGTTAAAAAAAGTTATTCAAAATGCCATATGAAATCCATAAATACATTACAAATAGAAGCCTTGACATATACACTATTCATCCAATTGCCAGAGGGATTCCAAGAGACGTTTTACTAAGCTATTCAAAAATTCTGGGGGAGATGGGCAGCATTCAAATCTAATTAATTAATTAATTAATTAATTAATTCTACCTTGGTAGCCTATCTTACCATTGAGATGGGCACACTGCAACAGGTCAGGTGACCTGGCATCAAATATAGCTATAAGATGATCTGAAATAGCAGTAACAACAACCCTGATATTGTTCTTCCAAACTCTAAACATAAAAAAGCATTAATCTAAATTAGAACAGTTTTTGTGTATTGAGAAAATAAAACATTAAAGAAAACCCACCATCTATTCATTCAACTGAATTTAGGTATGTAGAGCAGTATGAGTACAAAAAAATCCAGAAATGTAAATAAAGAGTGAGAGAGGACTGCACTCTAAAAAAAGAAATCTGAGGGATAATTCAGAATCCCTCCAATAATTTTGTGGTTCATTGGGTGTACACATTTGAAAACAACTGGAGAATCTGTAGTTGGACCATATAACTTATTTAAACAGTAATCCACTAATCTAATAATGAGCACTGGAAACATTATTTTCAGCAAGTATTTCCGCAGGTATTTTCAGCAGGTATTTAAAATTGGGGAAATGTGCCAATTAAAGTGAAAGTGTCCCCTGGCTATTTTGCTGGAGGCAGCCTAGTCAAGCTTCCTCAAAAATTCTGCTCACAATGTAAAAAAAACAGAAGCCGTACGCTTTAATATGAGAGCACGGTAATACCTTCGTGTTAAGCTTAGCAAAGTCATATCTTCTCTCAGAGAGGTTCAACACCTGTTCCAGAGGAAAATATTTTAAGCATCAAGATTAATAATTTACACACTGCATCTAATACATTTGATAATGAAGTTATGCAAATGTGGTAGTCCCTTAAAGAAGCCCATACACCCGTTATAAAAGAAGCGTGACAAGCTTGGTTATTTGCATTATTCCAAAGTTATTTTCTTCTGATTTTGACAAAGCACAGAGGAATAATTCAGTGTTGACTGCCAAGATTTCCCTTTACAAAAGAAATGTAAGTGAGATCCAGCTCCAGATAAGCATTCTTGATTTCAGTGGGAGAAGCAAACACATTTTTAATTTGCTCTCCCTTTCAAATCAAAAGGACTTGTAAATGCTTATCTTTAGTAGTACAAAAGCACATACAATGTATCCTGTGAGTTCTGTTTGCTCTATTTGTTTCAGCTTGTAGTATGTAATTTCTCCAGCTCAACAAAAGGCTGGGACTCATTTTTCTTTCTTTTATAAGATAAGAATTTGAGCTAATTATGATTTTATTTCTCTGCTGTTGCAAGTGTTTTCCTTCCCACACACAACATTTTTGTTCTATTTAATAACTTCCATACTTATCCTTCTATCTCCTATCTCAAATCAAAGTAACCAAGGGCTGTGGAAGTAGATAGGTCTCTTAATGGCTATTGTCGTAACAGCTAAAACCTAGATAACATGCTCAGCTGCATACTGGGAAACAGTGGGCTTCCTGTAAGCACGTAGCTGAGGACTCCTAGAAACAGGACGCTCAACAAAATAGACTTCTGGTGTGATTCTTTGGGACTCCTATTAATTTACTTCAGAAAAGTTTAATGGTCCATTTCAGTATAAGTGGAATCTACTGAAATTCACAGCAAATGCTCATATGACATTTACTTTCATTAGTAAGATGGAAAAAGTTAATATTGGCTCAATTTATACACTCAGAACTTCAGCAAACACATTTTACATAGGACTTAGCCTAGATCCTAAAGAATATTACTTAAATAAGTCCCCACTGATATCAGTGAAGTTTATTTCCAAGTGTTTTTGAGTTTGGGGACATCCAATTTCACAACTCATTAGTGCCTTATGCTCATACCCAGAAAGCTTACTGTGAATACATAGCACAGTACTGTACGTAGTCTATTTTATCCCACTTCATTCCTCTTTTTGTACACATGTATAAAAGAAACTAATATGGAACAGATTATTGAGATGTTTGAACCTGAGATTATAAAACAGCAGCTAATCTGTCTTGTTGAAACAACAAATTACAGTACAGGTTCTGAAGTCACAGTAAATTATTCCCTTTTATCTACTCAAGCAAAAGAACAAGCATAGTAAACAGTTTTGCATTCAACAATATGCATATAAACAATAACTCATTTTAATATTCTTGTCTTATTATGAGTGAATGCTCATAATAACTCATGAATGAACACTGCCACTATGATAGCACATTGCATTCTAATAAAAGCAGAGAAAGGCAACAGAGCCTTGCATACAATTTCTTAAACACACTAATTCCCTGATCAACATAAATAAAACATAACTTCAAATGCACCATGACACGTTTCACTAGCAACTGAGATCCAATTTAATGGAAGACCACAAAAGGATCTGATATAATAAGAGTACGCAACTAAACAGATATAGTTGCTGAACCAATCTCTGACGACATCCATTTTATCTCCCCACACACCTCCCGCAACTCTATCCTGTTAACCAAATTTTAGAATCTCAAATTTATCTATTTGTGGATGAAAGAAAGGCATTCTGCGGAGCAGGTTCTGAGTATGGCTGTGTTGGATCACAGATAATTAATATGTTTTACTGCTAAAGACTGTCCCTCATTAACTTTACTGCAAGTCTGAAAATTTCCAAAAAAGCAAAGCTGTTAATGCTGTTTTGGGGTCAGTTCACACATTACACACAACAAAATCTAGTTGGACTAAACTACACACAGTGAGTAGTTCGGGCTAATACTGCATTTGGATGTCATATTTGCAGGCAGAACTTGAAATTTTGTACCTTAAAGTATTTTAACTATAAATATTTTATGTAAAGAAATCCATAGCTATATCAGAGCACACTCAGTGGCATAAATATATCAATAGATATATCATCCAATCAAATGTTTAGATGACAGATGACATCACAGAGATTGCATCTGTTCTCACCATGTAGTTGTCACCATGCCTGGATTTAAGCATGCGAGTTACATCATGGAGGTTGTGTAGGTAAGTTTCCTCTGAACAGCTGCCTGGGAAGGATACAGCAATGATTCTTTCAGTGATGTAAGTCAGGTCCAGCTCATAACCTTCCTCCATAATGTGGTCAAAGTCTGTACTTCTGTGGAGAACAGGACAGAACAAGACACCTTTAAGCGATTGTAAGAGGACCTACAGTATCACACAGCAAGTAAGCTAAGACATTTAGAATATGGCTTTTGAAGAAAAGAGTAAATATATTTTAAAATAAACAACTAAAAAAATGACTTCAATAAACAACAAATGTATAGTTTAAAGCAAGTTATAAATATGTAAGTAGTATTTAGTGGTTGGGGGAAAATAAAAGGAAGAGAGAGAATGTGCACTATTGAAGGCTTCTTTTTACAATGTATTTTGTATTACATTATATCTTACTTCTCGCATCCCTATTTTTGATAATCTTTACACAATGCCTATGCAATAATAAAACTAAGTTACATGGGTTATTCCATTTATTCCCTCCCCCCCTTATCTCAGGAGTTAAATTGCTGTCAAAGAGTTTTTTCAATTCTTAGAAGACGTATCACAACAGTAACTACTTAGAATAAGAAACTGTAATTCTGGCTATAGCACTCAATGCTAATTTAGTCATTGACAAATGTTTGAGTGCTGCTAAATGTGGACTTCAATAGACACAAAGTAGTTTTGTCTCTGGCATCTGTAAATAAGGGGTAAATTATTCAGAAAGTACTTACTCAAAGATTTTGTCACAACAAAGAGGTGAGCTTTTCAAAAAACTGCTGGAAGTCTGGAAACAAAAATAAGCAAAATATGAATTATTTTTCTGCCACAAGAAAACCGATGGGGATTATTTACATACGTTTCAAAGAGAATTTCTATCATTTTGAACAAGTCAAGTAGTTTGCTGTTAATGTTTGACAGCACTTAAAACTGGATGTAGTATCTTTTTAAAATAGTCCAGAAATCTGATTTTAGACTAAATGAATTGATCAGCTTCAACAGACTAAGAGGCATTTCAGTGACAAACTGTTTGCACGTAGATCCATCACAACTGATCTGATGGAAACTACTTCATGGGAGTAGCTTCTATATTATGATATTCTTAAAGTAATATTATTGGCTTGCAAAATTACAATCTATCCCTCATTCTTCTTGTCACTATATTTGATTAGATACTTGGATTCCAATGCTTTCATTGAATTACATGACAAAAAGTATCTCGGGCTTAACAAAGTATGCACCAAGCCACATTAATTATTCTTTTCAACCAAACAGACAAAAATTAATAGTTTACTATCTGAAACTATTTCAAACGTAACTGCTACAGTATATGTAATTTATTTTAAATAAAATAACAACAAATATTATTTTTGATAAGCAAATGTGTTTAGATTTCATCAAAATCATAGTGTGACTCTGTGGGCAGAGTGTTTAGTTAATATGGATGTGCAACACATATCATTTGGGGAATGGAATGTTTCATTCATGAAACAGCATGTTTTGGATATCCTTACTGTTTAGCATCTGTCCTGCTAAGAGTGTGTTGAATGTGTGCTGGGAATGGGGGGATCAGATGTTAGGCTTCAGAAATTATTTTGGAGGAATAACTGGTTCCAGTATATGACCACTCTATCGCAAAACACTGTATTCATCATTCACACGCATATGCACACGCATATTGGAGGATTTACTTCCTTTTTTTAAAAAAAAATATTATTATCATAACAAATATTGCAGAAAGAAACAGAAAACATGCAAAAAATACCAGGAAAGAAATTCATGAAAAAGGTTGCCCATTTGCTTCTGGGTACAATTCAAGGTGCTGGTTGTTACCTATACAGTAAAGCCCTACAACCCTGGTCAATTAGATCCTGCAGGGTTGGTGCACTCTGAGTTCCTTCAATTAAACAATGTCATTTCTCAGGACCCCAGAAGTATGCCTTCTCTGTAGCAGTGCCTGTCCTCTGAAATGAGGTTCCTCCCCAAGATCCAGATGGGCCCCACTCTGTTGTCATTTAGAAAAGCTGTGAAGACCTGGCTCTTCATCTTGGCCTTGCAAAGGAGACTGAAACCTCTTGCTTCATTCCATCCAGTCTGTTCTGCTTGCCACCTTTTACCTTTTATTGATCTTACTGTAATTTGTTGTGAATCAGGCAACATACAAGCTTAGATAACAGTAAAAGTAATCATCATCATCATCAAAACAAAACAAAAATGAAAAAGGGGAAGACACTATATTTCACATATTAATCAAATGTCAAGCAGATTTCTAAATCTATCTTTGGTGATTTATTAATTAATTAATGATGCTCTAACATTACAAATATAAAATCTATGTCTCAAAAAAGCATATTGAGCATGTTTTTATTAGTGTCCTTAATCTCAACTTTAAACATACTTTTTAGTTTTTAATACAAAAGGATGTGAGTTTAATTTCAAACATCATGTCCATCATTAACACCTCAGGTTTTCATTAACACCTCAGGTTTCTCAGAGACAAATGAATGTATTTATCATTCTAAAAAGAAAAATATTTCATTTTCATTCTAGTTCTTGAAATAGATAAAAAAGGAAACAAACAAAAGGGAAAATAACCTAGTTTCTCCTCAAAAATGTTATTAATCTAATGGGCCAACCATCTAATAACACTATCAGTAAATACTGCACATATGTACACATGTAGATACATAGAGATTTGGGGGGAAATATTCCTATTTTATTGCACATAAAGTGCAATAAAATATTCCTATACACCAAGTACAATCTGAAGGGTGATTAACAGTATTTTAATTGGGCTAGATCATAGCATATTTCTTCATATTTGTTCCATTTCATTTGTAAAATCCAAGTTAAAAATTTCCAAATTATCTTGTAATTCTAGAAATTCTATTCCAATGTTTATATAGCATACACCTTTTCTTCCCTCTCAACTAAATGGATTTTTATTTTACCAACACAATTTTCAGCTGTAAAACATAGAGGTAACTGGTTTGGGAAAATATTAATTTTTAGTAAGATTTTCCTCAACAGGGAGAAAACTGAATTACTGAAGGTACATCGCACTATGGTCCCTGTATGCAGTAATGGAGTCTATCCTTTGGCTGTCTACACAAGGATGGATCATGGTCACAGCTAAAACACTAATTTGAAACACCTTCAAAATATGCATACCCGTAACTGCCAGTGGGGATAACCATCTTTTGTTTTTCCTCAGAATATCATGGGAGAAATATTACTTCATGCACCAAGCTATGATTTGTTGAAGAGAAATTGAGCCCAGTACTGTAGAATAGAGGCAAACAAAATATAGGTCTCAATGTATGCCATAACAGGGTTTAATGGCTTTTTGCTCCTGTCCAGGTCTGCAACAGAATCCCATTTTGTATACCACTTGTAGCACGTGTGTTATAGGAGAGCCTCTGAGGTTTTGTTTCACCAAAACTCACCAGAAGAGCACGAAGCAAAATTACCCCATTTGGCAATACAAAATAATACTTCTACTGAAATCAGGAGAGGACACCAGCTACTGTATCCTTCACTTAAAAAAAAAAAAAAAAAAGCAAGAAGCTAAGAACTAACAAATTGGCCACTAAAAATGAAATAGCATGTTTTAATATGTCCTCTCTTTACAATCTTTGTTTTATTCATGTATGCTTTCGTATATAACTCTTTTACCCAATGAGTACAATAATTTCCATTTCACTGCTTAATCAGTATTCCAGCCAGCAACTAAAAAATGACATGTTATACATGTGGATGAGGTATGAATAAGCAGTTATTCTACAGATATGCACTGGAGTTCATCAAAACTTGAGATATCAAAACAAAGCAGGTTCATTTCATCCAGGGTGAAGCAGATCCTTCAGTCTTTGACCTTTCCAAAGTTCTGACTCTATCTGTCCACTATACCTCTGAGTAACTGTTTTTTCTGTTAAATTCCTTTGCAATGGGACATGTATAGGAAATATCATGTTCCATCTGTGGAAAACCTCTTGTAGCCTTCATAGGAAAGATTTAGCAATTCTTTTTCAGAAATATTTCAGGAAAACTATATAAAGCCAACCACAGTTTAGAATGGCACAATATGCCCTTTAAAGCATCTGTTGTTTCCATGCTAAGAGATCTCAATAAATGGAATTCAGCTTTTGATTTCCTAGTGAGCATTTCCCATATAATCCCCTTTATACACAAGACAAAGCTAAAAGATGGGTTTATCTAGCCTTTTAACACGTGGCATCCTGTTCTGATCTGAAGCATGGATGCCTTTTGGTACCCCTACTTTTTTATTTATACAATAAGGGGATCATTTTCTGCTTGTTCTACACAGAATTTTTCTATTGGATCTCAAAAATATTTTGTTTTACTCTGGGCAGATGCCATGATCCATCTCTCACTGACAAAAGTGGGAGTGAATACAAAGTTATTCAAGTTTGGCCAGAACTACAAAGAAAAGCTTCAACTATGCTAAAATGAAAGTTATCAGTTTTTGGAAACAGCCTCCCAAACTGAAATGATCTGTCCACAGTTCTGCAATAAAACAGAATAAAGAGTTTAAATAGTTCAGCATCTGTTTTAGCAGAACAATGGCTTGGCATGCTAAAAAGCAAAGACAGTTAGGCTTATTTTATCATCTCAAAGTATATACAGGGTTGAAATGTAGGGCAGAGTAATAATGGGTCCAGGTTGTGGAAAATATACAGGCCTATTTTTTGTTTGTTTTTGGTTCTTTGTATGATTACTGATGCTTTTATCAGAATTCCAGCTATCTTAGATTGTCCTCCAGCACCATTATGTTACAATGTTATTATTATTATTAGTAGTAGTAGTAGTAGTATTTTGTATTATTACTACTAGTAGTAGTAGTAGTATTTTGTATTCTGCTGATTTTTAATACTATTTTTGCCATTGCAATTGCAAGGTAGCCTGTTACATAAATCATACATTAAAAATAAATACTAATTTCAATGAGACCTTGAATTCATAATGCAATTACCACAAATCCATCTCAATGGCAATAGTAGATGCCAATGTTCAGAAGGAATGAAACATCAAAAGACACAGAAATCAGCACTCAGTGACCTATTCCAGAAGTCTGAAATTCACAACCTATTGGCCACATGTGGCCCTTAAACTAAGGATCCTACTCAGCAAAGCCAGAGCATCATACAGATGTGCAGGATGGTTCATGGAAAGCGTTCTAGGAAGAGGAGTGACCTGGTGACAGCAGCCTGCAACTCACCTTAGCCCAGCCTAGCAGGTCTCCTGCTAACAGTGGAGCTTAGCTGCTGAAGCTGCACAGTCAGTACCTCAAGGCCTCCAGCATCAAGCATGAACGTGAATTTGATAGACTGTTCCACTCTGACCATCTTATCCTTCCCCTTCCTGTATCTCAACCATACAGATTTTCTGATCAGTGAAGAACATAGGAGTCCAGGTCAATGAAAGACTGTCTTTAGAACCTTTTGTCAAAAAAGCTGTTAAAACTGGTTATTTCCATCTCCTGAATGTATGCAGAATCCATTGGTTCATCACTATTAAAAAGGCCAAAGTCTTGATTCATGCCCTGGTTAGTCATGCTTGGATTATTGCAGCAGGCTTTGGCTGAGTCACCTGAGACCTCACTCTACCCTTTGCTGCATGTCCACTGGATAAAAATTCAAGATACTAGTACACTTTTATAATGTCCTGGCATTGTACCCTGCATATAGGCACACACAATTATTTGGCCCATATCCCCTGAACCCCATTATCAGGCCAGGATCATTTGGTTCTGCTGCACACCAGTATTCTGATGGTGATTTGGAATGTAAGTGGCATGTGGTCTGAAAATAGAATCCATATATCCATTCACTGTGATTGTACAGTTTTTGAAATAATAGTGCATACTGTTCCCTGGTTTCTTTACTTTGGATAGTAGATTTCAGATCCCTAGCCAAACCTCCAGAGGCAAATCTTGTTACAACTGGTCTTGTTGACCAATTGTAACTAGACTTGTCCCTCCATCAAATTATACATTTCTTTTGTTATTTTTCCATGGGATCTGAGGGTAAGAGTCCATAAAAGATGACGCTGGAAAATTGTCTCTCAGTCTCCGTATGTAATTCAGTTTGTTCATGGTGACAACAGCTCCTCCTACTGTAAATACTAAAAATATTTTTGCATACAGATACAGGTTTTTTCTTAATCTCTTTGATTTTCTCAGAAAACCATTCCAATCCACTGGGAATTAGACTCCAGAATACATCCCAGAGCAAGAAAAGGAAAAAAAAAATAATGTGCTTACCTCAAGAAGCTTACAGCTTGAGGAAGGAAGGAAGGAAGGAAGGAAGGAAGGAAGGAAGGAAGGAAGGAAGGAAGGAAGGAAGGAAGGAAGGAAGGAAGGAAGGAAGGAAGGAAGGAAGGAAGGAAGGAAGGAAGGAAGGAAGGACTTCCATATGCATGTTTTAATATATATATATCTAGAGTTTAATAGTTTTGTTATATGGGGTGACAGTTTTAAGTTTTACTTTGTTTGACGTTCACAGATAAAAACTTTGGCTTCAACCCTGAAAAGAAATGCTTCTTCAATGGTAAGGTCATCAAACTTTTAGTCAATTCAACATACAATGCCCTTTCTTTCTTCTCACCTACCCCTTGACCCAAATTGCACACATTTAGCTACACAGAATCAATTATTTCCTCCTAGGCTTTTCTAGCTGAATGAATACTTACAAATGTATCAATGATGATCCCCCGCACTTAAAAAAAAAATCATAAGATATTTTTAATGATAGAATTACAAACTATTTTCTACTGTCGGTTGGAATCTGTTTGCTTCTTTGTACAATGTCTGCAAACGTCTGAGGTTTCCTTGTTTGTTCTAGCTGCTTATTAAACAAGCCAAGGTCAAACTCAATCTCCACCCCCTGAGTACATACAGCAAGACAGGCTTACCAAGAACTGTTAAAGGAGCAATGATTGTAATTGAGCTCTACACGTATTATATCTCCATGTATGTCATTATTTCTAGTATTTGGGGCGGCTCCCTAATTTGGAAGAGATGGAACATGCCAAGTGAAAATAAACTCTAACACTTCAATGGTTCATGCAAAAGTACAACAATATGTGCAGGTATTTTTCAAGAGATTAAATCTACTGAACAGGGGTGACAGAATGTCCTGATTAACAGACTGACAGAAACATTTCTGGGAAAGTCCATCATTTTTAAGTCAAGATTCTAGAAAAAGAACCTGAGATCTAATACAAGTTAAAACACGGTCTATTACTGAAAATTAGCCCATTGTTTTTATTGGATCCCTCAGTAATCAGTTCAGTGACTGGTATATTTGATAGAAAAGAATGCATAATAAACAAAAAAATTAAAATGATATTGTTTGGACCTATGTTACACTAATACCTTCATCTCTTTTATCAAAACTGTGGAAATTAGCCACTTACATATTTCTGACTAAAATATGGCAATAAATCCTACTGTTCCTCATCAATGCCTGAAAAGATTCTAGTTCTATTTTTAATCCATATGACTACATTTTTAGTATCCCTTTATTTGTTTCTAATAAGCTTGTAAAATAGCCAGAATAGTTATGCCATGTTTCCAAAATTATATTGTGAAACTGACATTGTCCATAGCTTATTTACCATTCTAAGGGTATCTGTGTAAGATTATATCTATATCTATATGTATCTATATATTTATATATCTATACATATATAGGAAGGACTTTGGAAAAGATAGGAGTGGATATCTTTATCAGGTGAAATTTCATAAACTGAAAAAGAGGCAGGGAGGGGAAAGTGGGATTTCCAGCATGGATATCCTCTTTAGTGATGGCAAGAAACACCTGTAATTCTTTCACATGCTTCATCCACTCTCAATGCTAATGGCTACTATACTGACTGTGGACAACTGTAATCTTTACAGTTAACTACTACCAACACCAAATTTAAATACCATATTTAATAATTCATACATTCAGCTATAAGTCAAGTTTTTAAAACCTTACAAATGGGACAAAACCCTGTATGCTTAGGTCTGCCTCTTTCAAAGCACTTCCTACTTTGATCTTATTTGCTTCCCTATCTCCATTAAACTGTAGATCTATATACAGTGGTACCTCGGGATAAGAACTTAATCCGTTCCGTGACTCTGGGCATATCCCGAGTTGGTCGTAACCCGACGCAAATTTCCCCATAGGGTTCAATGTAAATCCAGTTAATCCGTTCCGCCCTCCGAATTTGGTTGCACCCTGAAGCAAATTTTCCCATAAGGTTCAATGTAATTACCGTTAATCCGTTCTGGCGTCTGTGGACCACGTGTCAGGGGCGGGAGAACGGCCGGGCGCCGCAACATGCGGCACGGCAGGAAAAAGGCCGGGCGCGGCGTGGCACGGTGTGGCGGGAGAACAGCCGGGCGCCACATGGCGCCACGCAGCGGGCGAATGGCCAGGCGCCGCGCAGCGGGAGAACGGCCGGGTGCCGCGCCGCGCTGCGGGAAAATGGCTATGGACCACATGTCAGGGGCGGAAAAGTAGCCACGGACCACGTGTCAGGGCGGAAAAATGGCGGTACCCCGAGGCGGAGTTCGCACATCGAGGTAAATTTTTGCGGCCGGAGCTGGTCGTAACCCAAAAGGTTCGTTAGTAGAGGTGCTCGTATCCCGAGGTACCACTGTATAAATTTTGTCTTATATTTAAAGTGTTTGTATCACTGTTAAAATCTCTAGCAGAAATAATTTCATAAAAGAGGAATAAAAATGTACAGTTACCAGGTTCCATTATAAAACTAGCAAAGAAAAAAAGAGGGGTTAATGTTACTGTTCTTGTTACACGATTTACAAAATGATCAGAATGCAACCAAGAAAGCTGCAAAGACGACAGGTCGATCTCTACCCGCCCCCGCCCCCCACTTCAGAGGATGTTTGTAGCTACACTGCTAGGGATTGTCATGTATGCTAGATCAAAACATATTAGAGAATAGAAAGATGTTAAGTACACATTGATATCAATTACATTTTTATCCTGCTCTTCTAAAGAGCATTGGTTTAACTACAAGATCATACATTCACTAGTCAATTCTGACATAACAGGATAACTTGTAATGATAAAGATGGAGATAGAGACTCCTGGCAACTAAGCAGCCATAAACAGCGAAACAGCAATTAAATATCCTACTGCTGGGATATATTTCTAATATTACATTCCCTTAACGTTGATATATATTCCCAATATTATATTTATAGGAATAGGTTGAAAAACGCTTATTTCTTTGTTGCCTGGCATGCACTAAAATGTTTGATAATCCTATTAAGAACATGCAATTCTCAGGATATATGATCCCAAGCCCCTCACAAAAACTAACACACCAAGTTCTGGAGAGGGCTGGAACTGTATCCTGGGAACAGGGCATGGCTGACTAACTAGCTGATTCCTACAATCCCACAATGCAACATTTGTTGCAAACTATGTTTATGTTTTTTTGAACAAATTAAAGAGAATGCCACATGTGGCAAAGTAAGGAACAAATCTAACCTTCAACAAACACTCCATACTAATAACATATTAAAAGGCAGCTATGTCAGTATAGTACAGTACGGTACGGTACAGTACAGTATATAAACAAGCTTGGGAAAACGTATGTCCAGGAGCAGCTAATCTCACTTTCCTGTTGCATATAATACAGTGACATTGTAAGAAGTATGATACACAAACCACTTCCTTCAAATAAGATCTAACACATTTACAAAATTTCCAATGCAAAATATTCTCATATAAAGAATGTAAGAACATGTATTAAGTTCCTATAAATCAACAAGTGTTCACTAAAATACTGTAAAGAGATTTGCCTCAGCTACAGAAAATACACACGCCTGTACTAATAACTGGGCAATGGTAATGAAATTTGTACATATAACTATTTTACATCTTGGTGTTAAAACTGTTGATCTTCCTTGTTGATATAAAGGTTAATGTTGTTTTGCAAAAGCATAAACTAGCATTGAAACTTACTTGTTCTGAAGATAATTCTTGTATGAGAGGAGAAGTTCCAGATTGATTGGTGACCTAGTGTTTCTAGCCAAGCAAGCAAGCAAGCACAAGTATTAAAGGAACCTGAAAACTGGCCTTTTTCATTAGGTGTGTTAATTTAGAAAAATGACTGAGAACTTCAAAGCTTTGAACACAAGCTTGAATGTTGATGAACAACAGTGAAAATGACTTTCACTTTTAAGTATATATGCCTACGCGCACCAATACTATGTTTGCTCAAGGTTAAGAATGCCACCCTTTTCCCAAGAAAATGTAGATCTACTACAATATACTTGATAGCATGGTAAAGCTTTTAAGCAGGTTGAATTTACTTCAAAGCAATCAAATGCCAGAAACTTCCTAGCCAAAAAAAAAAAAAAAAGAGGCAATTTTAACACATTCAATTACAAGATTATTAGAAGATCAAAGTCTCTTCTATTAAGACAATTCCTAGTTTATCATTCAAAAACCACTCAGGTTTAAATGCTTGCAACCCACCCTTGTAACTATAAATTATGAACTGAGCTTTTAAAACAAAACTAAAATCTGCTCCTTTCCAATTACCATGTCTACATATATTGCAGGGATATGCCACTGTTTAAACATTAAACAGCCTTGTTATGCCTAAGAAATTTAGAATCATTATTATTTTTTCTGAAGACAATTACACCTGTCCTTTCAATAATGTGTGACCTGCATAAATGAGTAACAGAGATATTTTTATACCCAGGGTGAAAAATTGAAGTCTCAACACACAGGAACATAGGGCTGATAAAAACTAAAGGTTTTAAGTAGAATCCCTTCTCCCCCAAAGCTAGTACTTTCAACAGCAGTCATTTCCAAATGACATAAGAGCAACCAAAATCAACTGTGAGGTGTATCCATTGCAATCAAGCCTGTTTTCCTTATCCAAGGGTGAAGAAGGGTAAATTTCTCTCTTTCTCTCTCAGACACATAAAGTAAGTAAGTAAATAAAGGAATTATCCAAACTAAATGTTCACTTAACTCCCATAAGGAAGTGAAGAGTTGTTCAGCATGACCAACAACCCACAGTAGATCTTAGCAATCAAGCAGCACATAAGAAATCTGGCTATGGTGTACTAACTAGCCTGTTCCCTTTAGCAATTTAGAAAATACAGGCGAGCCTAAAAGCAGCAGCAGCCAATGCCACAGAATTTGTCAGCGGGATTCTTTTCCTACCTATCCAGGCCCTTAAAAATGTGTTCTAGCCTCTGAAATTCATCCAAGCAACTAAGCAGAGATAGCTGTCCTGGGGAATGCCTATCAGACCACCAGGTTCTTTATGTTACCTGAGAATATTCTAATGTTTTGTTTTGTTTTGTTTTAATGGACCAATTTAAATAGGAAGAAATAAGGTCAATATTTAAAAATGTTTCTCAGCCCCAAACTGCACAACCAAGTGCTTCCCCCCCCCCTTTTAGAAATGTTATCCTCACCCAGAAAGAAGACAAAGCTAAGTTACAGTAATGGTGAACATCCCAGGGAGATGGCTGGTGGAGCGGGGGGTGGGGGGGGTGGGAAGGTCAATGAGCAATGTCAACAGTTTTCATTCAGGAAACTGTATGTTTTGTGATTGGCTGGACCCACAATAGCAGTGATTTTGTGCATAGCCAAGCAATCTGCCATTTTCTGAAAGCATCCGTAATATGCCTTCTCAATTTCAGATGTATTGACAACACAATAATGTTGCCTATCTCTGGCCTAAGGAAAGAATGAAATATACAGCAACAGGGAGGGAGCTTTCTATCCCCAGTCCTGGGAGACTGCTCTGCAACAGGCTTCTACTGAGTTCAGTGCTTCTTTCTGAATCACTCTATTAACTGCAAATAACATCTGCAGTGTTTCTGCATATACCTTGGCTTCTGCTCTACAGTACACGAGGGCAGGAAAAAATAGTCCAACCTGTCAAAATCAGTACTGTGGGAGACAGAAGAGGAATGCAAGTCAAAATAGGTAAGGAAATGGTTAGAGAACTCCTAGCTGCTCTGAATGAGTTCAAATCTCCTGGACCAGATGGTTTACACCCCAGGGTACTGAAGGAGCTGGCAGATGTGATCTCAGAACCCCTGAATGAAATCTTTGAGAGCTCCTGGAGCATGGGGGAACTGCCAGAGGACTGGAAAAGAGCTGATGTGGTTCCAATCTTTAAAAATGGGGGGGAAAGTGGATCCGGGAAACTACAGACCAATCAGCTTGACATCAATATCTGGGAAAATCCTGGAATAGGTAATCAAGCAGTGGGTTTGTGAGCACTGAGAAATGAACAAGATGCTTACTAGAAGCCAGCATGGGTTTGTTAAGAACAGTTCATGTCAAACAAATCTTATTGCCTTCTTTGATAAAGTGATTAAATTAGTGGACCAAAGAAATGCTGTGGATATAGTATACTTAGATTTTAATAAGGCAGTTGATAAAGTAGACCACAGCCTACTTCTCGATAAGATAAAACAATGTGGGATAGACAGTTCTACTACCAGATGGATTTGGAGTTGGCAATGGAACTTAACCTATGTGGAAGGAAGTATTTTAGTGGGGTACCTCAAGGTTCTGTCTTGGGCCCACTGCTCTGCAACATCTTCATAAATGACCTAGATGAGAGGATTGAAGGGGCGCTCATCAAATTTGTGGATGTCACAAAGCTGGGGGAATTGCTCACACTTTGGAAGATAGATGCAAGATTCAGAAGGATCTTGACAGACTTGAGCATTGGGCCCTATCCAACAAGATGTAGTTAGTGGAGAGAAAAGTAAAGTTCTGCACCTAGGCAGGAAAAACCAGATGCACAGGTACAGGATAGGCAGTACCTGACTCAACAGTAATGCCTATGAGAGGGATCTAGGTGTCCTGGTGGACCACCACTTAAGTATGAGTCAGCAGTGTCCTGCAATTGCCAAAAATCCAGTGTAGTCCTGGGCTACATCAACAGAGGGATAGTATCAAGATCAAGGGAAGTGATAGCACCACTTTACACCACACTGGGGAGCCCACATTTGGAATACTGGATCCAGTTCTGGTCACCATAATACAAAAAAATGCTGAGGCCCTAGAAAGAGTGCAGAGAAGAGCAACAAAGATGATAAGGGGTCTGGAGGCTAAATCCTATGAAGAACGGTTAAAGGAACTAGGTATGTTTAGCTTAATGAAGAGAAAACTGAGGGAAACTATGATAGCAGTCTTCCAATACTTGAAGGGCTGCCACAGGGAAGAGGGCATTGATTTATTCTCCATAGCACCTGGTAGGACAAGAAGCAATGGGTGGAAGCTCGTCAGATGGAGATCCAACCTGGAAATGAGGAATTTCTTGACAGTGAGTGCTATTAAGCAGTGGAACAGCTTGCCTCCCGGAGTTGTGGATGCTCCAGTGCTGGAGGTTTTCAAGAAGAGATTGGACTGAGATGGTCCAATTTGTCTGAGATGGTGTGAGGACTCCTGCCTTGGGCAGGAGATTGGACTAAAAGATCTCCAAGGTCCCTTCCAATCCTATGATTCTATGAAACTACACATGTCAGCCAGAGCCCTTCCCTTTCATTGTTCTTAGCTCTAGGGGGATGATTCTGTGACTAGCTCTTAGGTATGATGAGAGATGTCATATTCCCCTAAAGTTTGAAGCCATGGAAAACCAAGATTTTTTCCCTGTATATTTCTTTTAGGGAATAACAAAGGAAAGTAGAAAAGGATGAATCTTTATTACAGTCAAAGGCCAGAGATAAAAAGTACATCTGAAAATAGCTAAAAAATCATTAAATAAAAGTAGTCTAATACAGGCAATTGTAATAGTTGGTATAAAAAGTATGTTACAACTGTAGAGATCTTTCACCAATTGAAGTCTAATTTTCATGGCTGCTGCACAGCATTTTGCTATGATCTGAGTTATAAATAATTTATAATCTAAAAAAAGGATGAACATATAAGTATTGTCAGATCGCCTGGGGTAGTGATGTAAAAGACGCAGGATATAGGCATTACGAGTATCTCCATAGATAGTACAATAAAATAACATGTGTTGGATTGTTTCAAATCTCCAGTTCTACATGGGCAAACACATTTCTCAAACAGGATTTCAGAGTATCCTCCTTATAGTAATGCCAAAGGCAAAATCTTATGCCTTGTTCAAAAGGAATGTATCTACATTCATTTCTTTACATGTAGTAAGTGGCATTGCTCAGCTTCAAAGTCTCTAAGGCTGTTTCTGAATCATAAACTTTTCCACTGCCTTCAGATCAAAAAAGACTTTTTAATATGCAATCCATAGTGATACAGGAAACCATTGCATACCGACATTGCATCTGTCACACAACACAAAGCTGTCATCAAATTAGGGGGTACATTCTAATGTTGTAATACATATAAAAAGGCCTTTCTTGTTAACAGTTGCTTTTCTGATTTTAAATGAATAGATCAGTAGCACAATTCAATAATTAGTAAAATATTCAGTCTATGATGTATGTGTGGAGGCTAGAGCAGGAGCAGATTGATTCATTATCAACTGGAGCCTCGCTTGATGACTGCTAGGCCAAACTTTACACAGAGTGGTGGACAGATCCTGTCTTTAATACAAACTCAAATGAAGTGGAGTAGTTTTATCCACAGATGTGAATAGTCACTATTCATATGTGTGGGGGGGGGGGGGAAGGCTCCTTTAAGACATCACAGGGATAGTGCTAGGGTTCAGAGTTTTGACTCTGCTAAAACAATAATAAAAATGTGATATATAATTGTCAAAAGTAAAACTAAAATGAAATTCAAAATTTGCAAATAGAAGCTCTTGCTTCATTTTGCCATTCTTCATTCTTCACAACTTCTACTTGGGTTTTTTTCTTTGGTCATAAAAAGAATGTGATGAAACCCAGAAACTAATTTGTATAAAAGAGAGTTTCATCAAAATTTACAGTTCACTGTAGGAGAAGGTCTTGTATATACAGAATAAATAATTGGCATGTTTGGAAAGCTATCATTTTGTCTATTAAATTAAGATAAAAAGAAGCAGTACACAGCTAGAAAAGTCAATCAGGTTGAATAGGTCCTTTTCTGATTGTTGTTATGTAGCTAATGTAAATACATTTCCTTTTTCCTTTTCAGTAAAAAAAAGTGTTTTTCATTTGAGGTCAGCTTGTGTGCCAAAGCTTATACCAACTTGGAAATCATGCCCCCTGCCTAGCAGCTCTTTCATCAGATATGAATATCATGTGTAAGAGAGAATATGCGTGTCTGAACATTTCCATCTAACATTCTCCCAAATGCATTCATTTAAACAAATCTATTTCAGGGGATGGCTGAACCCATATGGTGTAAAGTTAGACTTCTCCTTCCAAAACTCTTCTGTGTGTCTCCATATCTTGGCTCCAGCTCTACTTTTGGATAGTAGCTTTATAATTTCTGCTACCAATATACCTGGCATTACTTCCTGGCATCTACTTCCTGCCCCTCATATGCTTTCAAAATCTATGCTTACTTTCTGGTGATTAAAGGATCAAAATACAAAAAGTGAAATAATTGCAGAAGTGGCACTATTTGACCTCTTAGTATAGAGGCATGGGACTAGAGGACAGAGACTTTGCACTCCCGCCACCCTCCCAACCAATATCATGAGACAAAATCAATGTGTATTTTTTAAAGAAGTGAAAAACTTTTTAAAAATATGAAATGTAGAAAATGTATTAGAATTGCCCATATCACAAGCTGCAACTTAAAAGAAAATACAAGGCTCTGTGCAGACCACAAGATGGCATTACTCTGTTACAAATAAAAATTGTACACTGTAAAGAGAGTGGAATAGGATTATAAACAGAATATAATCACACGCAGCATGAGATAATTGGTAAAAGCTGGAAATCTATACAATTCTCCCACTTTTACAGAGATATACAAAACATCAAACTTTTAGCACAGAACTCATGAATCATGAAACTAGAGTAAAATTCCTTCTCTAGAACCAATTACATACTAGGATGAATGTTCTTTTTATACAGGGAATGAGAGGTCATTAGGCATGATGCCTCACAAAAATAAATACTGCCCCCCCAAACTTTGTAACATATAACGATAAAGTGACATAATTTTACTAAAAGTTACATTATAATCATTAGTAATAGCCAAACTAATCACGATTTCCCAATATCATTTCTTTGTCAGGATCACATTAAAGGATGAAATTAGCAATCATCAATGGAAATAATAGTTTTACTTAATGCAAAGAAGTAGTGTGTTATTAGATAGATTTCTTTTAATATGTAACATGCTACTAAATAAATTAATAATTTACACTGGAATACATGCTTCCCATGCTGTACAACAGTGCCTCCCTCTGTTTTATCTCTCATTCTTTGATTAAGAATCCAGAATACTGCATAGAACCTTTTATAAAATTCATTTTCTCAGCAGACTACTCCTTTGATCTTGCCATATCATTTGCCCCATCTAAAATATTTCTTTCAGGCTCTTTGAATAAATAAATGCAGCATAATAGAAGGCCAGACAGTTTTAGAAGTGAAGTTCAAAGCCAGAAAACTTTTTAAAAAATCAATGTTCCCCTTTGTTAAGCTGGAAATCTAAGTAACATCACAGAGTAAATCCCAGAGACATTTATAAAAGAACGCTTGAATACATAATTACAAACTGATTGTCTCAGAAACTGGAAAGGTGAACAATCAGGTCATTTCAAAAATTGTACAGCGACTGATTTGGATTTTCCACTGAACATACAGCAACACTAGAGAAGCAGCCAATCTTAGCTTTACAATTAATATATCTGAATGTTACAGGAATTTCCACATATGTTCACTATATTCACACTCTGTATTTTTGGTAAATGTACATGTAAATATAAAGATATTTAGATGCTTTTTGTTATTAAAGAAATGCTTCTTATGCTCTGAAAGAAAGGGCTGACTCCCTTTGGCAGGGCTAATTACTATGTATCTGCCTCACACTGAAGAAGGTAATCCAGCCAATCACACCAGAAGACATTAGAATGGATCTGAAAAAAGAAAGGGATGAACCAAGATAAAGATGCAAAGAATAGTAAAATTATATTCAACACTTAAGACCTGACTTGGAATACAAACTTCATTTAAATCCTAGAAGTGTGATAGGAAAGGGCAATCAAGGGATTCTTGCATGCTGGCTGGGTAAATCTATAAGAAGTATTGAGAATGTTTGTCTGTAGGAAGCCAAGAGCACATTGAACAAATAAAAAGAACAAAAGACCAATAAATGGAAGAGCAGACTGAACAAATATAACAGCTAAAATGAAGAAATTCACTTGCGTTTCAAATGAGGTGGAGACAAAAGAAACAAGCAGTCAGAAAGGAACTGATTGGGACACATAGAGGCATAGGCTATTTACTAAGGATGGGTGACTTTCACCCAAAGTCCCCACCTTTACATTGTTTTGAATATAGCTCTGCACATAAGAAGAGCATACTTGTATTTTGCAAATGACAAAAAAAGGTGGGGGGAAAGAGCAATTACTGGTGACTGGGACCAGTGATAATGTTAGCTTAATAGGAACTATTGTATAGTTAGCTTAATAGGAACTATTGTATAGTAAGTCTAAAGAGAAATATTCAAGTCCACATGTGCATTTTTGATTTTTGGAGATGTAATGCCTATTACATCTCCAAAAATATACTGGGCTACAAGACTCTAGTTTATTCTGAAAGCACAGCCTAATTTGCACCATTGTACAAATCCATGTAGATTGCGTCCTGTCCACTAAGTTTGCAGAGAGAATGCATAATTGCAGAAAAAACTGCTCTGAACATGACTTTTTTAATGCAATTTCATTCTCTCCACAAGCTTCACAGTTGTTCTAAATATTCATTCCTCCACATGTTACTGGATCTAAATATTACTGGTAATAGTGCAAACACTGGAGGGCCACTTATTACCAATACTTTAATCTAAACAAGACCCTCTTATTCGCCAATGAAAGAGAGGCAGTGCTGAATAAAGTACCTGTAGTAAGTTTCCCAAAAACATAAAAAGGTGGGTGGTTTAGTATGCAAAAGATTCCCCTTTCCATGAGTATGTAGCAATATGCATTATCTGGGTTAAACCACAGAACCATTGAAAAGTAGATATATTCAAAGCTTTTATTTTCCCCTTTCCAGATTTTCAGAGAAAACTGGGGACAGTAAAAAAAAAAAAAGAAAGAAAGAAAGAAACCAATAAAAGAGAATAAGAATGACCCAATGGATCACAGGGTTGTCTAGTTGACTGTTAACAACAGAGGAAAATATCTGTAGCTCAGGGTTGAACTATGTAGTCCTTGCTGCTCTCTGAGCTTGGTTGTTTGCTTGCAGGTGTTTCATTACCCAACTAGGTAACATCATCAGTGCTAGTGAGTGTGGTGTTTGCTCTCTGTTTATATAAGTAGCTTGTCCTGCCAGTGTTGGTGGGGGTATGGTTTTCTCCTTGATAGTGCCTTGATTAGGGTATTGTTTTCTGATTGATTTTTTGTCTGGTATTAATGCCTACTTATCTGGGTGTTGGCTACTGAGGAAGATGTGTGGTGGCCTTTTTGTTTCCTTCTCAGCTTTTTTAATTGTCTCTTTTGATGTAGCTCTATGTGTCTATTGATGGCTGATGTGTCTTCCCTTTTTGTAATTAAAAAGCAATAAAAATTTAACAAAAAAACAGAACAAAATAAAAAACCAAAATACTATTAATATTTGAAAAGTTATTAGTAGAAATACTGAGGACAATAGAAATATAAGAAGATAGGCAATTGCTCAACATTAAAATTAAATTTAAAGCTAAAATCAAAGGATTTTACACTGTACTAGCAAAGCGACATGTTACATATTTCCATAAGTACTGTATATTTTCAAGACAGTAAGAGAATTAAGAATATAATCAGCTAAAAGAAAGCTGCTTATTAATTATTTGTAGCTGAGGTTACTTTAGGTTTAGCTAGTATTCTTAAATAAGACTTATATCTTGCTATTTCCTTATATAATTATGTACTTCTTTCCTTTAAAAAAGGGCACTTGGTAACAAAAAGTAGTTTTTGTGTAACTGTTTTTTCCCCTTTTCTTTAAAACCTGAGTGAGCTTCCAGAAACAGTTTTTATACATTTACATTTTAGATGTTTGAAAATTATCTACATGCAATTAATGATAAAGAGATTTCTAAAACAAGAAAATTTGAATTGGTAAATTACTGGGAGTAGAAAAACAGTGTGCATTTTATACTTTTGTTGCCACAAACATCTGAAATTACACTCATATTTCACAGCTTTAAAGAACATTTCATGTTAAGGAAGGGGAAAAAAAGGATAGATAATACAAACCATAGATAAAAAGATAATCTATATTCCGCATAGATTATCTAGCCTTCTGTTCACATTGAATAACATAACTGATCAGTGTGAACAGAAGGCTGGATAATACATCAATGTTCTCAGTGGTTTTCCAGGAGTTAGAAGATATTAGTGCTTTGTGATTCAAGCTAATTATAAATTTTAAAATGCAACAGAACTGTATTCTTTGTTTTCAGTGAGAAACAACTGAATTTCATCTCATGGCTGTAGGAATTCTGGAGTTTGGGGGATGCATGAATTCCACAGGATGTATATATGTACTTTCATCAATTACTATTGTAAAAGGTCTGAAATGGTTTTTTAAATTACATGTCACCTCTACTACTGCTGCTTTCTTTTTATTGGATTTAATAGATAAGAAAAGAAGCTTGTCTTTGATAATGGAGCAAATAGAAAATATTTTGGCAATATGAAGCATGCATACGGGTAGGGAGCATCTATGAATTACTCTCAAGGAAATCTGGAAATTGCAAAGTTCATTTTTTTTAAATGGATCACATTTATTACTAATTTTTGCAGATACAGGAACCTGCACAGCATGCAACAGTACAAAGATCATCTTCAGAATTATTCCATGGAAGAAATTCACACAAAATTAAATGTTGTTGTGCAGCATAATCTAAATTTCTGGAATTGGATATGGGATAATCATAAAAAAAAAGAAAGAAGTATATATTTATTGTAAGTTTTAGCCTTGGGACAGGGTGCAATACCAATTGCTATAATAGATACTTTAATAATATACTAGCTTTATTGGTAAAAGTCAAAGAACTATGTGTTGTTTCTTTTGTCTTATGGAAGCCTAGCATTGCAGAAAGAAAAATTCACAATTTTGTTTTTTTTTTTTTTTAATGCAGAAGGTTTTTTACCTTCCTCCATAAGTAGACGGTGTGAAATAAGTCCTAAACCAACCTTAAACAATTTTATGCTGTTAACTAAAGACTCGAAGCTGATATTCAGACCCACTACTTAATTAACATCATTTATTTTAAGTGATTAAGAAATAAACTAGAAAGACAGACTGATTTAAACAGAGAATCATGCCTGTGTAGCAAGGACTATGCTATGGTAGGCTGCAAAAATACAGTGGTTTCTTACATGGGGAAGAAATACATTTTATTTATTTTTTTATTTTATTTGTTAATAAGAACAGAGGCACCCTATAAATGAATGATAGTTGCAGTAAAATTACTTTAACTTTAGCTAGCATTTCTGGATGAGATTTACTGTGATGAAATCATGTATGTTTTCTTCTACTGCTGTCATTTGGACAAAATACCCACTTAACACCTTTAAAGTTATCAGGTTTATTTAAGAAAATGTTTCTAAATAGTCAGTCCCTCTGAATCAAGGATAGATTTCTTTCTCTGGAAAGGGTGTTATGTTACCTTTCCGAAGTTATTAGAATGAAAAATATAGCAGATTACAGGCAGGTTTTTGAAACCTCCATTTCTATTCTATAGAATTTAGCAGATACTGAGCTGATTACTCAGAATTTTAACTAATACAATTACTTTGGATTATTTTATTTTTTTAGATTTGCTTTATTTCAGATTCATGTTTGCTTTTCTTTTGAAATGGTATAAATTGGAAACTGTGAGCTCTAGTCCTGCCTTAGGCACGAAAGTCGGCAGGGTGACTTTGGGTCAATAACTCTTTCTCAACCCAACTTCACCTCACAGGATTGTTGTTGTGGGGAAAACAGGAGGAGGAAAGAGGTACGTTCGCCACCTTGAGTTATTTATAAAAATAATAAAGGCGGGATAAAAAAATCTAAAAAAAAAAAATCAGCTTCATCAGTAAAACCAGAACATTTCTGTGAAGGGCACAAGCAATGGTAATATACTAAATCATCTTTCAGTGAGCAACCAAATTTGCAATCGAGGGGGGCTTCTTTGAACCAAGTTTTGAAACATGTATCCCATAATAACAATAAATAAAAGAAGTTCATACGAACATGATGCTGATTCTCCCCCCCCCCCTTTTTTTTTAAATTAATGGATTAGTCAGGCCAACTTCTGAAAAGAAATCGCCATTAGAGGCACATTTATAAATTGTGCTGTTTATAAAAAAAAGGAAAATAAACCTCAGAATGTGGGGGAGTAATAAATGTGTGTGTTTGGCAGTAACTCCACTAAACCAACTCGGAACAATACAGGAAGTTAGCCCAGAGGTGGTTTTCAGGTCATTAATACAGTACTATATTCCCTGGGGTTTGATGTAATCAGTACTCTGCTAAGATGTCTAGGCATGAGGCATGAGACCAGTTATCTTGAGCCTGTCCATAAACTAAAATAAATATATGCCCTATAGTGTACGTACTTTCAGATTTAAGTGATCTGCATTAGTATATGCGGTGAACATTCTTAACGCCAGGTTTCAATGGGATTGACATAAAGCCAGAGCAACAAATATTTACCCTTTTTTTGGTTGAGAAAATGTTAACTCTCACAAAATGCCTCCTTCTACTCTTGGCCAAGTCACACATTTAATAACCAAGTTATTTAATAATGACAAGTTCAGAAATAAAACACTGGACAAATTAATACCCTAACTTCTTCACAGGATCGGAGTGTCCTCGAAAAATCTTTAGAAATGATACTGAAGGGCAAATTCTACTGCAAAGCTTGTAAGTTGGCCCTCCTGATGCTCCCTACACCTTTTGCAACCAATCTCCACTCATTCATAAAAACATTGAGATGAAACAGGTCTCACGAGTTTAAATGGAGCTTACCTCAAAATTAAGGACAAAAATATAATTTTGCTGTATTGTTTCTGACTGGGAAGTAGAGAGTGGGTGAGCTCACACATTGGACTAAGCCAGGTACAGTAATTAAGATCACAATGGGATGCCATAGAAACTTGTTCATATATCATCCTGCCCCCGCCCCACTTTTCTCCCAAATTTGCATTATGTCTTAGCATTATGCATATGAATAAAGACAGTACAGTTAGGATTTTATGGCTCGCATATCAAAACAACTTGAATGGCCTTAGGTGCTAATTGAAAGGTTAGAGAAAAATCTATTTATTTAAAGGTGCAAATGAATGAATAGAATGTTATCTATTTAGTTATTTAATTTGTTACAGCTGGAGAAAACCAATTTATTTTAAGTGCAGTGGCAAAAATCAAAACATTATTATTACCAGTGCTGAACTTGGAAAACTTTATGTTTTATGTTTCAGGTGAAAATGAAAATGATACTATTTTGCCAACTTGCAGCAGTTTTTCATGTAACCTTATTTATTGCACTGCTACCAGACCTCAGGGTGAACAAATGTCTTTTTACTGACTAAATTACCAGGCAGCTGAAGAAACCAAAACTCTTTTTTCCCCCTTCCTTTCTCTCTCCCCTCTTTCTTTTTTTTGGCTAATCAAAATCATTTAGCATTACAACTCAGTTTACTAGAATGAAGAGCTCTGGGAAATTAAAAAAGGTAAGACTTCTATTACTGATTTTCTAGTTGCAAAACAAATAGCATACATTCTTAAAACAGCATATTTATGCCCATGTTATTGCCCTCCTTCAACAGCCACATACTCTAAAAATGGGGAAATTGACTATAAATACAAACTTAGGCCCATTATTGAGGAGAGCCAGTTTGATGTAGTGGTTAAGGCATGAGGCTAGAAACCAGGAGACCATGAGTTCTAGTCCCACCTTAGGCACTTAGTCAACTGGGTGATCTTGGGCCAGTCACTTTCTCTCTGTCCTGGGAAGCAGGCAGTGGCAAGCCACTTCGAAATCTTGCCAAGAAAACTGCTGGGACTTATCCAGGCAGTCACCAGGAGTCAACACGGACCCAAAGGCACACACACACACACACACACACACACACACACAAAGGCCCATTATTGGACCATGATAACATACATACATAAAATAATTTAGGAACAGTTCTCTCTCCTAAAAAACGTTTTGATGCAGCCAACTTTAAAACAGTACTCAGCAACAGTAGATAAACAACTAGATGTAAGAGAATACTGAAATTCACTTAGGGCTTCATTTTCCTAAGGAGAATATTAGCTCAAGTTGCTTTTTCTCTCAACAATCCTGCCAAAATACTGATCTTCCTATTTGTTGCCATTGATATGAAAAACTACTTCCTGACATCTGTTCTGAATTTGTAGATTTTAATTTTCATTAATGCCTCATATTCTATTAATGCCTCCTTCCTCAAAATCCTATTGAAATTATCAACACAGCAGCTCTAAAATCTTCAGCAATCATAAGCATTCCTTTGGTTCTGTGTTTTTCTTCATTAAAATAATATAATATGTAGCCTAATTTTTTTAAACATGTTTTTTAGGATATGTGCATGGAGGTGTTCATGGAGTGTTTTTTTTTTTAATGCAAACAGAGAAGATATGAATAAACAGAATGCAAATGCTGCAGTGTAATGCCTTATAAGAATACACACAGGAGTAAAAAAAAATAATACTCAAAACAAATGTTCTGTTTTATACATAACTAACTTGTTAAAACTGCTTGTTTTTGTAATTATTTACCATAGAATTTACTGCATTATTCTCACTACAATATAACTTGTTTCCTTCATAACACTCACTTGTTATGTATATATGTGTATGTGAGACAGAAATACAACTAGGTTATTAAAATGCAGATATATCTGTATCTATTAATGTTCTAAAAATAATTTACAAGGCTGATCCTTTTAAAACATTTCTGATATTTCTTGATACTTTGAAATGCTTATTTAGACATACAGTGTCTCAACCAATTGATGCTAGATTTGACTGTACTCTCTAAAGTATTTGTCATAAATTTTAAGGGTATTAAATATTAGGTTGCTCTGTTTTATTTTATCAATACGTTACTAATTTATTTTTCACATTATTTTCTTATGTGGACATTTATGTGCATTACCATAGATGTTTTAACTATGTTACTGTATGTTGATGTGGTTATCATTAGAAGCCTGAATAAATTGCAACTGTGTACAAAGTTGATAAAAAAAATATCCCACAAATCTTCAGATGCAGAAAGAGTGTACGTCTGGGATGACTGCATGGGAAATACATATGGATTAGCACAAGGATGCTATTACTAGATTCCAGAGAATGTATTTGTGGCAATATATTTTTAATTATTTCAGTAATTAAATCTCTGTATTATATTCATTTAAAATACTACAGACTGTTATGTAATCTCCCAATTACATCTGGGTTTCACAGTAAGCTGATCGTTATTACTTCTAGTTCCTCTGAAATATCAAGTAGCAGTGGAAAAACTTGGTATAAAGTGTAATCAGAACCAGTAGCCCAGGGACATGGTTGATTCCTACATAGGAAAACAGATGCAGATACTGAAAAGTCTTTGTCATTCTTTGTCTCTACACAAGTAGTCCCTAGTTTAAGAATGAGTTCCGTTCCCAAGGTCTGCCCTTAAGTCAAATTTGTATGTAAGCCAGAACAGTATTATTGTATAGTACTGTGTAAGTAGTATTATGCAATGAACTCAAACCATTGTGTATTGAACTTGAATCACTGTGTATTTAATTCTAATTTTGCTACAATAGGCTCCGTTCTTAACTATGACTCGTCTGTAACCCAGGCGTTCTTAACCTGGGGACTATCTGTACCACAGCTCAGAAGAAAAGGCTCTCTCTGATCGTCTTACAAGGCTTCTGCCAGTGTAGGACTATGGTTAACAAGTTGGACTAGTCTCAGGAGATCCAGGTTCAATTCCTTCCTCAGCAGGGAAGCTTACTGGGTCACTCTGGATTAGCCATTCCCTTTCAGTCCAAACTACCTTACAGGGTTATTGTTGTGAGGAAAAAGGGGAGGAGGGAGTGCTATATACAGCATGCTGAACTTCTGGAGGAAAACTGGAATATAAACATCGTTAATAGTAGAGAGAGAGAAAAAAGCTTACCTTTGGTTCACATTTCCTGTGGCAAACATATTTGCAAACTAAGAAAAAAGAGAAAGAAAACATGGATTTACTCTAATACCACACATATAAATAATCTATCCTCAGATTATTCTTGTACGTTCAGTTCTTAAAAATGTCTTTCACTGAATACTGTAGATTTTCAAACCAATACAATGCACACATCTTACCCTTTTCCTCTGTTTTAATCATATTAGTAATTCTGAAATGTATTCAGAATCCTTTTAAAACTTTCCTATGTGCTTTTTTTCCTATTTAATGTTAATACCTGAAATAACTTTCAGAAGGATCAGCTAATACCACAATTGCTGACTATAATCCAGTATTTTTAAGAAAGACACTCACATGTATCAGAAAATAGCCAGGGTAATTAAATTATAATTTACTTCCAATGAAGCAATTAAAAACTACTGAGTCTCCTCAAGACCAGACTGAATCACAAGTTCTTCCTCTCAGGTGACCATGAATGATATAATCATACGTCTCAATCCAAAACTAAAATTGCTTTCACAGCACTCAGGAAACTGAGTTTAAGGAAGCAGTTTAAAAGTGTTATCTGTTGCAATCCTTATTTAGAAGAGGAGATTCCTGAGCACCAAACCAAAGGAAAAAAAAATCCCCAAAGCATTCACTAATTGATACTTGAAGTGACCCGCAGATTTTTAGCAGAGCAGGTTCAAATAATACATTAATGTAAATTCCTCCTTAAGAATAGCCTTCCTTAATTGGCCAATTGCATAATATAAAGGAGGCTGTTGTCATCTGATGTGTGTCACAAGGCATTTGTTTTCAAAGGTTTATACAGAGGTTCCATTTAGCTATCACAGTTAAGAATTTTATACTGGATCTATACACGTATTCTGTACACATATTGATGTGCACTGATTGACACACATTGATTGTACAGACATATTAATGCATAATTTTCCCAAGCTTTGGTCCGCAACCCATATTGGAGAATGATGACATAATGTTAAAATCCTAGGGAGGGTACACAGAGATCAAAAGTTGTGAACAAACACTTCAGCAACAAACCATAATGTGTTAGCAAATATAAGACTTAAAATGTATATTATTTTCATCTAATCTTAGGAAAATTCAAAAACTTAGCAAAAAATTCTACAATCCAGCAGAAAAGCTGGTATACCTGCAATGAGTGCATTACATTTTAATTATCTGACTGTTAATTGTACTGTGACTGAACAACCCATTTGTACCAAAAGAAGAGATGAGACTCCTCCAGCATTCAGAAGGTGGGAGGGATTCATCAAGGAACTTAAACCCTTTAGTCCCACCAAAAATCACAATCAGGATGAACAGCTATATGGTTCACATACAGCACATATGGTTCAAACCCATGTGTTTCTGAGTACTTGATATTGCTATGATTCTCCAATTCTAGACCGGAATGAAAAGGCTTATGAAGAGGCACCCTAAAGTTTGTGGGGGTACTGGTTAAGAGATTTCTGGGGAGGGGGGTCTTCCTCTAGCTACCTTCCCATTCTCCAATCCTCTACACTAACTTTTATTTGATGGCTACAGTGGCTCCCACCTCCAATCTCCTCCTTCCCTCTTGGTCCGATTGACACACCCATTCTAAAAGTGCCCCATCACTACGGCCTAGCCACACAGCAACCCCAATGATTGAAAAAAGAAATCCTTCTACTGCCCATGCACCAACAAGTGCAACAAGTTCAGCTGTTTGCCACTCATATTTTGAAAACTGTTTCTTGAAGACAGCACACTGCTACTGCAGGCTTGACTAGATGACCAGCACCACAGCATGCCAATGCTGCTGGTATCAGGAGGAGGTGGTACTTTGGGATCTCTCTTGACCAAAGGCCCTGGAGTAATGTCTTTTTGTTTGGCTCTTTAGAGTTCAGACTACAGTATGTTCAAATGTCACAAATAAAAAAGTGGACAGCCTTAAAATTGGAAAAAGGATCATTTGAATACACATCCTTTTTTTTTTTTATCATTCTAGTTCAACAGAATGGGAGGGAGGGAGGGAGGGAGGGAGGAGTTTTTATTTATTTTTTTAGGTCCTAAGGCCATGGCCATTAGGAAATCACAGACACTAA
This sequence comes from Python bivittatus, assembly GCF_059951505.1. NCBI lineage: Eukaryota > Metazoa > Chordata > Lepidosauria > Squamata > Pythonidae > Python > Python bivittatus. Next base: position 57,146,099 of record NW_028277088.1, read on the forward strand.
GAAAACATGGCTAGTCACAGTGAGCTAAGACTGAATGAAAGAACTTCAGAATATATGCACTGGCCTAGTTTCAATTCTGTGTCAATGAGTTTTTGCTAGTGAAAAATTGTTCTTGAATTATAGTTTCATTACTCTATTCATCTGCAGATTCATCCTTCCTTATTCTGCTAGATACCAAAATAAACCTACTATTCAAATTAGCATGAGAGGCTTTATAGAAGATCAGCAGTTTTCACTGTCATTTATATATCCATTGTCTTGCATATTTAACATCTTTAGTTTATGTAGACTAAAAAGCCTTCAGCTGCTATATACTTAAACATATCCTATAGCCTCCATCACATTTTGGCATTCCAGAAAATTTATAGTCACTGTTTAATCTTGGGCATGACTTTTTTTCAAGAAGGACATCAACTCTTTAGAAAAACAGGTGCATAGCTCTCTGGCCTGACTGCACAAAAATGTGTTTGTTTTGCTAGATCTTTATCCCACTTGTCATTCAGTTGCTCAGAACAGTGTACATAACTGCCCCTCCTCTCTTTCGTCACAACAGCCCTATAAGGTAGTTTGGGCTAAGAAAGAGTCACTGGCCCCCAAATCACTCAGTGAGCTTCTGTGGCTGATGGTTGTCTTGAACACACTTGATATGTACAACATTCTTTATTATACACCAATTAGAATAATATTTACAGGGGAAAGCATAATTATAGAAAAAGAATGCATGACTTAATGGTCAAAAGAATTGAGTAAATATTCTAAGCTTTGGAATTTTTCCAAAGAAAAGACTGATGATGCATCATTCATTTCTTCTTTCAACTGTGGCCTAAACTAGATCATGTCTCCTCATATTAACATACTAAAAATCACAGCTAATCTCTTTCCAACAGAGATAAGTCTCTTTGAAGTCAGCCAGCAGTTTTAATCAATGTCACCCACCAGCAAGACGCCTGCATTCCACACATCCGCTCTCTTATCAAGTAATCCAGACCTTGCCAAATTTCTGTCTTAAGGTTTCTGGCAAAAGTTCCAAGGAAAGTGGTCTCTTACCTGCTGACAGGAAAGTATACAGTAGGTAAGGCTATATTTAGTCAAACTGCTGTACCTCAAAAATAAACTCTCCATGTCTTGTGGGTTGTATATTTTAACTTTTAATAATATTTTAATTTTTAATAATGATTGTTTTATATTTTTATAATGTTTGTTTTTATATATTTGTTGTTTTATTTGATTGTTGTACATCACCCAGAGTCACTCCTTGTGAGATGGGCAGCCGTATAAATTTGATTGATAAATAAATAAATAAACAGTCTCAAGAAGCCATTGAATCAAATCATCATTTATTAAATTTATACTCCACCTTTCTACTTACAGAAAACTATTATTTTTAAAATAATAAAAAGTACAAAATATGTAATGAAAATAAGATCATATAACTACAATCAATATAACTGAAAGTCAGTTTAAAAATCAAAACTTGCAATTGTGCCGTTTTCCTCAGTACTGGGAGAGTAGGGCCAAGTGCACCTCCCTGAAAGACTTTGGGAACTGCAGAAGATGGTGAAGCTTCGGGCAGCAAGGCATCTTCAAGGGCCTCTCCTGCTGATCTTAGGCATTGGGCAGGTTCAGAGTAGAAGAGGCCGTCTCTCAGGTCCTTGGCCATTTAAGGCTTTAAAGGTCAAACACCAAGGCCAGGCAAGCAGCCCACACTCAGCACAGAGATAGGCATCATGTAATCCCTGTATCATCCTGGTTAATACCCCAGCTGCAATATTTAGCATCAATTGCAATTCCTAAACAATTTTCCAATTAGCCAGGTGAAGAGCATATTGCAATAATTAGGGCAGGGTGGATAAGGTTCTCCTTGATAGTTCCTGGCCCATTTTCAAACTCAAATATTTCTCTTGCTGGCTCTACCCCCTACACCAAATTTGGTCCCGTTCTGCTTTCAGAGAGTAATCCCGTGGTCAGATGGACAAACAGAAATGGAGATGGCAGACATTTCACGCCCTTTGCATAATTTTTTCCCCAACATTTCATTGGATTGGAAAGAATAGAGACATGCCAGAAGGCAGCAAGGGCAAACCACTGCCAAGAAAATGACATGGATGTATCTATGGAGTTGAGCTCCACTTGAGGGATTCTCCTTTTTACTGAACTAAATCTTTGCCTGCCTGGCATGGCAGTCCCCAGAAACTCTTGCATGCAGCTTTGAAAGATACCCAGGAAGTTTTTGCAATTCTTTATGGAAATGAACATTATGTTACTTATCAATAAGAATACCTACTTCAGCCAAAAGAAACCAAGTAGGAAAGGGGACATATTAGCTAGCTTTATGTGGGCTTCCATCTAGACACAAAATGCTAATGAAACGCCACTCTAAATTCAGAAATGTGATCATAAAGTCTCAAAGTCCTTAAACTCCCCATAACCTTAGATCTAAAATGACTTCCGGTTGCAAAAGTTCTTATAAAACACCTTGGCTGAGGGCTATCTTTCCAGTCCTTAGCTGATTTTGCACAAACACTAACAAGAAATCAGTACATTCCAGACACTCATTCTTGTAGCACTATTATCAGGAATAGTGTAATTTTTTGCACAATTTCCTTGTCCCCTTTAGTAGTAACTATTTTCCTCCTAAGGTTCTCATTCAAAGCTGCAGCTTACAACTTGATGTCAGGAAAACATACGCTTGCCTTTGCAGGATGTGGTACTGGAATCTCATTCTAGCATTGGGGGGGGGGGACAGGCAATGTTATGATGTTTCTAGAACAAGGAGAGGCCCTTTACAAAGGCCACTTCAAATTCCAGCACTTTCTTACATCTCCAGAAAAGGGGGGGGGTAAGGAATTACCTTATTCTCAAGTTTTTAAAACTGTCATCTACTCACTCCTGAACATTAAAAATGCCTCCCTACTTTTGCAGTCTCGTTTATGGATACCAGCCTCTCCTAGAATAGCAGCATCTATTCAAGCTGATGGAGATCAAGTTCTCACTATAAACAAGAAGACAGATTAAAAGGAAAAGTGGAGAAGTAGAATGGAAGCTTATAAGGTTATACATGCTGTGGAGAAAGTAGATGGAGTGACATTTTTCTTCTCTTTCTCATAAATCTTAAACATGTTTTTTTTTTAAACCAATTGGTAAGAAATTCAGGACAAAGTAAAAAGTACTGGTTATCTGGTGACAACCTTAACCGTGATAGCTACTATGGATTCCAGGTTCAGAAGCAGTGTGCCTCTAATCATTAGTTTCTTATGGACTTCTCAGACCTCTGGTTGGTCAAAGAAATACTAGATTAGTATTTAAATTAGTGGTGGACAACATTTTCATTGCTAGGGGCTCTACTGATTTTTATTTTTTATTCTTTTCAACCATCAATGGACAAGATAACATTATTCTACCTTTTGGGGGAGGTTTCAGCAGACTATGGCATACAGGCTACCAGAAAATAAATATAACTAGTTAAGAAACTTGCAGTTGATAAGAAAATGAGAGAAAACTTCATTTGCTAACAATACACATATGCACATCATATCAAGCATCCTCTCAATCCAATCTTATACATAATTACTCATTGGAGTAACAGTTCCATGCATACTTCTTCCATAGGAGTAAGCCCTGCTGACTTCTGTAAGATTCACTTATCAACAACTGTCTCGTCAGTCTAATAGGTAGAGTTCTATTCTCCACCTCTCAGACTGTAGTCTTGCAAATGCTGTTATCTAATTCCTCTATGTGCTACAGTACCGGACCTTATTTCTATCTTACTTGTGGAACACATTCCAACACCATTCTGAGACCACAGTTGTTCTGCTCCTATTTTTCCAATTCATTTCACAGTGCTCAAGCAGTTAGCCAGAACAAATAATGAACATGGCCCTGCTTGACGCCAAATTCAGCTTGTCGCATGTAGGGAGAAGTGCTGACTTCATCCTGGTGTCCTCAGAATCCACAGATTATCCCCTTGTAATCTCTCCGCTCAGAAGAATATGGCTAGAGTTTCAACAATAGACCTTCTAAGAACTGCAGTAAATTATTCCAAGGAAGTAGAAGAACTTTAAGGTCAGATCCTACCAGTTTCCCAAAAATTACAAATGTTTCTGAGGCCTTTGCTGAGATGACATATAACCCACTTAGTGCTATCCAAAGTCCTGATTGCTGTTCATTAAAAGCTACTATTTTAATCTGTCCACCTTTATTTTAATTTTAATCACAAAATAAACAGTTTAAAATACCTTAATTTGCTTCTCCATTAGATTTGTATATGATTTAGCTAATTGGATGATGATGATGATGATGATGATGATGATGATGATGATGATGATGGTTGGTCACACAGTCAGCCAGATTTTTAGACTGGATTAGGCATTCTTATCCACCTATCGAGTCTTTCCCAAGGACCTGGGATAAGCAGATGTTGTTTGGTGGTGTTAAAGGTATTGTCGCAGGATATAAGCTGTTCCAAGTAAAGCTGCCTTTTGCAATTGACTGATGGTGATTTTGTCAATGCTGATGGTGTTCACGTAGTGCTCCAGATGTTTTGGAATTACACCTAAGGCACCTATAACTATTGATAGTATCTTTGCTTTCTTTTGTCATAGTTGTTCCACTTCCATTTGCAGGCCTTTGTATTTTGTGATTTTCTCCAGTTCTTTCTCTTCTATTCTGCTGTCTCCAGGTATTGCAATGTCCACTATACAGATTTTTTGTCTTTCTTACCAACAGTTCTTAAGTCTGGGGTGATTATTATTATTATTACTATTGCTATTGCTATTTTGACCTACTTTACTTTGTAGTAAAATTAAAAGTACCATGTGATTTCTAGTCTTCCTGTAGGCATGGGAGCTAGCTGAGTGACTTTGGGCCTGTCTTTCTTTCAGCCCAACCCAGCTCACAGGGTTGTTGATATGTGGGAAATAAGAGGAGGGAGCATTATATATGCTGCCTTGAGTTGTACAAAATAAAAGCAGGATATAAATCAGTCAACTAAACAAATAAATAAGCTTTTTCTACTGCATGCCAAAAGCCCCAGCTTCAGCCAAAAATTCAAACAGTCAGAGAATCATTGCCATACTCTTAAGTCCTGTCTTCCACCTAAGGCTGCAAAATATGTCCACTGCTTGCATAAACATATATTCTAGACCAGGGTTTATATGTACACACATTCTGATATGCAAGTAAGTTCCTCCCACACAATCTGTCAACCTGTTTTTTGTGGAGACCCGCTCAAGGAATTTATTCTTATACAGATGTAAACAAATCAGTGCAAGACCACTGCACAATGAAAAGGTTAAAAAACCAGACTTTAGCATTCAGTTGAGAGTTTAAAATGCTCTGCTATTTAAAGCAATACAAATGCAAGACAGTAAGGCTCACCTCTGCATGAAACGCCATTGGAATCAATTGTCTGTTTGCAGATGTTACAGGATTTGGCTGTCTTAAAGTTTTTACTCTTGAATATATGAGAGTTTGAAGTTAAGTCTTCTGGCTGTAAGAAAGAAAATGAAACAATTTTAAAAGTAGTTAATGATATATTTAAACTAGAAAAGCTGGTGAAACAAATCTTAAAACAACTATAACATATACAAAGTAATGCTTTTAACTGTATCAAAATGTATCAGCTACAAACATATTTACAAATTAAAAGGATTGCCTTTTTACTATTTACTTATAGTAAATAACAATACATTTCATTCGCATAAGATAGAAATAACAGGACACAAGGAAACCCTTGAGGTTTGCAGAAGTACCAAGAAATCTTCTTTACAAGATATGAATAAGAAATGAGGAATAATGGCATTGTTTCAGTGATTGAGTTCATGGCATATTGAGTTCATGGCATATTCAGAAGAAATGGGAAAAGGATCAAGAATGTGATGATGGATTCCTTAAATGGAAGCATCTATCTTGTTACATCCTGCAAATTTTATTGGAAATCCCCCTTACTGTGATGAATAACAATTTTATGTTTTAATAAACAATATTGTTAACAAGTAACTTTTTTTGAGAAAAATACAGGGAAGAAGGAAAACAAATGCCTTCCCTCCTCCCAATTTTCTTTCTTTTCTAACCTTCTCTAACCCTAACCTTAACCATTATTAATTTTTCACACAGTTGGCAACAGGAAACCATTGCAGATTTAGGACTGTACAAGTAGTCCTTGTTTAGTGACAATTAAGACCAGCAACTTGGTCATTAAGCAAAGCAAGTGATACTGCAACTGTGCTTATGATCTTACTTCAACTTTCCTTTGCTTTACAGACCTGCAAAGGTCATAAATGCAAGGACTGGTCATAAAGTTACTTTTTCATTACATTGGTAACTGAATGGTTGCTAAAGAAGGCAATTGCTACATGAGGGCTACCTGTATTGGTTGTGAGTCTCAGAACAGCATAAAGATCTACAGGGTCTAGAGTCAAGATGTCACATCTGGCCTACATCTGGGATGGATGGGTAGATGTAGCACTGAGATTTCTTGAAACCAGCTAGGCAAAAGGAAACAATGGAAACTAATTTTTTGATGCTTTGTGCATAAGGTTCATTAGAAGTAATATGAAACTTCTTCAGAACTCTTGTTATGCCAAGTCAACAGTAAAAATGCTTGGCTCAAAATTACTGCAAGGACATGCTTAGGGCTCAGAGTAGCCCAATACAAATTTTCACCTCAATTGATCTGGCCCACAGCCTTTATTTTTTTTCTGCAGAAAAGCACAGCTGTTGTTCTTTAATCCAATAACTTTAATCCAATAAAAGGGCTGCTAGTTTTCCATCTTTAAAAGCAACTTACACATCATTTCTTTTTAAAAGTTTCTCAAAAGCAATCCCCTCTAGAGTGAAACCCTGCATATTTCTATATGCCTAGATTTTATTTTTTGACAATACTCACCTACAAAATTATTCCTATTGCTTTTTAGAATCAGGCTATTGCTGTGAAGTAATACATACAAGCTGAAACAAAAAGCCCATGTAAACATAACATGAAGCCCCCATTTCCAAGCAAATTATATTTATATGCCTGCGATTTTGGGGGAGTTATATTTGCCTTTTTTAAAGTTTGCTTATCCTCAAAATCTTACATAGGCTGGTTATATTCAGTATGCTGCTAAACAGAATAAACAACCTAACCCAGTTGATGTTTAATAAATGTACTTAATTATTAGCAACTACCGAGAATAGCTTGTTATGAACTCATGAAGGAAATGCACCATTTCAAGTAAAAAATTAACAGTTTTACTGGCAACCCCAATGAAATACTGAGACTTCAGGTTTGAAATAGGTCTGTGCTATTGTGCCCCGTCTGTTTTGTAAGATGACAAAAGCATTACAGAAGAGAGATGGGAGGTGGGGGAAGCAAAGCCACCCAATTAAAACTACTGTACATACATTTGTGATAGCTGGCAGCCATAACAGCACCTAAACAATTAATCATTACTTAATGTATTTCATTAGAATATATATATCTAAGCAGACAGATATATAATATACAGGCAGTCCCCAGGTTCAGAACATCCAACTTACAAACAACTCATACTTACAAATGGGCTGCTTATTACTACAAATGGCAGACAGCATTCTCCTTCCTCAAGCTGACAAACTGCTGAAGCCACACAAAGTTTTCATGAATCGCTAAAGCCTCACATTTTTAATATACAGCCTGTTTTCAGCAGTTGTTTCAACTTACATACAAATTTCAGCTAAAGACTTTGAACAGAACTCATTCTTAACCCAGGGACTGCCTGTATACCATCCCTCATATATACTCTGCAACTTTACAGAAGAAGTTGTAGTTGGACAGTTCCCCATCCCTTTATTTCCCTGGAAGCTTAAGAGCTGCTTAAACAGATTCTGACACCACACCAGGCTGTGATTAAGATACATTAACCTTCAACAAATTATGGTAACAAACTCTGGGTAAAATACTCCTCCTTACCTATCAAGTGACTCACAGCCTTGTTCTGGACAATACTAACCTTGTTTAATTCTGTCAAGGGGAATTTAATGTATCATGCAAATATCATAACCCAGTCAGTGGGAAATGAGGGCAAGGGAAATTAGCCCCAGATTATTTGAGCACTTTATCCCAGTCAACCATGTCTTGCAAGTAGGCTGAAGTGGGTTCACAGGAGATTAACACTCACATCTGAGGCAAAGTTATAGAGCAGTTGTCCTCTAGGTAACTTAACTCTTTTTTACTTTTGGTTTGTATCTGCAGCTACACAGGAGGTAGAAAATGGTAAGAAAGGGCTAGAGATGAGTAAGCAACTCTGCCCATAATGGTGTCTACTACAATTGGGCACCTTTGTATTGTAAAGCATTTCTATTACTATTATTATTATTTCTATCATCATCATCCAAAATATGAATTAGCTAATCATAGAAATGTGACTGATAAGTCACAAGCCATGTTATACAAACCTAGTTAATGAAATTATTAACTGAATTCATACAGCTCACCAATCCATATCCTGCACTATGACTTAAACATGATGTATGTGAGACAAGCCTGTATCTTCATGAGTTACTGGTTTGGCTCCCACACAAAAAATACATACATATCTCAGTTACATAAAATTACAACTCGAGTGCTAAGTGGTCAAATAAACTGACTTCTTACAATGCAGTTTCTATGTTACTTTGAATTAGACATGTTGATGGCTCAGTTGATAAACCATGCTAAGCTGTATTGGGAGTTGACCATTTTGGGCTTACTATGCTATGCAAACCAAGCCGTCATGGTTTGTAAGCCAAAGTGTAAACTTACCATAAGGGACAAACTCAGATACCATTGTTATTCAACAAACCATAGTTAAAATGGATTATGGTTTATTATATTTGACACATGCCTGTGACTCATGACTGACTGACTAGCCTGTGACTCAGGAACACAAGGGGTGGACTCCTCTGGAGAACTGCCATTTTTCTTCAGTGGGAGTAGTGAGGAGAAATTCCATTTTTGAATCAGATACTGAACATTTGGGAAATGCTTATTTAAATCAGTGCTTACATCAGAATTTCTAAACTTTACTGTTTACATTACTGAAAACACCCCATTAAAATTGGACACACATGGTGCTAGCCATCATAAATTTGGATCCTGTCTGGAATAGTTTAATACTGATATAAACCAGAAATGGAATTTGAGGAAAATATGAACACACTGAAACGTAATAAAGTTAAGGTCAAACTGAAGGACACCCAATGACTGCAAAAGAAAGTATGAATTAATTTCCAGTTTAATTCATAAAAACACGTTCCTTTTCAAAATATTTTTCAAATATTTATGTGCATTCAATTTCACCAATATTAAGAATTAATGTAAAGCAGCACACATAAACATACTGTTCTTTAACACAGTCCTAATGTTATTTTAAGCAGTTCTGCAGAAGGCGCAGAAAAGTTGGAATTCTGCAGAACATATTCCTCAGCATGTTATCCCAAGGGTACATTCAAAAATAAGTACTACAAATAGGATGGAGCAGAATTTGGGTACCATTGAAGGTTTATCTAGGAATATCCACAATAAAACAGCAGCTACACATTTTGACACCTCTTTACTGATATGCACAGTAAAGAAAGACCAATTTAAGCTCATATAACTTGATAGACATAACATAACATTCATGGAATGACTATTATAATTAGGAACAATAACTTGTTTTAAAAGTATAGCACAAAGGGAAAGGGAGAGAGCTATGGAAAAAATGTGTACACCTGCACAGATATCCAAGAGAGTAAACAAAAATATGCATCCTTGTGGCAAAGGGTATGGATGAAACAAATTATAAATGTTTCAGAGAAGCAGTAATTAGAAGTCAAAGGAGATATCACCAAGCCTGAACTCGGTTGAGAGACAACAAATTCCTGACAGACCCTTTCAATAACTTCCTATTTCAAAGGGGGGGGGGGGATTCAGAGAAAGGCTATTCTTGATTGGATTCTATGCAAGAGGGAAGAATTCTTCAATAAGATTAAAATGATGATCAAAGTGATTTAGTAATGCTGAAAATCATGGTATTATGTAAAGCCAAAAATAAGCATCTTCAAGCATGTTCCTTGGATTTTAGAAGAGTAGATTCTAATAAAGAGAAAGGCCTTAGTGTTTAAAGAAATCCTACCTATCTTATCTGTGCCAGGCACTTCTATATTCTCTCCCCCAAAAGGAGATCCACCCAACTCTACTGTCGAGGCTCTGTTTTGGAGGCAGTTTATCCAGATTTATGTAAAATAGTAGATTTCAAAAATAAATTGACTCATTCAAAAGTCAGATTTTAGATGTTCTTTTCTTGGGAAACAATATATTTTTATGTTTTATATGCAGTATGCATATATATTAATAGTATACATATATACTCATAGTGAAGAAACTCCCAATCATTTATTTTTGACAAAACAGTATTGTGGAAACCCAGAAGATGTGAGGCACTTGTGTTTCCTGTTTAACTTGAAACATCCTGTTGCCTGCACCATCAGGAAACAGATTTTTCTTTCCTTCCTATATGATCTTAAGAGCTTCTATAAATTATTGGGCAATTTCAGAACTCATTAAATGTTGAACCTTCATTGAGTGTATCTTCCATACCAAAGAAAGAAGAAACAGCCACTATAAAATGCTTGTTTTCCTTGATTTTCAAGGTTAACTTTCTATAACCTTGTCCTCAGAAGCTAACCACATCCAAAAGGATATTTTTTTGTCATTTAAAAAATATATACATACTGTACAGTTTAAAACTGATAAATAATTCTTTGAAATCCATAAAATAAGGATTTATTTAATGAGGGGGGTTAATAAAGAAATAATATATTGTCTGTCTGACCACAAAAATATGTGAATTAGATACCAATAGATTTTTCTAGGAGACCTGCTACAGTAATTAAATAGGTGGTGTGTCTCATTTCTTCTCACAAGAATAGACTCCTCGATGGAACAAAAATAAAGACTTTTCTTCAAGTCATGATGATATCAATGATTATTTGTAAAGAAAACAACAACTGAACTTCCTATCCATTTATTACCTTGGTAAAAATTCTAAGCAAGAAGAAGGCAACTCACAGCTTTTAGCCTATATATGATCCCCGGTCCCATTTTTGTGGCCACAGAGACTTCACAGCACATCTTTAAAATGACAATTTGGGTTGCACATTTTCTTTTTTGTGTGTGACAGTTTTAGTTATAAAACAGGCCTATTAAATCACTGAATATTTATTGTCCCTCTCAAGCCTCTAAATCTGAAAAGCGGGGAAGTTTCAGCTCTACCCACTCCAGTCAGCCTAGTATCATGCAAGGCTTCCAAGTGGCCCTTTGGAGGCAGAAAATAATGGAACAAGGTTTGACCTGCAACAAAAATAAGTTGTCCCGCATTAGTCTAGTGCTATTTCCTGCTTGTTATTAAAACGACCTTCCATCCAAATGTTCAAAAGACAAAAGCATTTTGTAAAAGGAAACAGAGGTAATCCTATTCATTAAAATCTAACTGGAAAGCAGCTTTCTAAAGCCGGCATCAAATTTGGCACTTTGCTTTCAGTTATAAAATTCTGAAGGAAATCTATTTTATGGAAAATAAGGCAAGTCATTACTTCTTCTTGTGTTCCCTCCCTCCCTCTCCTTTATTTTTGAGGGTTGGTGATTCCTGGGACCTCTGGCAGCATTAATATTACATTGCCCAATGCAGTATATTCTGACATCAGGCTAGGCTTCAACTTTACTGCATTATTCATGGTTACTCATAGGAAAGGTGCCAAATTCATTATATAATCCATTATATGAGAAATCAGTTCTAACTTTTAAAATGCAAAGACTCTTGAGAAATGTGTTAACCTGCATTCACTCATAATGTTAGATGAAGAGCTATCACTAAATTCTCGTATTATTGGGTAATAACGGATAAATTCTGCCAAGCACTAAAGCCTGGCTACATGTACAGATACTGTATACGTAGTGCTTTCAGATGGTGACACTCCTCCTAATTTTTCTCATTCAGCACTCACAGCAATCACTTACATTCTTCCCAGCAGCCCACAAGTATTTCCTGTTACAAACAATGCTCCTCCAGAACTTTTTAGACTTAAGAAAAAAAAAAACACCTTAAAATGTTGTTCATTATTACCCGTGGAATATTACCACCAATTACACATTAATATATCTATTAATGATGTTCAGTGACACTTGAATAACATTTGACACATCTTTCATGAAAGCAATGGAAGCCCACCTCAGAAAAGAATCCCTTTTTTTTTCCTTTTGATGGAAAACTCTTCAGCTGGAAAAATGCAATGAAAGCCTTGGCTTCAAGGACCTCATCTGGATATTTCACAATAAATGAGTACTACTTGTATGGCATATATTGATAACAGGGAATGACTTGGATAAAGATCTAAAAGGTCTCACATATTTTGTAGGTTCGATGTGTTTTCCTTAAACTCTCAGCTCTGTTTTCAACCACAAAAACTGTTCTCTGCATAAAAAAATAACTGAAGCCATTATACATGAGCTCAGTAACAAGCACTTCTGATAAGTCATGGTTATAATGGTACAGATGGGAGCAGAAATATGGAGAAAACAATATGTGATGTTCACTGTGTGAGCATCACCTTATCAAAATGGATAATGTCAATCCTGGTTGAATATATGAATAGAAATAATCAGCTGAATTGCTTGTAATCAATAACTGGAAAAATGAGTACATTCTTTACTAAATCTTTCAAAAATAAATCTTTTGGCCCTGCCTTGTTGGATTTTAATAAGGTAATGAATAAGCCTACATCCATCTATTCTCAAGATAGCAAGTAAATAGAGAAAACTACATTAAAACAAATTCTTAAAAGTATACTAATGGGACACCTTAGTATACCAAGACTGACCTCTTCAGTTAAGTGCACATTATGGCAAAACTCTTGGAGAAATACTGGGCAATTTCCTAGCGGGTTGGGATACATCTGGTGGCTCCAGCCACTTCCTGCCAAAACTGCATTTATCCGGTGACTGAAGAGTGGCATAATTGAATCTCTGGAGCCCTTCCACCAGGACAGGGAGCATATGCTGTTCAGGACATATGACCCTAGGCTCAAAGATAGCATTTATAGGCCAAATATATCAAGAGGCTGGTGGCCCTGCTGCTGGAGATGATGAGGGAAATCCAGGGCAACAGACAAGTGTTGATTCCTTATGGCAAGGAACAATCCACCATTTTCCAGAGCTCCAGCAACCCATATGTATGTATGTACAGTATGCATGCATGTATGTATGTATGTATGCAATTTCTATAGCTACCCATCTCAGTTCTAGTGACTCTGGGCGGCGAACAATTTCAATAATTAAAACCTTTAAAACAATTATAAATTATACATATAGGCAGCTGGGAATTATCATAAACACTACATAAAAATCAATAGTGCAAGCAGGTAATGGGGCAATTCCAAGTAAATCCATTTCTGAGAAAGACAGTGATGACAGTAAGGCAGAAAAATCCACCAGTTCACTAAAACAATGCTACAGTGTGATATCTGAAGGAGCTAGTGAAAAAGCACTACTAAGCAGCCTACATCCAGGTATGGGATGACCTATTCTGAGTTGCCAAACAGCATCTGTCATTCAGACCTACTAGGTTGTCAGCAAAAGGATATTTTCCATGATAGGCAACAGTATTTAACCATATTACTGTGGCTTGGATCTAGATCTAGTGGAGCACTCCAAGACTACTGCTGCTACCTCTGTCTTTTAGCCTTGTCTTTCCTTCCTGTTTTATTTGGGTTTACTCTGAGTAGTGCCTGTAATTACTCAGAACCATTTCCCTTTTTGCCAGCCTCTACCGAGAACGGTTTTCACTATCCGGTTGCCTGCTGACTCTCCAACCGCTCTGTCTCTTCCCTTTTTATATTTAGGGGTAATTACTACTTTTTATTTATTATTTATTTATTAGTTATTTATTAGTTATTACCTACCATTGCCAATTAGTTACCTATTATAATTTTCAGCACATTGTGTTCCAAGGAGCCTGATGCAATTCCACATGCAATTAATCTAGATTTTATCAGGAATCTAGATTTTACTAGGAAAAAAATTAATTGCATCCAACGTTGATATGAAGAACAGACTGAAAAGGCATGTGCAACAACCATTCATATTGCACATCTTTAAAATGTAAGTATAAAGGTACTCAAATATGACACATCTCTTGGTTTTTTAGTCACTCTCTCTCAGTAAACAGGGCTATTGTCCTGGAGAAAAATTGAGAGGAAAGAGTTCCTGAAATAATGGTGTCTTATAAATCTAGCAAATAAATAAATATTCTCTAAAAGAGCTATGCTGTGGTTTTGGCAATAAAATAATACCAAGACAGGACTGAGGAGAACTTGGCAACAGAAACAACATATTCTTGGAACCACATTCTGCCTCTTAGCTACCCAACCATTCAGCTCTAAGTCTCCAGTGTGAGATAGAGAAGTACAGATATGGTTATGAGAAAGAAAATAGTATATAGACTCTTGGATTTTGTGTATATCTTTTCTCTAAAGTAGCCAAACTACTGGGAGAGCAGTGCTTTCAGAGTTGAAACTACAGTCATGTGAAAAAGAAAGCACACTGTCTTTGAGTTCTATGGTTTCACATATCAGGACATAATAAAAATCATCTGGTCCTTAGCAGTTCTCAAAAGCAGGTAAATACAACCTCAGATGAACAACAACACATGACATATTACACCATGTCATCATTTATTTTACAAAAAGAAAGCCAAAGCCATGTCTGAAAAAGTCAATACAGCCCTACTGCTTCCATAGGTATGAGGAGGCTAAGTAGCAGCCAGGTGCTGCTAATCAAATGCCCTTGATCAATTGATAATCTGGATTTGTGACTACCTCTAGAAAAGCCAAAGTTTTAGGAGTTTGCTGTTCTTGAGCATTGAGGTGTGTGTTAACACAGTGCCAAAGAGTAAAGACATCAGCAATGATCTTAGAGAAGCAATTGTTGCTGCCCATCAGTCTAGGAAAGGTTGTAAGGCCATTTCCAAACAATTTAAAGTCCATCATTCTACAGCAAGGAAGATTCTTCACAAATGGAAAACATTCGAGACAGTTGCCAATCTTCCCAGGAGTGGACATCCCAGCAAATTCACCCCAAGGTCAGATTGTGCAATGCTCATAGAAATTGCAAAAAATCCAAGAGTTACATCTCAGACTCTACAGGCCTCAGTTAGCATGTTAAATGTTAAAGTTCCTGACAGTACAATTAGGAAAAGACTGAACAGTATGGTTTGTTTGGAAGGGTGGCTAGGAGAAAGCCTCTTCTCCTGAAGAACATGGCAGAATGGCTTAGATTTGCAAAGTTGTATCTGAACAAATCACAAGACTTCTGGAACACTGTCCTTTGGACAGTTGAGACCAAAGTGGAGATGTTTGGCCATAATGCAGAGCGCCACGTTTGGCAAAAACCAAACACAGCACATCAGCACAAACATCTCATACCAACCGTCAAGCACGGTGGAGGGGTGATGATTTGGGCTTGTTTTGCAGCCACAGGACCTGGGCACCTTGCAGTCATTGAGTCGACCATGAACTCCTCTGTATACCAAAGTATTCTAGAGTCAAATGTGAGGCCACCTGACCGACAGCTGAAGCTTGGCTGACATTGGGTCATGCAACAGGACAATGATCCCAAGCACACCAGCAAATCTACAACAGAATGGCTGAAAAAGAAAAGAATCAAGGTGTTGCAATCACCCTGTCAATGTCCAGACCTCAACCCAACTGAAATGCTGTGAAACCTCAAGAGAGCTGTGCATAAACAAATGCCTGCAAACCTCAATGAACTAAAGCAATGTTGTAAAGAAGAATGGGCCAAAATTCCTCCACAATGATGTGAGAGACTGATAAAGTCATACAGAAAATGATTACTTCAAGTTATTGCTGCTAAAAGTGGTTCTACAAGCTATTGAATCATAAGGTGTACTTAGTTTTTCACACATGGCTTCTCCATTTTGGCTTTCTTTTTGTAAAATAAATGACATGGTTTAATATGTCATGTTGTTGTTCATCTGAGGCTATATTTACCTACTTTTGAGAACGGCTAAGGACCAGATGATTTTTATTATGTCCTAATACGTAAAACCATAGAACTCAAAGAGGGTGTACTTTCTTTTTCACACGACTGTACATATTCAGTGCCAATGTTCTCCTATTAACTTACTATTCAATTCAATACCTCTAGAGAAAGGAGAAGGTTCGGTCAGAGAAATGGGAATGACCAATGTGTACACTATCTCAAGAGGAGCTATGTATTTGGGGCAGTGAATAGACAAATGCAGAGAGATGAATAGAGAACCCTGAGCTACGTATATCCTCTTCTACTGGACCCACATATGGGCGTCAAATGCTTTAGAAAGCACACAAATGAGAGAAATGTGCATGTAGGCAAACCTCCACCATGGAACAACTATTCTTTCTGCATGAATGCCTACAACAGCATGCCCTGCCCACCAATATCAGATACAAATCGCCAATAAACTGCACAGCAGGATGGAAAATAGCTCAACAAAGCGGCTGAAAAATGATATGGCCAATGATCATGGATGTTCACCTCAGACTAAACAAATACCAGTACATCATAGATAACCTCAAGGAGTAACCGGAACCAGCAATGACCCCAGAACACACAAAAATGCTGACAACCACCCACAAGACTATATCTCTAAGATAAGCTGAAAAAAAGGAAAACAAAACGCCAAACCAACTGTTCAAGCTAAACCCCAGAAGCAAAGAGGTACCTGAACCCAAATGGGTAGTCAACATGTACAGCCACCCACTATCCACCGCAGAACACAATATCCTCCAAAAAGGCCTCAACTATAACACAGACGATATTAATCAGTTAGAATTCTTTGCTGCCTTAGAAGCAGCATTTAAACCACAGGACTTGCCACAGAGATGGAAGAAAACAGAAGGCAGACACTCACACAACAGACCAGAAGAACACAGAATCAGAACCAACTCAAAGCAAAGGACAGAACAACCCTCAAAAACCTAAAGAAGGACCAAACCATCACCATTCTCCCAGCAGACAAAGGCCAAACCACACTTATCATGGACAGAAAACAATGCATACAAAACGCCAAGGAATTACTGGAGGACAAAGAAACCTACATCCCAGTATACACCAACCCGATATAGAAACTGGACAACCTGATCAAGGGAACTCTCGATGACCTAACCAGTAAAGGTCAAATCACAAATAAGAACAGTGGTGAATGAAAAGCAGTGGACCCATCCTTCCACGCTTCTATTGACACCCAAAAATACACAAGTCCGACATACCTCTTTGTCCAATTGTGTCATTACCAGAGACCCCAGCATACAGCATAGCCAAAGACTTTACAAAAAAGCTTGGACATCTCACAGAAAAGAGTGAATATTCTATCAACTCCCCATTACAGTGCCTCCAGAAAATCAAAGGCCTAAAACTAGAAGATGAAATTATGGTTTCATTTGATGTCATAGCACTCTTTACATCCATAGATCCAGAACTAGCAAAAGAATCCATGGCAGCAGTATTACACAGCACAGCCAACCTAGCCAAATATACTAAGATTGAAATACCTAGAATCATGAACCTCATCAACCTCTGCCTCACTTTCTACACCTATGGGATCACCACTCTCAGGACTCATAGCAGAGACCATAATGCAGTGTCTAGAAATCATAGCACTCCCACACACACAACAAAAAGTATGGATCTGGTATGTAGATGACACCATCATAATAAAAAAGGGACAATTAGAGAAGACACATGAAACAATCAACAACATCTTCAAAGGAGTAAAATTCACAAGAGAAGAAGAAAACAACACACTACCCTTCCTGGATATCCTCATCAGCAGAGGAAACAATGGCAAATTAGAAACACAAGTCTATCAAAAAACAACCCATACCAACCAAGTACTCCATTATGAAAGTAACAACCCAACCTCCCATAAGAGGAGCTGTGTAAGAACATTATTCAGATGAGTACAAACACACTGCAGCAACCCAGAACACCAAAAAAAGGAAACAGACTGCCTATACAACATCTTCCAACAAAATGGTTACTCACCTAACTTTATCATTAAGTGCCTGATCACTCAACGCACTACAGCACAACCAACACAAGTTATGAAAAGATAACATGATCACACATCAAAAACATCTCAGAAGCAACCAACAGACTATTACAACTACACAGCATCACCATAGCACACAAACTAAGTAAAGCCCTCCAAAACATCTTCAGTAAACTAAAAGACCCAGTAGCCCAAGAATCAAAAACAGGCAGCATCTACAACATATGGACTGTTAATAGCCACTATGTAGGACAGACAGGCAGAAGACTAGCAGAACGCATCCATGAACAACTAGCAGTCAGAAGATCAACATGATCTGAACTGGCAGTTGCAAAGATCCAGGAAAAAAATATATATAGTATGAGATGCCTGGTCTGGCTTAGGAGATACCAGTATCATGATCATCTTAAGCAGTAGCCTAGAAAAAGCCAAAGATGACTTTGAAAGAAGAATGCTACCTCTTTTCAGCCTGTCTTTTTCTATATGTGGAGCAAGCCTTGGAGGTGGAAGAGACTTTTATAATCTTGAACTTGACCATGATTATACAGTGCCTCTAGAAAAAAAACTGGTTTCCAGGAGAGAACAAGAAAATGGGTGCTGGCTGCAATGCAGTGGTTGGACTTTATCAGTTAAAGAACAGAAGAAAGACATCCTACATCCATCTTCCAGAAAGAGTGGGATTCTATGCCTCCAAATTATATTCCTGAACTAGGGGAAAAAAATCAAGCTTTGGATCCAGAGCAGTTTGTATAGTATCTGCCCAACCCTAAGGTCTGGTTCTAAATAAAAAGAGCAGCATCTTGATTCCTCAAATTGCCTGCCCACATCATAGTCTAATGTGTCTCTAGGCTATGCGATCAATACTAAATGTTTCTCCGTGACAAAATAATATTTGAGAAGTTCATCCCATTCTGGAAAAAATCTTTTTCTCATATTCAACTCCCAGCAGGAATGGAACCACAAAAATTCAAGTATTTGATTACCTTCCATCCCTTTCCCATTTCACAAGTTTAATGCACAATTCTCAACAGATTGCACAATTAAGGGGAAGGGGAAACATGGATAGATTTGCAGAATAACTAACATACCTCAGTTAGTTCACCAGCCAAAACTTCAGATGAAACCTTGTCAGCCTGTTCAAAACAAAAGGTTATTTCAATTAGTGAAATACTGCCAACAGACAGGGCAAGTTCCAAAAATACTTCAGTTTACGCTGCTTAAATGTTTAAAGATTTAATGAATCCTACAATACTGAACTATTGTATTTTAAATGCAAAAGGCATAACAGCAAATTTTATAGCCAGAAAACATTCCAAAATAATCCCTATTGTAATTAACAATTTCTCCATCTACTTTATTATTTTTTAATTTTTTTTGTTAATAGAACTTGTTTCCCAGATGATGCTGAACTGAATTTCCAGCATGCTTATTGAAGCCACTGAGAGCTATGGTTTAACAATATCTGGAGGACTACAGACTTCCCACATTAAGTCACATAATCCAAAGGATTCTGTATCACACCCTATATTATAACATGTCAATGGTATTGTTCCCTCAAGTTAACTGCCATGGTGCATTCTAAAAGTGCTGAATTTCTACACAGGGAATTTCAAATGTTAGTAATCCAATCCAATATAACCAAGTATTATTAATCCTGTATTACAAATATAGCAAGGTTAGGATTTCTTAAGCTGCTTTCAACTATATATTGTGCACATTTGCACATAATGCTTAGCATTAATTTTATTAACCCATGATACACACCTAGAACTCATACCAAGCCACCACCAACAGTATTTGAAATTCCTCCCTAACCAATTCCTCAGCCCCAGTAACTGACTGGCCCTCACCTTCAGTTTTATTTATTAAAAACAAAACAGAAATGCCATTATGTTGACCCAGATATGGTAGCCATCATACACAGATTATATAAAAGCTATTTTCTGTCCTGAAACAACACCTTCATCACCTTCATGGAGGGTGAAGACGAGCTGGTGGAGGAATGGCCTCCCATTACAGCTGCTCCTGCCTTTTACTTAATGTCCTGAAAGTTTAGTTGATCATTGGTTAGCCCTCCCTTCCCCAAAGTATGTAGAAGCATTAATTTGGTCATTTTACAAAAACTGTTATTTGGAAGAGAAAGCAGCCATGGGACTCAGGCTCACAAAACATATCCTGGATCAGGAATAGGCACCACGTGAACAATATTGAAAGGAAATGGGCTTCACATTCAAAACAAGATTGCATACAAAAGTGGGGGGGGGGGAAAAGAGAGAAAGGAGCATACTAGTCTCAAGCACAATCTCTGCATGCCAGAGAGAAGCATAGGCCAAAAGGCTAAACTGTTCACACCAGAGTTAAAATCTGAAGAAGGGACTTCTAGTACACTCTAGGGCCGCATACACTGTATTACTGAGGAACTATCTTTCCCCATGCCAAGAAAACCTGTCACAGTTACAATTAATTGTGTTCACTTTTAAAGAGTAGAGATTAGGAGTACAGAAAAAGAAAACATGATTCAAGTTTGTAGCAAACCATTTTTACTATTCATGCAGTTTCAGAGAGCAGTACTTTCACAGTCTCTGAGTCTTCATTATGTTACATTTGGTTTACTCGAGGAGGCCTCAGAGGTCATACGGTCTTTTTCTCTCTCTTTTTTTCTTTTCCTGCCGACTAAGGTCCACGATGTTTGATCTAGTGTAGAATCTGGCACAGGACTGATTTTACCAGATATGCAGCAGATTATCTTTCAAGACAGTTCTTAGTTTGTTAAAAGTAAACTGGTTGCAGGCAAAGCTTCAGTCTTTGTAAAACGTCTTTAGTTTAACTGTCTCCATAGATTGAGAGGGAAGTCCAGGTTGAGGCAGAACATGATTAACAAGCATTTTCCTTTGTCTGGTACTTCCCATGGTCACTTCTATGGCTTATGGTCAGTCCTGATTTGTATCTTAAAAAATGAGTTATCTAACTTAGTGCTCACCTCTGTCTCCCCAGAAAGGTGATCCTTAACCCCAAATACATGTTGATAAAGTGTAGCAATATGAAAGCTAGAAAAATATACTTGACCCATGTTCAGATACTTTTATTAATTAAACCAGCTAATCTCCCACAACAATATCTCAATTTGGAGACTGGGTAGAAATAAATCTGGTCATGTTTGCTTCTGCTGATTACGCATGGTTCCTTTTCAGTTAATAATAAACTGAAACTTTGATAATTAAGTTCAGCTTTCAGAAAGGTGCTTCATCTTAATTCTTAAATTATTTATTGCTCCTGACGTTCATGGTGCCTGGAATACAGCTGCTTATATAAAAATAATGCCAGCATCCAAAAGGCTACATTCACCTAAATCAGTCTTGCAATAATTGTGATGCAACAAGCTCAATGCATCCCAGAAACCATGCAGTTTCGTGTTTAGTAAGTATCCTATTTTATATTTATATTTATATTTTACAGGTACAGGTGGTCCTTGTTTAGTGACTGCTTCAGACATTGACCATTCAGTTATGACAGTGATAAAAAAGTAACTCTGCAACCAATCCTTGCATTTACATCCTTCACAGGTCTGTAAAGCAAAGGAAAAGTGAAGACTGTAAGCGCAGTTGCAGTTTCACTTAGCAACTGTTTTGCTTAACAACTGAGTTGCCAGTCCCAACTGTGGTCACGAGTTGAGGACCACGTGTACTGCAAAAGAGATGAGGAGGAAGGTGACTGGCAGGCCACAATGCAAAGTAAGGAAGTCTTCTAAGCGGCAGCACCCTTGTCTCCCTTCTGAAATTTACAGGATGCTTTAACAGTACCTGCTAGAGAGCTAACTTTTCACCTGGACTTAGCTGTTCTTGCACTGATGCTGCATGTCTGGTTTGGCTTTGTTTTCATTCTGCCATTTTTTAAACTGAGCATGCCACTTGTGAGAGCCAGTTTGTATAGTGGTTAAGGCACTGGGCTAGAAACTGGGAGACAGTGAGTTCTAGTCCCTCCTTAGGCACAAAGCCAGCTGGGTGTTCTTAGGCCAGCCCTAGGAAGCAGGCAATGGCACACCACTTCCAAAATGTTGCCAAGAAAACTGCAGGGATTTGTTGCCAGGACTCGAAACTGCCTCGAAGGCACATCACAAACAAATGCCACTATATAGTTCTTCATACTGTTTAGTTTATTTTCATCTTTATTATGGTCACAGACCAGAATTCTGTGAGTAAACAAATAATTAAAATAATTAAACAGTTCCTGTTTCAAATAAAATAAGACAACATAAAATGGTAGCTAGGTCATCGAAGCAATCAGAGTGTGTCTAGTTTTACAGACAATATTTTTTTAAAAAACCACCACATTCAAGGAGATAAATTTGAACAAGTTTGATAAAAGTAACTATACATAAAATAAATCAGTATTGCCTAGGGACTTTGCCAGATACGGAGTTATAAAGTGGGCCTTTGCATCCCTATAGCAGGCACGAACTTGGGATTCAATGGGTCCTTCTCCACAAGGGCACAATCTTAGTTTGTAAGGGATTTTGTTGCTGTTGTTGTTGTATTTGCCCTCAAAAAGAGTTCCTTCCGATAGATGGGGAACCATATACATTTGTTTAATAAATGTTTGCCCTTCTTTTGATATTTATAGTAATGAAAAGATATATACATACACACACACATACATATACATATATATCTATATGATACTTACACATATGGCCAACAGATCGCTTTGGTTTGGTAGGTCACATGTTGAGCAGGACTCTGCAACCTCAGGAAACAGTTAACTGAAAACCTCCCCATCTGAAGGTATCTCAGACTTATGAAAGACCTAAGCAGATGCTCTTATTTTCAGGATTCTTATAACATAAAACCAAAACCACATGGAAACATCCTGACTTCACTGAAGTTTTATTTTTCATTCATTTTAGATGGTCTCTGTATACTAATGTTCTCCATATGCTGTTTCAAACTTTTCTTTGATTACAAAATAGGGAAGAGTGGTATCTTTCTCTGGAAACATTATTTTGATAATTTATACATAAGAACTAATTAAAAAAAATAATTATACTGTATTAGTTCCACTTTCTTACAAAACAAAGCAGGAAACTGTGTTGCAATGGACTTAGCAGCAGTGCTGAAGTACAGTTTATGTAAAATCAATGACATCAGTTGTAACATGCTTTCTGGACTGTACCCTTCCAGGACTGCAGATACAGTCCAGAAAACGTGTTACATCTGATGTCAGATCAAACTACAAATTCCCCCAGCAGGAAGAAAAAACTTGCAAGTTAAAAGTTGGCAAATCAGAAACAATGCTTCAATACATTCTTATCTCCACAACCTTTTTCTTCAGGTACAGCTCCTATCCATGGTTTCTTAAATAAGTCACATGCCAGGCTTCACATACTGAGCTAAATGAAAATCAAGCCAATGACATAATGGTTTAGCTTGCTTATTTATATATATATATATATATATATATATATATATATATATATATAAAAATATAAATAAAAAAGATTAGCTGCCCTAATACCAAAGGATACTGGATCATGAATACAGTTTACATTTTCATAATAGAATTACAAAATGTATTCATTTGAGTAAAATGTGTTCATTTGAGTAAAATAAAATAAAGTAGTCATCTTCTCAGTGGCACACATAAAACTATGCTATACAGTCCCATCTTAGATCCAGGAATCCACCCCAGCAACTCAAATGTCACTTTGAGTACTGCAGACTTTGGCTACATTGCTTCAAAACTGATTTTGCATCCAGAGCGATGCAATCCCAAGCGGTCACTGGCATTAGGCTTAAATTGGGCAGAAAATTTGTATACAGCTGCAGAATGTAAAGCAGCTATATCTAAGCAATGTCATGTCTTCAATATTGTTATATTTAGGCTCTCCTATGAGCATTAGCATTTCTAATTTTTCTATTCAACTTATAAACAATGTTAGGTTGGATGCAATGAGCTGCAAGCCCTTCCCTTTTTAGAATTTGCCATCAGATCTTCCTACATGTTGACAAGGCTACTAGATTAACCTGATATCTATATACCGTAAAACTAAAACTCTCATTGTGTTTATCTGTTTGTCTCTTTGTACCCTCAAGTTAGCCCAAACGGTGCATTACACCACAACAATTTTCGAATCAAGGTACCTAAAATCCACTAACTTAATGCATAAAAAATCCAGGGCCCATTACTCCTGTGGAATTGAAATTTCCATGATGTTCAGACCAGTTTTATTCACAAAGCTGTGGCCACTGCAGTGTCCCTGCGGTCACGTGATCATGATTTCCAATGCTCCCTGCCAGCTTCACACAAGTAAAGTCAATGGGGAAGCCGGCAGGAAGTCACTCTCGCTCCCACTGCTTTTTTGCCCACCCGTGGTCATTCTATTTATCTGTTTAGGTAAGTAAATATTGACTTCTTACTGAAGTTCGTTTGCCACTATAATTATTTTTCTATTTATGATATATATACTCTTCTTAGATGATCACAGGACCATCTAGCATTGGGATAAAAAGAAATATGCTCAGCCTAAAATTTAATGTTCATTCTGGTCACATCAGACTGCACTACCTTTCTCTCAAAGGATGACCCAATGAATCACAGGGCTGTCTAGTTGACTAATAACAATAGAATAGAATATCTGTAGCTCAGGGTCGAACTGTGGAGTCCCTGGTGCTCTCTGAGCTTGGTTGTTTGCTTGCAGGCATTTTATTACCCAACTAAGTAACATCATCACTGCTAGTGAGTGTGGAGTTTGCTTCCTGTTTATATACAGTGGCTTGCCCTGCCAGTGTTGATGGGGGTGTGGTTTTTCTCCTTGGTAGTTCCTTGATTGGGGTATTTTCTGCTTAAGTGCCTGGTATTAATTCCTGCATATCTGGGTGTAGGCAGCTGGAGAGGATGTGTTCTGGTCTTTTTGTTTCCTTCTTAGCTTCTTGTTGTCTCTTGAATGGTGTGTAAATATGGTTTATTTCTATGTGTCTATTGATGGCTGATTTGTCTGAATGCCAATCTTCCAGGAATTCCCTAGTATTATTGGATTTAGCTTGGTCTAAGATGGTCACAGTTTCCAGCTGAAATTGTGGTTCAGTCTGTCCACGAGTTGTGAAATTAAGGAGTTGTCATTATGTCTTCTGATTGTTAGTTGGTGGCCATGGATATGCTCTGCTAGTCTTCTGCCTGTCTGTCCTACATAGTGGCTGTTCCAGACCTTACACTATATGTATGTTGTCTAATGACTACTAACAGTTTAATTGATCTGATCACTTAGGTAATACCAGTTCCCATCAAGTATAATACATAAACCCAAGCAAAAATTCACTAAACAGATAGAGCTTTGCTCCTATTATATATTTACAAAGACAAAGCTTAGTCCTTTGATATTTGAAGAAAAAGCAAACTAATTTTTCCCTTAACTTGTGCAGGCTATTCCACTCACATTTGATAACTACAGAGAACTTCCAGACTATGGACATAGGATTTACAGAGGGAATTAGGCCCTAGGGCTAGCCCTACATTTAATTAGGTTGACAGGCCACTTTGGGGTTGCTACTTAAGGCAGAAAATAGTTACTTATTTAATAATCTCATGTTATGTTTACAGAGAACCAAAAGATGGATGGAAACCAAATGACTGATAGAGAATCATCCTAAAAAGAAAGGCTGAAGGAACTGGGTGGAAAAAGATGATTGAAGGGCAATATAACAGCACTGTTCAAATACCTGAAAGAATGTCACGCAGAGGAAGGTCTCACTGCAGAATACAGGGAATGTAATAATGGATTTAAATTACAGGAGGACAAATTCTGACTGAATGTTGGGGGGGGGGGAACCCTCCTCACAGTTCAACAGTGAAACCAATTACCCTGAGAGATGATGATCCCCCTTTCATAGGATGTGTTCAAGCAGAAAATAAACACCAATTTTTCAGAATGCTTTAATTTGGATGCCAGCATTAAGCGGCAGGGCTGGACTCAATGCCTAAAAGGTCCTTTCCAACTTTACAGTTCCATGATTCTAGAAGCACACACTTAACTTCAAGTAAAGCTTTTGATCTGAATATGAAACCAAATAAATGCTATACAGAAATAATATACAGTACAGAATTAAAACCTTATTTGCCTAGCCAGCTAAATCAGGAAAGCATGAAACAGCAGAGTGCACATTCAGCATGAGGCAAGAACATCTCCGCTCTGTGCTCTGCAACTCCACATGCATTTCCTAATGAACTTCTGACCAGAAAGATTTGGTCTGTTATCACTCACCTCCCTCCCCCACAAAGACAATATATCCTTTCTCTCCCCGCTTTGGAACCTTAATTTAGCAGACAGAGAAATGCCTTCCTGCAGGCAAGAATGAACAATCCTGCCCAATTACAGAGACATGTGTGGGCTATGAGCTATTTTCCAAACATAAAAGGAAAAAGGGAATTTGCTATCCATATATTAACAGGCTAAAACAAGCCAACTTGCAGATGGATCGGATCAAAGTGCCTTATCTGAGTCACCTTAAAATTAATTCCCCTCCAGGGATGTTTTTCCTTGATGTGCATTTTTCCCTTGAAGCAGAATTTGTATATCAAAAACATACCATGCCACATCGATATAGGAGAGAAAAAGATACACACACATACACTTCATATATTCCCTGAGATTCTATATCTTTTTAAGTTTGCTACTCTTTTTCAGACATACTGATAGATTTTAATTTTTACAAAAAAAATAGTTATGAACAGATTACTTTTTTTTCATTTTTTTATCACACAAAAAAATGGCAAGGCAATAATTTGTGTCACAGAATATCTTTTAAAAAGTATTACACATATGGTAGTCTTTCAGGTTCGAAGAAGACACTGTCGTGCAGTTCATCTGTGGGCACAGAGGTGGCTCTGCAGTCCCAGTGTGGAAGTGCAGAGTCTAGCAAAATGGGAGGCACTGGAAGTCCATTGTTATAGTAACTATGGGTGTTATTCTGTGACGCCGCTCACGGTTTTCTATCAGTTTTTGGCGGCACCTGTTTTCAAAGCCAGCGGAGGCTTCATAGTACAGGGCTCACCAGCAGGTTCTGGCAGCAGCCACAGCTTCTAATTCCCTTGGCTGGATGTCACAGTGGCATAGGGTTTCTGTCACAGCATCTTTGTAGTGCTTGCATGGTTGACCTTGAGGTCTCTTCCCAACTCCAATACACTATAGAGCAACTGGCGAGGCATATGGTGGCCATCCATTCTGATGATGTGTCCTACCCATTGCATCTGGGCTCTGATAATCAGAGACTCAATGCTGGTGGACTCTGCATGATCCAAGACCTCCAGGTTGGAAACATGGTCTTGTGAACAAATATCGAGGATAGAACAGAGAGCTTGCATGTGAAATTTCTCAAGTTGTTTGATGTGCCTGCGGTACAGAGTCCAGGACTCACATCCATATCAGAGAGAAGGGATAACTGCAGCTCTGTAGACTTTCAACATTGTGGAGATACAGATCTTGTGTTGATTGAGCACTCTAGTACATGGCCACCCCAGGGCTGGCTGGACTTGCTGATCCTGGAGTCAATTTCTTTGTCCAAAGACCCATCGCTCAAGATGATGCTTCCCAAGTTTTTGAAGCTGTTTACATTTGTCAGTTGGGTGTCGTCAACAGTGATTTTTGGTTCTACAGGGTTGGTATTTGGCACAGGCTGATAAAGTACTTCAGTCTTGTTCTGGCTGATAGTGAGGCTGAAGAGCATAGCAGCATCTGAAAAATTGTTCAGCATCAACTGTACATCACAGTCTTTGTGCACCAGGAGCACACAGTCATCAGCAAAGAGGGTTTCTTGGATGACTGTATGGAGGCACTTTGTCCATGCATTCAAGTGGCGAAGGTCAAAGAGAGAGCCATCCAATTGGTACCTGATGTACACTCCTTCCTTCAGACCCTGGACAGCACGTGACATCATGCAAGCAAAGAACAGATTGGACAGGACTGGGGCTAGCACACAACCCTGTTTTACCCTATTGAAAATAGCAAATGCAGCTGATGTATCACTGTTGTAAAGAATCTGTCCTGTCATTCCCTTGTGGAGTAGCTCAATCAATTTCACAAATTTCCTCAGGCATCCATAATGTCTCAGGATGATCCAGAAAGCCTCCCTGTTTACAGTGTCAAATGCCTTTATCAGGTCAATGAAGACAGAGTAAAGAGGCTTGTTCTGCTAAGTGCACTTCTCCTGGACTTGCCTAACAGCAAATATCATGTCTGCTGTACTCTGTTCTAGCCAAAAGCCACAGTGCAACTCTGGGAGGTTCCTTTCCAGGACAGTGACAAGTCTGTTCAGGAGAATGCGGGCAAACATCTTGCCTGCAATGGACAGCAGTGAGATACCCCTGTACTCTCCGCAGTCTGATTTGCTTCCCTTATTTTTGCAGAAAGCCACAATGAGGGCATCACGGAAATTGTCAGGCATCTCCTCTGTGGACCAAATGTCTTCCAAGATGTCTTGGAACACCTGTAAGGTATTTGGGTCTAGTGCTTTGTAGATCTCAGCAGGAATGCCATCCTGTCCTGCTGCTTTATTTGAGTTCATCTGCAAGATCACTTTCTTGATCTCATCAGTAGAAGGAGGCAAGTCTAGGGCATCCAAGACAAACAGCTGAGGAACCTGCTGTAAGACATCATGATCAGCTATGGATGGCCTACTGAGTAGGTTGGAAAAGTATTCAGCCCAGCAGTTTTTCAGTCCTTCCTGGTCTTTGATCAGGCTTGACCCATCAGGTGACAGCAGGGGGAAACATCCTTATTTAGAAGGACCATAAACTGACTTTATGGTGCTGAAGAACTCTCTGGTGGTGTGCATGTCTGCATAGCGTTCTACCTGCTCAGCCTTTCTCTGCCACCACTCATCCTGCGTTTCTCGCAGTTCTGTCTGTACTTTGAACTACAGGTGCTTAAACTTGTCTTTCTTTGAGGCAGATGATGGATCATTCTGCCAGCCTACATAGGCCTTGTTCTTGGCCTGGAGGGCTGCTGAAATGGTCTCCCAGTTTTCATCAAACCAGTCTCGATGCATCCAGGTTTTCAGTCTGAGTACAGTTGTTGAAGTCTGCGTGATGACATCTTTAAACTGCGTCCACTTTTCAAAATAGTTTTCTACAAGTGGTAAATTGCCAGAGAGTTTTTCATTAAGTACATCTTAAAAATGTTGGACTTGGCCTGGGTCTTGCAGTCTGCTGATGTTGAATGACATGTGATGTAAAGGGGCTATGTGCACGTTGAGGACTTACTGGACCAGCCTGTGATCTGTCCAGCACTCAGCACCTCACATGGCTCAGGTGATGGTGTCATGTAAAACAAAGTAAAACAAGACATTCTTAAATTCTTGGCCCACCTAAAATAGCTCTTTAGCCAGGATCTGAATGGTGTAAAAGGTTTTGCTAAAATAATTGAAATGTAATGTGAGCTACTAGTGCTTTGCATTTTTAGACTTAAATGTAATACTTTTAAAAAGGTATTCTGTATATAGGGTATATGGGAGGTTCAGGGAGGGGTAGTACCTCTGGTGGAGGGGCCTGCTGTGCCCTTTCTAGGGCTTCTCATTCACCTTTGGTTCCTACCTGGAGCTCAGCTCTCACCTGTGACTCCAAGTAGCTGTAACATGCGCAGTGGCCACACCCCAGGAAACCTTCTCAGCAGATGGGTCAAACCAGGTGAGGGTAGCTGATGGGTCTTCGACTCTTAGTGAGACAGGGCACTGGTCCCTAACCTTTTTGGCACCAGGGACCAGTTTCGTGGAAGACAATTTTTCCACGGACCAGGAAGGGGATGGTTTTGGGAAGATTCAAGCACATTACATGATAGGGTTTTGATATGAGTCTGCAAGCAATTGATTTATTATGGTCTCTGTGCAGTCAAACCTCTCTGCTAATGATAATCTGTATTTGCAGCCATCCCCCAGTGCTAGCATCACCACCTCAGCTCTACCTCAGATCATCAGGCATTAGATAAGGAGTGTGCAACCTAGATCCCTCGCATGTGCCATATCAAAGTGAAAATTTCAAAGTAAATCAAATATTGTATAGAAGCCCAATATGATATTGTATCATATATTATTGTATAGAATGCCCAGAGCTAGTTGTAATTCTTTAGATCCTAACTACACTCCTCTGAGTACTCCTATTACTTGCAGTTTATAGATTAACAATCTATAAACTACATTAGTCACTATTATTATCCCATACTATAAATGGAAAAGGTAGACCATAAAAATAGCTCACTAAGTTTATCCATGGAGCTCATGCATGAGGAAATTTTGCCACTTAACCACAAGAGCCTATGTTATCTTGCAAGATATCCTGCTATTCACTCAGCTTCCACATCTATGAGTTACCTAAAAATGGATAAAAAGTACAGTAGAGCCAAATCAGACATACATGTTTACTAAATACACAGTAGACAATTGGTTAAACATTCTTTCATTCTGCATAACTGTATTTCATGTACATTTTATGTTTAATGTTATGTGTAACTCACAACCTGTTTTTTTTTTTTTCCAAATTAAATGTACCCAGCTGGAAAAAAGAAAAAGACTAGGGAGAAGAAGTAAAAGTAGTAGATTTTGCTCATTTTTTACTATATCTAATAAAGTATTAAAATATTCCCATGGTGTTTTAAAACTTTTTAAATATAAACACTATATATTTTCAGTGTTCATTGTTCAATGCTCAGTATGTATTCCACTATATATTTTTGTGGAAGGAAATGTATTGCAAAAAAAAAAAAAAAAGGAGTAAAAATATGAATGTATTCATCCTGAAAAGAGAAAGTAGCAAATGCATTATGATTCTTATTCATTTACTTATTTGACTTTATACTACCTCAATCACAATTGACTCTAAGCAGTTCACAGTCCAGTAATATACATAGCAAAATCAACTAAATAAAGTAATACTGCAACGATGATGCAAAATAATAAGAGGAATATAAAATGATAATATCTTCTATTAACATTCATTCATGGTGCTGCATTCTCTACAGCAGTGTTTTTCAAACTTGGCAACTTTAAGAAGTGTCGACTTCAACTCCCAGAAGTCCTCAGCTAGCATGCTGGCTGGGGAGTTCTGGGAATTGAAGTCCACACATCTTAAAGTGACCAACTTCAAAAAACACTGCTCTAGACTGTGTGGCTGCTGAAATCTTGTGGAACAGCTATGTTTTAACAAGCCTCCCATATACCATAATGGAATAAGCCATTCTTGCCTCCAAGGGCATCCTGTTCCACAGAAGAGGAGCCCCACTGTGAATGCCCACTTTCAAGCCCCTTATTGGACATCCCATTATATGAGGACTCTCATCCCACATTCTCTATTTGCCCTCACTGTATGGACAGATCCTACTTGGAATAACTGGTCTTAAATATATCCAGATCCCAAGCCATGCAGGGCTTTTTAGGTAATGACTTTAAATTGCACTTAGAATCCAACTGGCAAATCAATTCAGCTCACAGAGCATTGGAGTCACACAGTAGTGAATCTGATCAATAGGCAAGTGTCCAACTGCATTTTGTACTAGCTGACATTTCTGGATGGTCTTGAGAGCTGCCTCATGTACAGCAAATTCCAGGAATCCAGTTGAGTAGTGACAAGAGTATGAATAACTGTCCTCAGAGCTCCCCCTTCTTTCCATGATGGACCATAGCTGGTGCACAACTGATGCACAACTAGTGCTTTGCCTAAACTAGGTAAAGGTCCTACAGACCAGAGCCTCTACTTGCTCCTTTACCCACAGCCACAAATCCAGAAGGACCCCTTGCTTCTGAATCTGCTATTTTAGGAGGAATATAACTGTCCAGAGTCAAAGTTGGTACAATCTGCTCAGTAGCCAATGTTAGTCGAGATCATTGTCTGCATGAAATGAGTTCAAGGCCATTTCATCTATTTCTTACCAAAGATGAGCTAGGCAGCATCTCTAAGATACAGGCTTTACTCTAAGCTTGGGGCAATTAATTCAAGATAAAGTCTCTTCCCCATGCTGTGCTAAGAATAAATCTATAATAAGCTTCATTTAATATGGACTTCCTAAAATAATGTGAGGATAGATGTGTTACTCAGTATACTATGGCTATGGAAGAGGAAAGAGAGGGAGTGATAAGATACTGGAGGAGGACATTAGAGGGTGGAGATTTTAAAAATGAGAGTATACCTGGATAATATGATTCCACGTAGACATGAGAAAATGAGAGAAGGCAAGAGAAATGAATGTGCAGATAATTTCTTACTTCTTGGCCAGTCTTTCCATTTTGTACATTAAATGAAGCTTCTGCAAACTACCTCAACATCTCAAAAAGAGATCATAATGGAAAGAAACAGAGAGTACTCTATAGTGTACCAGAAGAGAAAGAAACATAAGACAGCTATGGGAGGGAAAAAATGAATTCAGGAATACTACAAGGAAATCAACAGTGGTAAAGAGAAGAGAAAGACTTCAGAGAATAAAGAAAATTTAAAAAACAAAACCAACATAATTTTTTTTAAAAATCAAGTGGACTACTATCATAATCAGTACATTTATATATTTAACATAATGACATGACTGTACATAAAATAACTGTGAGCAGTTGGGTACTAGCTTGACATATATGTCCACTTCAGGAAAACTCAGAGTTCGCTATACATTTTCAAAATAAGCAACAAATAATAAGAATTCAACTATGTAACAGCTTTATTAAAAACCTTTCTTGCATGTACAACCAAAAGTTTTTACTATCCCTTTGATAAGAAAGGCTTTCAAAGCAAATAAACCCAGGATTATATTACTAAGATTCTGACAATACTTCCCGATAAATGAGAACCATGAAAAACTCAGTGGGATTCAAGACATGTAGGAGGCTAACATAAAACAGAATAATGAATTCTAGCATTGTCAATAAGCTACCCCATCCCTTTGCAGAACAGACTTATTGCCATGGCAGGAAGAGAACCCAATCCTTATGATCATCTACAAATGGAAACTAACCAAGCACATGCATCGTATAAATGATATTTCAATTACTGTAGTAAGAAAGAGGATCAATAATTTTTTAACCCAAGGATACAATGGCATAAGGACTTCATTAAAAAAATCAGCATTACATGTATGTTGCAAAATACAAGAACAGCATTTGCCAGTGTTGACATATTGGTCTAAATCACTTGAATTTGTTTTACTGAATCAAAACAATCCCAGTGAACAGGACTTAATATATGCCACATTTAAATGCTTCATGTAGAAAAGGCTGAACGAGCACTCCAGAGTAGAATAACACACCATTCCTGTCCTACCATATGACACAGAGATCAACACAGAGGTACATCTACAAAAGGTTAGGAAGAATAATTTCCAGATCAATCAGATCTGGACTCAAGTCAGTATTACATATTGAATCCAAATAGGCAGCCATTATTAAGGAACCAATAAAAGGCAAGAAAGTCTCAGGTAGTTTTTATTTTTCTATTGCCACTAGGTTTAAATGGGAGTTTTCATTTGGAATTATATTGTGGGTTCTCTCAGACTTTGTTAACTTTTTCCCCCTAACAATTAAATACTGATTTTGGAAGTACAGTAAAGACAAACTGTTAATCCATTCCTATCAGACAGGAGTGTGGTCTTTGTGATGAATACCTGTTCTCAACAAAACAATTTCCGATATAAATGTGTGTCTGTTTTTGGAGCACATGCCATAAAACCAACTGAACAAAAGCAGTTGTCTTCTCAAAATGTTACTAATAATTTGCCATTCATCCCAGATTCATGGATCAATCGGGCATCATTTTAAGTTTCAATGAAACAGGAAATATTTTTCAGGGAAGTGGAAAAGCAAGATTTATAAAGTTTCAATGTTTTCTTGAATACTTTCTGGAATGGTTTGGGGACATTTCATCTATTTAAGATCTTTTACTATGGTTTCTTTTTCACATTTTCAAACAACAAATATAAAAATGAATATGTGATCTGAAATACAGGGGTCATGGTAAGAGATACACCTCCACTCTCCCTTATCAGCAAGCCTATCTTGTGTTCCTTTTAAAGTCAAGGAAGAAGTAAACCAAATTTATACCATTTCTGCTTCCAAGGATTTAGAAGGATAAGCTTTGGGACTGGTACACTCAGTTGACAAACACTAAGGCTAGAACTTTAAATTTAACTTAGCAAATGAAAGCTTCCCAAATGTACATCTCATGGGTGAAAGACAATGTGAAGTTATCAAGTTTAGAGGGAAAAATCCAGAAACTATCATATTTGACTGCCCATTGATTCTGCCCCATAATTTTCCCCCACATGAAACTTTTATGTAGTCATAGTATGAACTAGGAGAAAACAGGGATATAGAATTAGTCAGAACATAACTAACTGGCTAATGGAAATAGCAATAAGCTCTACCAAGTCCAGCTCATCAGCTATCCCCTGCAAATGCCTCCATATCCAACCATGAAGTTGGAAATAATTATTCTTGTTCAATATGTTATTCAATGTTCAATAAGTTCAATATGTTATTCAATATGTTATATAATGGAAATAAGCAATTCTGTTTTAACTGTGCCTTTAAAATATATACCCTCTCTGCAGCCATCAAATCCTACACTTCTGTACAAAACTATTTGTCATCTTTCCAATTTTCTTTGCCACTCAGAGTTAATAGAACTTCATGTGCACTCTATCAATATATAAATGAAGACTGAGTGGACAAATCATACCAGCTTTGGCGGGGGGGGGGGCGGTTCATCTATTTTATAAACGAAATCACCCAATATCCAATATACCAGTATGAAAAAATAATTGCCCCTTCATGGTTAACTAGGGCCAGCTGTATGAATTAAAGCTGATTTTGCCCTGCCTAACCTATATACAAGAGTTGATTTATTGTAGTGGTTTAAGGCACCAGGAGGCTATAAACCAGGAGATTGCAAGTATCCTTAGACATGAAGCCAGCTGGGGAAATTTGGGCCAGTCACTCTCTCTCAGCCCTAAGAAGAAGGCAATGGTAAGTCACTTCCAAAAATGTTGCCAAGAGAATTGCAGGGATTTGGCCGGTCAGTTGCCAGAAAACAAAACTGACTCAAAGGCACACACTAAATGTCACAAACTTTGCTTTCTGTCATTGGTGTGAAGTTCTTATCACCCAAATTCTAGAGGCATGCCATGCCCCATCCAAAGGAACCTCCATAAAAAAGACATTGATGCCAATTAGTCTGGAAAAGATTCCAACACTGTTTCTAAAGTTCTGAGGCTCCACTGATCCAGAATCAGAGAAATAGTCTTGAAACTAAGAAAATTTAGAATATTAAATCTTCTCAAGGGGTGTTCACCTGTCCAAATTACTGCACACACACAGCATAAAATAAACCAGAAAATCATAACAAATCCCAGAACCGCATCCATGAAACTGCAAGCCTCCCTCATCTTGGCTAAAATCAATGCTTAGGATTCAACCACCAAAAGGCATTAGGAATGGGTACTTCCGGGAGAGGTATGGCGAACTGAAGACTACTCTGTGAAAGCAAAGCTGATGACCGCAGCAAAGACAAGGAACCTGATAAGGAGAGGACAAGAGATCACCCATGTGTGCTCTGGATGGCTGCTTGTGAGGCGACCGCAGGACAGCAGTTTTCCCTGGATTTGAGCAGTGGGAGATGATGGGATTAGCCATCTTGCTCGCAACTGTGGCAGAGATTTTTAAAGAACACAAAGTTTGCGAACCTCACTTTCTAATCACTTTCGGAAATTGCTCATTAACTACTTCTAAGCTATTAGAGACCTTCGGAACAACAAGTTTGAAAACACCAGGTAAGTCTGCATTTAATCCTGAATGAAAGAAAACATTAATTATAAGGTTAAGAATTTAAAGAATCTGAAATAAACGGCAAAAAGCTAAGTAAGATTTTGATCTTAGAAAGTTATAAACAGACCAAGGGTCTAGATAAAATTGGAATATTGAAATTTTTACAATAAGGTTTTGGAATTAATTATAAAGTACAAACAGCTTCTTGTGAAAATAGATCTTGTTTTAGTTTTTACAAGACACAACATAGATAATTTCATGATTTCAAAACCTGGACACTAGAGGAGACTAAGACAGAGGAAAGATACTTAGGCCTGCAAGATGGTTATGACTGATGACCTCAAACATACAAGCAAATATGCAAAAGAATGGATAAGAAGGAACCAATTAAGTGTTTTGGAATGGCCAAATCAAACACCAGACCAATACCACATTAACATACTATGGCAGAACCTTTCTTGAAATAATGCTAGAAAGGCTTCCAATCTTACATGAATTGAAGGAGAATGGGCCAAAAGTCCTCCACAGAAATGTGAGATACTGCACTGGTCATCAATTACAGGAAGCATCTGATTGCAATTATTGCAGCTAAAGATGATACAACCAGTACTGAATCTAAAGGGACATTTACTTTTTCACACTGCCAACCTGCATGATGAAAGAGTTCAAAACTTCCCAGTTCCAAGTTCACTTACTTTCTAGTTATAAGAAAATCTGAACACTGGCATCAACTCACTTCTATTACCATATATTTATAAAAAATTATCCCTATTGAACTTTGTGTCCTTCATGTCTAAATTCATATAAACTAGCAGTCAATTGTTCTGTTATTTTGCTATCTTTGTTAATTTTGGTATAAGCTTTTCAAACAATTACATTTGTATGTGAAAGTGGGCCCTTTTAACACACTGCAATACCAAAATAGTGATTCATAAGAATCAAAGATTACAGCATCTTTCCATTTCCATCCAAGATGTCACATTTAACCAGAAGACTACAACATGCCCCACTGCTTCTCTACAATCACCTTTGTTGCAAATAACAAGTCCTCAACTGACTGGTAAGTCTTTTAAAGGCAGTTTTATTTCTAAAATCTAGACTAAGTTCCTTGTAAAAATTGATGAACCATAATACAACTCTCAACTAACTAGAGAATTATCCAATCATCATGCATATTGTGTAATAGGGCTGTGTTTACTGTAGCATATTGATTATCTTTTTGATAGTGTTTTCTTTTTTTGGTAATTTGTACAAAATGATTCAATGCAACTACAAATGTTAATGAGCATGAATTACAATTATGCATAAAAACATTTATTAAAAGTTTACAGTGTCGATTTAAAACATGTCACAGACTGGTTAACGGGTTTCAGTAGGACCCATCCCACATTCCTTGGCCAGCAATCCCAAGATGTTTACACTAGCTATGTGCCTACAAAGCTGAAAGGCAAAACTCCTTTAGATGCAGAGAAATAATTTACTTATTGCTAATCTACCTTCTTTGAGAATAAATGAAGTACTGCTATTCATTGGCACTTCCACTGCCTTGGGGCCTACTTTTCGGGGGGGGGGGACATAAGGGATGGGAAAGTCCATAAAAATACTCTAGAAAAAGGAAAAGTAGAAAAAAAATATTCTAATGTAATTGCTTTCTTCCCCACACACCCCAATTTTCACTCTTGTAGCCCCAATGACCTAGGCATTAATAACCTCCAACCTTATTAAAATGCTCTGCCAGGGCACAAAGCCCATTAGGGTTGGTTATGGCATAATTCTTCAGAGATGTTCATAAATCTTCCCCTTTCTTCTACTTTATATTTATTTTATTGTTAGCATCTTTATATATAAATATCAAATGAAACAAAAGGATGCCAAACATTACCCACACATTCAGAAACAGAACAAAGTTAACCAAGAACAGGCCATTTAAAAAAGATGATTAAATTAGTCCATGAGAAAAAAGAATCCAAAATCATTGTGGGACTTCTTTTAGGACTAACCAAAATAACACAAATGAGTAGGCAAGCTTTTTTTCTTCTCCAGAAAGCCTCTTTAGGTGATGTGGTATAAAAAGCTGTAAGGAGAAGGAGTTGAATGAAAAGCTTTTTTTTTTTTTTTTGGCAGTCTTGAAAAGATTAGCATAAAACAAGGTAAAAGATATTCTCTCAGCCCTAAAGAAAAGACAGAAGGCAAACCACTGAAAATATAGCCTTCAAGTAAGGCAAAGTTCAAAGGAATGAGAATGTAGAACATTACCATAACTGCGAGATTTTCACAGTTCCCAAGAAGGAAGACAAAAAACAAAAAAAAAGCAGCTTTATGTGGTCAAGATAAGTATCAGATCCTCTTACAACCATTCTCTGTGGGACAATCTGTATTTTTTTTTCTTTTTCTTTAAACTAAAAAAAAATTAACGCGATTAAAATTTGAATGTAGGTGTTTTTCAGCAGGCCCTCCATTCTGACTGAGATGAGAAGACAAAAAAGAAGGAACTGATAAATATTTACTGTCGATACACTTTTTAAGAGGTATACAGTTGACATTTGGACAAAGAACAGAATTCTGAGAATTCTGAAATTTGTTAAATGTAAGTACTTCTTCCTAAAAGCATTATTTTCCCCAAAGTGTTCTTCTCAATTCATATTTTAAAGGCATGCATTTTAATTAAATATAGGATGCCTAATATAAAAAAGAACATGATTGTTAGACTTTTTGTGTGCATGAAAACAAATTTTTGGAAGGCAGTTTCAACAAAATTATCTTTTTATAGCTCCTTTTCAAGAATACCTCTTATTTAACTTTTGCCAGTCATACAGATGTTTTAACTACATATTTCTTACCAGAAAAACAAGGGTAGTTTAGTACCAGCCTTTATTCACGTAGACACTTCAGCTTAATTGATGTTTTATTTCACTATCTCCAGTTATCAGAGACTTCAAAGTAAAGAGGGACAAGTATTAATCTTCAAAGAAGATTATATATCTCATGAACACATCCGAAATATTATTCTGCCAAGCCAAACACACTTCAACCGTTGCTTCCAGTTTTCATTTGCTGGCTGCTGGCAAACCATAGACTGCAAATTCAGGCATTACATACATTCTTACCTATGGTTTGATGTAATGTGTCAATTAAACCAAGATGACTGTCATTTCTGTTAACTTCCATATCTATTACTGTAAATCACATGAACTTCTGTCCAATTTATCTTAAAGATGAGAAGGATTATATGTCTTGTCCATTGCTATGTTGGCATGATGAAGTCAACATTTAATATTTTTAAATTTCACTGATTTCAGTAAGATGGATGTAAACATCTACTTAACTTTTTCATTCAGTTGGAACTTAATACTTCTGACTATATCATTACCCCATGAATGAACTAACTACAACTCAATAGGGTATATGACTTAAACAAACATATGCTGCTGCAGGTCTTCACCTACTGCTTACTTTTCACTTATTCTTCACCTAAAACTCAGTCCCAAGATAGGTTAAAATACATTACAAATTATCAATATGAAAATAAAAAATCGGCGATATTCAAATAAAAGCACCAATCTAAAACATTAAAATCATACTATTATCCTTCTCAGGAGTTAAACCCTAAATTCTAATTCCAAGAGCATCTCAGAATCAGCATCTGCCACTATTGTTTCTATAGACACCTCCCCCCATCAGTATTTTCTCAATGCCATAGAAATGATGTTAATATGTAGAAAGCCCTTATCAAATTTCAGACAGTCACACTAGGCTCTCATTTGCAAATGTCCAATATCTGCCCAGGAAAACTGTGTCCTGGTGCTGGGGGGAGATGTGAAGAGAGACAGTTATTAGATAGACATAAGTAAGCAAATGCAACTTACGTTTTCAAGCTTCCACCATATGTCAGATTACAAAATATTAGTGTTATCAAACATTTCAGGGAACCAGTCATCTGGGCTACTTTCTTGCTTGCAGAATTTCTTCAAATCCACAATGCATTATTAGCTTATTGATAAAGTCCAGTGGACTAGTCTTTTCCCTTTCACAAGAATTTAACATAACAAGCTAAAGCTTTCAATCTCCATCAGTTCAAATAGGTTCACAACTGAAAAACAAACATTTCAGGACTGAAACATAGATGCCTCCTGAAAATAACAACACGTGTACATGACATTACAAAGAAAACAGAAAACCAAATCGAGCTAGGTTGATGGAAGAGGTTAATGATGCCTTATTTTCATTACTCAGCTCAAGAATTAGAAGAGACTGGGAGAGAGAGAAAGAGGGTGGGAGGGAAGCAGACACAGGAGATTTGATTATCCAATTATGGAGGAATCAACCTAGATTTGTGGATTTCTAAAGAGTATGACAAATTTAGGACAGGTGCAAGTTCCATTGTGCTGTTCGAAGCATGAGTCTTGATTATACAAAAGAATTGTATGTCAACCCATCTCCAAACTCATTATTATATCCATATCCTTTGCCAATTTGGGGCAAACCACATCAAATACTTTATTTACCATCCCAGACCAATAAAACACAACTATAAAATTTAAAATATAGAAAAACCAAACTTGAAACAATAATGAGAAGAGGATGTCAACTGGCTTCTGCAAGCCACAGCTATTGCTAGAAACCTTGCAACCTTTACAGTCAGGTCCAGAAATATTGGGACATCGACACAATTCTAACATCTTTGGCTCTATACACCACCACAATGGATTTGGAATGAAACAAACACAATGTGCGTTAACTGCAAACTGTCAGCTTTAATTTGAGGGTATGTACATCCAACTCAGGTAAACGGTGTAGGAATTACAACAGTTTGCATATGTGCCTCCCACTTGTTAAGGGACCAAAAGTAATGGGACAGAATAATAATCATACATCAAACTTTCCCTTTTTAATACTTGGTTGCAAATCCGTTGCAGTCAATCACAGCCTGAAGTCTGGAACGCATAGACATCACCAGACGCTGGGTTTCATCCCTGGTGATGCTCTGCCAGGCCTCTACTGCAACTGTCTTCAGTTCCTGCTTGTTCTTGGGGCATTTTCCCTTCAGTTTTGTCTTCAGCAAGTGAAATGCATGCTCAATGGGATTCAGGTCAGGTGATTGACTTGGCCATTGCATAACATTCCACTTCTGTCCCTTCAAAAACTCTTTGGTTGCTTTTGCAGTATGCTTTGGGTCATTGCCCATCTGTACTGTGAAGCGCCGTCCAATGAGTTCTGCAGCATTTGGCTGAATGTGAGCAGATAATATTGCCCGAAACACTGCAGAATTCATCCTGCTGCTTTTGTCAGCAGTCACATCATCAATAAATACAAGAGAACCAGTTCCATTGGCAGCCATACATGCCCACGCCATGACACTACCACCACCATGCTTCACTGATGAGGTGGTATGCTTAGGATCATGAGCAGTTCCTTTCCTTCTCCATACTCTTCTCTTCCCATCACTCTGGTACAAGTTGATCTTGGTCTCATCTGTCCATAGGATGTTGTTCCAGAACTGTGAAGGCTTTTTTAGATGTCGTTTGGCAAACTCTAATCTGGCCTTCCTGTTTTTGAGGCTCACCAGTGGTTCACATCTTGTGGCGAACCCTCTGTATTCACTCTGGTGAAGTCTTCTTTTGATTGTTGACTTTGACACACATACACCTACCTCCTGGAGAGTGTTCTTGATCTGGCCAACTGTTGTGAAGGGTGTTTTCTTCACCAGGGAAAGGATTCTTCGGTCATCCACCACAGTTGTTTTCCGTTGTCTCCCGGGTCTTTTGGTGTTGCTGAGCTCACCGGTGCGTTCCTTCTTTTTGAGAATGTTCCAAACAGTTGTTTTGGCCATGCCTAATGTTCTTGCTATCTCTCTGATGGGTTTGTTTTGTTTCTTCAGCCTAATGATGGCTTGCTTCACTGATAGTGACAGCTCTTTGGATCTCATCTTGAGAGTTGACAGCAACAGATTCCACATGCAAATAGCACACTTGAAATGAACTCTGGGCCTTTTATCTGCACATTGTAATTGGGGTACTGAGGGGATATCACACACCTGGCCATGGAACAGCTGAGAAGCCAATTGTCCCATTACTTTTGGTCCCTTACCAAGTGGGAGGCACATATGCAAACTGTTGTAATTCCTACACCGTTCACCTGAGTTGGATGTACATACCCTCAAATTAAAGCTGACAGTCTGCAGTTAATGCACATTGTGTTTGTTTCATTCCAAATACATTGTGGTGGTGTATAGAGCCAAAGATGTTAGAATTGTGTCGATGTCCCAATATTTCTGGACCTGACTGTATAATGATTGTCAAGTTAGGTCTTCCACAAGAAAGATTGTAATTTCTTGATCAAATAGACAACTAACATTTCTGATAATTGGGTTAATGAGTGCTAGATGCTATTGATAGTACAATGGGCAGTGTAACAATACATGGATTACTGCCTCCACCTCTGTATCTAAACAGACACACATACACAATTGCTCTATGGGAGACTAGTGTATTTGTCAATAGTCTCCATAATAAGAGCCAAGGTAAAAAGTTCCCTGTGTGAAATATACAGGATATTATTGAGGTAGCTAAGAATTGTCCATGGAGGACCTGCAATTGCACCATAATAGGGATCAATGATTTTGTAGATCTAAATCCCAAATCATCTGTTTAAATTTTATTAAGGCTTTATGTAAGCCAAATGTCAATATCACCAGGAGTGAGAGGCCACAATATGCTAGATCAGAATCAGTTTGCCTCATCAGGGATGAGGAAAACAATCCAGTAATGTGAGATGAACTAGAGACTTAACCCAGAATATTTGTAGCAGTCAAAATCTGAGATGGAAAAGTCTCAGGCAGCCCCCAAGAGAAATGCAGCCAAGCTCTAATTGGACAAGGACATTTGAAGTTGAGCCAGGGACCTGAAGTATGGCTTTCAGAAACTTAGACTGACAGCTTCTAAGGTAGGGGCATCCTTATAAACACAAAGTTGTGCAGTGTGGAACAAGCCCAGAACCTTTGCTTCATACAATTTTATTACTGCAGGAACATAATTATTACCTTGATGATTAGCA
Source organism: Python bivittatus (assembly GCF_059951505.1). Taxonomy (NCBI): domain Eukaryota; kingdom Metazoa; phylum Chordata; class Lepidosauria; order Squamata; family Pythonidae; genus Python; species Python bivittatus. Next base: position 57,189,018 of record NW_028277088.1, read on the forward strand.
TATCTTAAAATTGCACTAAAACTTTTTTGAACTCTAATAGAAAGCTCAAATTTGGGGGCAATCTTCTCATGCTTGGGCTGTGGAAAAACTTGCAGTATAGCTTCTTTCCAGAGCAATCTGAGAAGCCCCCCTCCATATGGTAAGAAACCCAAGCTGCAGCCCCTCCCACATCAGAATCAACCACAAAAATCTTTCTAATGACAATCAAGACAGAAGAGTGCTATGAGTTTGTACAGCCTAAGGATAATAGGAATACTGGGCATCTGAGAGAATACTTTTTATCTATATAAACATTGTTATCCTATCCTTCTGGTGCTTAATTATGCATCACTCATAGTAACATAGGAATTACAAACTGATCACGTGTTAATGTTACCACCTAACATTTTGTCTAATATCAAATACCAAAATACAGAGACCTAATTGCCACTATGAGAATATTCACTACCAGATCAAGAATATATAGACTGGAAGAAACCAGTTTAATCTCCACAAAGAAATAGTGACAGAATAGGAATAATCTCCAATTAAGAAACAGTTTCAATGTCACATATTACTATTCTGAATTTCAAATTCTACCCTAACTATATTTACTAAGAAATAAATTGCTTCTGTTCCTTTATCACTTAAAACTGCAAACCAGCATGACATAATTTATTTGATGGGATTATATTTACTCTGTGAAAATTTTAAAACATACAGTAATATTTTTAGGATAGCAAGAGAAAAGTTGAACAATTTCTTCTCCCTTTTTCCTAGATTATAGTATATATTTTGGCTGGTAACATCATGAACCCAAATAGAAATCACTCTCATGTAATAAAGCTATTCTAGTCCTTGAACTTCTAAAACAAAACCAAATACCCTTGCAAACTTTTTTTTGTAATAACTTTATTAGAGTTTTAAACAAGAAAGGTAAAAGCAAATAGAAACTAATATTTAGAGTACAAAAAAGAGAAAGAAAGAAAGAAAGAAAGAAAGAAAGAAAGAAAGAAAGAAAGAGACAAAGTCATAGAAGTAACTTCCAATTTTCTTTTACAGCAGTTATAAGTATAAATGTAAATTAACCTCTTGCTCTATGGTTATAACTTCCATTTTTTTCTATAATCTACTATTTTTTCTAATCATCAAAACCATAAGTTCATTTTTCCCTGTTTCACGCAAAAAAGTCCAAAAGGGGTTTCCAACTGGCATTAATCAGTGTCTTTGCTCTAATTAAAGCTGTCAGTTTAGCCATCTCAGCAAGTTCCATCATCTTCACCCTCCATTCCTCCATTGTGGGTAATGTCAACTCTTTCCACTCTTGTGCATTTATTAATTTCACTGCAGTTATCATATATAAAAACAAAGTTCCGTGACTTTTTCCAACTTTTTGTCAATCAGTCCCAAAAGAAACACCTCTGGCTTCAATTGTATATTAATCTTTAAATTCTGAATTAATATATGTAACTGAGTCCAAAATTTTCTACATTGTTTACATGTCCACCAAGCATGGTAAAATGTCCCCTCTTGTTGTTCACATTTCCAGCATAAATTTGAAGTGCCTTTATACATTCTAGACAATTTTTCTGGTGACATATACCAACAATACATCATTTTATAAAAATTCTCTTTAAGGTTATAACATAATGTAAATTTCAGTCTTTTCATCCACATATTCTCCCATTGTTCCATTTGTATGTTTTAACCAAAAATTTTAGCCCATTTTATCATACATTCTTTCATTTGTCCTTCTGTTTCAAATTTCAGTAAAAGTTTACATTTTAGCACTAACAGGTTCATCATTTGTACACAGTTCTGTTTCAAACTCAGTCCTACAGTGTTCAAAACCAAGAGTTCTTTTATCTACTTTAAATCTTTCTGGTAATTGTACACAGGAAAACCATTAACTAGTATATCCTTCTAATGCCATATCTTCTTTTGATTTCACTTTACATTCTCCTTGAGAAAATTCTAATATGTCACCATAAGTTAACCATTTTTGTTTAGTTATCATTTCTCTTCTATAAATGTGCTTCTTGCGCTGACAACCACAAAGTTATTTTCGGACACAGAAAAATGCTTTATATCTATTCCATATTCTCAATGCCCTTGCTTTTATGGAATTATTCTTCCACATCTTCCTCTTTCCTCTCCTGAATAAGGTGATCAACACAAGATCTAATTACCAGGTTTGATGAAAACCCTGACATTTTGAAACTGAAGCTTCACCGAATTAATGCTCCCTGAGAAGCAAGGAGGACAGAATGAGGATTCTGACAACTACAGCAAGATTAGCCATTCCAAGCTTACTTTGGCTATAAATGTAATGAAGGTACTGAGGACTTTTGCCCTCTTAAATCACATATTTTTCAAAGTTCCCTAGAGGAACAATTATCATTAAACCCATTTTAAACTTTTAGCACAGATATATCAGAAAAGGTTCAAATCAAATGTAGGTTTCCTGCTTTTAATAAGCTGTGCAAAATCTCTAAAATATTTCCTCTCAGAGAAAATTGTTCAATAGTGACATGCTAAACTGCATTATATTTGAGATTCTTTTATAGTTCCTCTCATAATTACTGCTGCCAAAGCAATTTTCTCTGAAAAACAACTGTTTATTCCAAAATGGTTAAGGCATTGTATGTGGTATGTCAGTTTCTGCAGATCACTTTTCACATACTTACTGAGTGAACATACACATTTCTTCAACTCTGTTAGGCCAGTGCATCAATTTATTCTTATTATTTCAACAAATCTACACAGCCCTGTTCAGAACATTTTGAAGAAAACAAAACATGAAAGCCTCTGTGGAGTCTGACAACTAATTTGAAAAGTATGGGGCACAAAACATAACACAGGTAAATAACCAGAGACTGTAGGGGGGGGAAGCAAAATAATGAAGTCATTAAATTACACACACTGAGGTAAAAAAAAAAAAAAAAAAAGCCTCAGAATAAATTGGTGAAATAAGTTCAGTTTAAAAACTTAGGACTCAGCTGTTGCAAAACAGCATTAAGTTCTTTCTGCATTTCTAAACAGTATAGAACTACATTCCCACACAGATTGAAGATTCCCTTTCCCTGATATCAAGCAGGAAACAGGGAGGCAGGCAGGCATCAACCATCCTTCCATGTTTCCAGCTTCATTCCTTCCTCTGTGTTTGATGGAGTTGAATTCCTGGGTTCTTTCTTATAAAAGCAGACCAGGCTGGGCCAACACACCTGCCCATTAAGTACTCAGTGAAAATCAATCTGTCACCTTCAGCCTCAAGCAATTCATTATGCAATCCTGTTATCACACTAGTCTGAACCTTGGGGCTTATCAGAAAAGAAGAGCGCTATAAAGAAATGTCATAGACTGTCCCCATAAAGCAAGACAATGATAATTCTAATACCAAGAGAGATTGTAGTTATATCTAGTAGCAGTTATGGGAACATGTCCCTTACTATCTTTTAGTAATAATCCTTAATCTGAAATTTCCACCTATTCAGCTATGACTAAAAGTTAAAACTATGCATGCACAAATATAATAAATATTGTGCAGCCTTGAAAATGTTACTGAACTATAAGATAACATGTTAACAAATGATTAAACCAATGATTCCCAAAGCTTTTGAGTATGAGGACTCTTTTTTAGCATTAAAAACAATTGTGAATTCCCATAGGATATTATTTTTGGTATCTACTGACTGTAATAAAACATAATAAAAAGCTAATTTTGAGTAATGCTTTAAAATGAGTTTGCATTTTATTAACCACAGTAGTATCTACATGCAACCGAAAAACAGTATTACATATATGAGAGCCAGTTTGGTCTACTGTTTAAAGCACCAGTCTAGAAACCAGGAAACCGAATTCTAGTCCTGCCTTAGGCACAAAGCCAGCCAGGTGACCCTGGGCCACTCACTCTCTCTCAGCCCTAGGAAGCAGGCAAGGGCAAACCACTTCCAAAAATGTTGCCAAGAAAACTGCAGGGACTTGTCCAGGCAGCCACCAGGAGTTAACACTGACTTAAAGGCACAAAGCCATTGAGTCTATAAAATACTATCATTATTTTCTTGTTCAAGGGAGAAAGCCCTTTGTGCATGCTTAGAGAAGCCACCCAGTCTCCTGTTTTGCTACTGTGGATAGCAGACCACAGCTGGAATGCAAGTATGAGACCAGGACTCTTGCTTGGTCTAAAAGGGGTTTCCTTACCAGCCCACAAGTGCTTGCATGATGGTGACCCCAGGTGCGCAAAGAAACCTTTAACTGCAGAGATGCTGCTGGTGTGGCTGAGGGAAATAGCACAAATAGACCTGGAGTACCTCTTCCACCTCTGAAGTGAAAGTTCTACTGCTTCACCCTAGCAGTGATGAATGGGGGGGGGGGATACTGCTAGTGCAGCCCTGGAAGATGAGGATGCAACTGAACATGACTCAATCAACAGGAATTCCTGATTTGATATTAAGTTTTCCTCACAGCAGGATGAAGATGAAAGATAGCTAATACAGTCCCTGCAGTATTGTGTTCAGGCAGAAATTCACAGACTGGATCAGACAAATGTGTTTGAAGATAGAAAGATGCAGTTTTCAAATAAAAAATGTATATTTTTGTGTTCTGCAACAAAGCATCTACTCCAGGGATAGAAGATGGTAACAGTTTCTTCTCCACTGTTTTGGGGCGGGGGGGGAAGAATCTTGTTTGTCATGCAAACCACTGATATATTCCTCAGGGTTACTGCAATAGCTCCCAGGGAAAATTTGTGGGAAAGACAAGAAGTAGCACTAAGTTGTCTATACCTTGTGATCACTGCGGAAGGGGAACAGAATTGGTCAGACTGTAAAATTTTCAGAATGAGAGTTAGCTACACCTCACTCTTGGCTAAGAGCCACATGACTAGGCATTCTTCCTTCTGTTTATCTCAAGGACTGCTCCTTCAAGGGGGACTAAGAAGAAATTGTCTTCGTACCATGTAGATTGTCAAGGACAGCCATGCTTTCACTCGGGGGGGGGGGGGTTCAGTTAGGTTAGATGGTAGTCTGTAAATGTTTAGATAGTTTTGGATTTTGAGTTTATTAACCCAGTCCCCAGTCAATCATTCCAATAGAGCAGGTAAGACAGTGCTAGGGAAGGGGGTGAGCTGATAGAAAAGACCTAAAAGCTATACATCCTGTAGCAGGCTACATTTCCCGTTTAACAGGCATGCAGAACAGAGCAAGGACCAGACAACTGATCCAAAAAGCAACTGAAGATGTCACTTGCTTACAGCTCGGATCAACCTACAATGCTGAAGAATTAATCAGCTTTCCAGACTCAAGCATGATTTTGAAAACAGAGGAAGGGCAATCCAGGCCAGTAATTCAGGTGCTGTGGAACTCATCCCCCAAATTTCCCCCACCAATATCATTAATCCTGTGCTGACAGAATAAAGGTCATTGCTTTTTCATATCATACTGATCTCTATTTCTGTATACACACACACACACACACACCAAATTAACCCAAAACTCTCTCAAAGTTATTTTCAAGGATAAACTACCTTCAATTTAACAATGTGCAGGTTCAATTTACAGATACTAGGCTACTACTGACTTCAGACTGCATGAAATCCTCTAATACTATATCAGGATAATGTTCTAATCTAATCTTCTTTCTCATGTTCCAAGTTGGTACAGTCCCAATGTTATATAAATATTTATAATCTATTCTAAGTGGAGCTTCCAAAGATCTCCCATCCAAATGATGTACTGTTTTAGTGGAAAGATTTTTCTGAAATGATTCAGAAGTTCCATACAAGTTCTTGCTTATTTCTGGATGCATCTGAAAATTATCTACATAGTTCAATATACTATTAAATGTACAGTCATGAATCTTCATATCCTGACACTTACTAAAAATATTCAGTTTAGTTTTGACTGTCAAGTGTCCATTAAAAAAAAAGTGCCATCCTTACAATCTATTCCTAATTGGATGTTCCAAAGACCTACCATCCAATTGATGATCAGACCAAACATTTTACATTTTGGCAATGCCTTATATGTTGCCAGACAATTCATTGTCTCCTGTATCTAGGGTTTTTTTTACAGTTATTTCTTATTAATCTTTAAGAAAATATCAACATTTATCAATTTTCTGAAACTATGTTGATGCCTATCATATGTATCATAATATTCTAATCTTTGCCATTCCATTGCTGAAAAACTATAACATGTATGCATTGAACACAGACAATCAAATCTTGAAGAGCATCACATTTTAGGCATATCTAAAATTATGCTCAGTCTTCCATCACTGCCAACCAGTTTTTATTAGACAATTAAAAATACTAAGAAGTTTCAATTATATTTTCAGCCTGTGAACAGTCATAGACAATCAAAATTAATTCTGATTTAAGATCAAGATTAACCAGATCAAGTAAGTTCAATAGTGAAAGAAATAATGATTAACTTCATTGTTTTTGAAGAGAAGACATTACTCTTCCATCATATAAGAAGTTAAAGCCCCAGGCTCAAATTATCCCAGTAATCTCTGGAAACCAAAAACTCTTGCAATTCCCCTGCATGTTTCACTGGAGATTGTAATACTGTATGTTGGGGTCAACCACACAGTGTTCATCAAGACATCTATGACACTGCCAGATAGAATCCCTGGAGCTTTTGTTTTAAAATAGTTTCAAAGTCTTCTAAAATGGCCAAAATCACACAAGATCCTAAAAGCTCACTAGTCTCGCATGGAACTTCATACACTGGGATGCAAGGATGCTAAAATCCCACAAATTTTAAAGTGATAACACTGAAGTCTCATGAGATTTCAATGCTCTCATATGAAATTACATGATATTTAAGAGTAAAACCTACTCCATGCGGTTGCTAGGAGTCAAAAATGATTTGATGGCACATAATCAAAAGAGTAAAATCACCACTAATCCTCTGAGATGATAACCATTTCATATACATAATTAAAAGGCAAAACAAAACAAAAAGGCTGCCAAAACTCTTATTATATCATGGGTTTTAAACCATAGAGCTTCACTAATATTTTACAAGTTAAACATTAATGCAGGACAGTTATAATATTTCAAGGGCTAAACAACTGTCACAAACTACAACAAGCCTACACAAAACAACATGGTACAAAAAAAGTTTCCTCTCATGTACATATAATATGTGGATGCATTCACCAAATCATACTGAAATTTAGAATAGCCATTAGAGTTCAGGAGCAACAAGGTTTAATCAAACCTTGCATGTCTAAAAGCAGGATTACCTTTCCATTACAACTTTTTCAGGTCTCTTAAAATACAAAACTGAGAACTGCCAAAGAAAGGCAGTCAATACTTGGCTGTGGAATGAGTTTCCCTCAGCCTTTAACTGAAGACTTGTTTGTACACAATACTTGCATTTTTAAATGTTATGCAGGTGCACTAATCGTTATCAAAAGAAGAGACTGGGACAATTATGAGAAATCTTGCCATTTCTGATCATACAATGAAAGCTCTTAAAAATTATGACTTGTGGAATGAAAGGAAAACACTGGCTGAGTTCTCACATCATATGAGATTTATAACATAATTTGTTGCTGTAAAGTGTTGCATGAAGCAACTGCTGTCATTTGTAAAGCATTCTGCATTGCTCAGCTTGAACCCATGCAAATGTGGTTTGTTTAGTATATCATGTTTAAGGAAACCATGATTTAACACAATATACATACCCATGTTAAATTATGGACCATGAATTACAAACCTTAATGGTTACATTCACAGATCATGTTCAGCCAAAACTAGACATACTCCAATATGGCTTTGGGCCCTATATGAGCAAAGTGTGGCAACCAAATACCACCAGATGTCAAGTATAACATGGGTAAATTGCTAACTATAGTAGTGATATTTTAATGAAGATGTTCATTTATTTTCTAACAAGAATTATTTTCTGCTGGAGTTATCCATTTGTATGGATTTAAATGGACTGTTTATTAAATCATTTTTATGCAACTGCTCTGGGTTCTAAGACAATGTTACAGCTCTTGTATGGAACCGAATGTGGCACTGGGTGGGAGAGGTCACTGACTTATATAATTTTCAAGCGTATGACAATTATTAACACCTTAGTATTGCACTACAATCCAGTGAGGTACTAAGCACGTTTTCTGAAACAGAAGTGTTTGTGTGTGTATACATATGAAAAATCAACTAGATTCACTTTAAAAGTAGAATTTTAACCCAGGGTGAATCATATCTGATACACTCCAACAATGTTGAAGAGCACATAAGGCTCACAATTTAACCTGTTGTCTTGCATAGGCAACAGTTGGCATTACAAGTAAAAGCAGTTGTGAGATGCTGTTAGTCTTGTACTATAATCAAGTTACGCAAATGCTACCTTTGTTTGGAGGAAGGTGTTGACATAGCCATTATTTCAAAGATAAAGAAAATCAACATTGTATTACTAATGGAGAAATTAACACAGCTACAAAAAGTGAACTTTTAACCCAGACTTCAGAGCATTTTATTTATTGTAAAATAGGTAGACAAATAGTTGAGCTAATCTGTAATTCTGGTTTTAAAGCTATAGTCAGTCTAGCCATCTCCAGTCAATACAGCTCTTAGCTATGGTGGCCGGGATAACTGGTACACCTGAAGGGCACCAGGGTGGAAAGCATTGACCTGTCTTAATGTTAACTGTCTATCTGAAAACTACCTACTGTGTTTGTGAGTATCACAAAATCTAATCTATTAATGGAAAATACTGCTTAGAACATTGTTCCCATGTCGCCAGGCCTTTTTAATGCTATCAAGTACAGTAGTAATATCCTTTTATCATGAAGTAAATTAGACCCACCATAAGAAAACAAATGACAGCCGGTGCAGAACCAATCAGATGTGTTGTCTGAGCCAAGGAATCTGTTCCTCTCACACCTCATCAGGCCAAAGCCATTGGTCTTCCCTCTTTTCTTTCTGAAAATAAAATAATTTTTCTTTCACTTTTCTTCCTTCTTTTTCTAATGAGTGGGCAGGCCAAACAAGTTATCCAAGAGACATCATTCTACATCAGCTTATGGCTATCAGTGGCTCCTGGCAGACACTGATCCCCTTGATCCTATCTAGACTCTGCCCAAGTATAGCCTGAAGGCAAGCATTAGAGAAGGCCCACTCAGTTTGGTTCTACACACAGCAAAGCAGAAACTGAGGTGGAGGCTGCCAGGTCTATCTTCAGAAATAGGCCTGATCATTTGACAGAGATAGTTTTACACAGCTATTCCTCTGTTTTGTAGACATTCTGTTCTGCATGCTGTCATGGCCAGGTAAAGGAGGCCAGAAGGACATCAGTGGGAATAAGTTCTCCCAAACAAGCGACTTCTTCCCTCCAATCCAGGGTTGAAATCCTGTGGATTCCAGGAAAAAAGCCACTTTCCTATACCACTGGTACGGAGCACTATATAATAAGGCACATAGAGATAACCCACAAAGGTGGTAGATTCATGAAATGAGGTCAGGTTTCCACCCTTTTTAACACCCCTCCAGCAATGTCCTGCTAATTTACTCCTCATTGTAAAAAAAACTGACCTTTCAGACAATCCTCTGGACTAAGAGTAGGAACTGAACCAAAATCTGTTCTGCTACCCAAGATTAACTCCTTAGTTCTCTCCACAGTTAACTCTCCAGTTGACAAGGAGCATTATCCCATAGTCCTTCAATAAAATCTTTGCTCCAACTTCAAAGTGGTAATGGAATTAGGAGCTCCATTAAAAAAATATAAGTAGAGTTCACACGGTAGCTGCATTTGTACAACACACCTGTGGTTAACAACCACCTTTTGCTTGATTAAACCAATTTCTGGGTTCACTTAACTTTCTGAACCACAAACTAATCACATGAACTAAGAACACATAACATGCCAGCCTATAACTAATTGCTCCATTTCTGGGAGTGAGAGATAAGGAGAGATCAGGAACATAATTCTGCCCAAGGTAAATAGTTCTACAGTACTCTCAAGTAATTCCAATGGAAATGCAGAACTTGCTGAAATGTGTCTTATTAAAATAGATGGCACTTAAGTGTGTTTAACTCCATCTGGATTGTGTCCAGGATTTTATACATTTAGTATCTGCAACACGGCTTTTCAGTCAATTTTAAGCTTTACGGCGGATTTAGGAACGACAAAGTGATAACGTGTGAACAGTACAAAAACCGTGGGTGCAATCATAACGTTGTTACAAAAGGAAAGAAGCCCTTTGTAAAAACAAATCAACTACCGAATAATTTTTTTTTCTTGCAGCTGCTTTCAGCAGCAGCAGCAGCAGCAGCAGCGACAATTACAAAAGAGTATCTTGAACGCGCTGAGCCGTAAGACACGCAAAGGGAAGACCAACCCGAACGCTCCCAACTTCGCTAACAAAAGCAGGACTGAGAATCAGCCGCGCGCAGAGGCTCATCTACTCTAGCTCCAAGCGTAGTGCTTGGGCGAATCGAAGTGTGCGGGTGGTAAAAGCACTACAGATTTTACCTTTCAGCCCCAGCTCCCCAGTCGGGCGCGCTCGCTCGCTGACTCGCCGGGGCTCCCTCCAGCAAAGCCAAGAGGCGCCCCACACGGAAGCGGCTGAAGAAGCTCCAGAAACAAATCCCCCGCAGGAAAGGCAGCCTTCCTGGGACTTCGCTGCCTTCAAGGCGGTCCAGTGCAAGAAGCCGGCTCGACAATGGAGCGAAAAGCAGAAGTCTGCGCAAGGTCTCCCCCCGCTCTCTCTCCCCCACTCCCCCTCCAACGAACAGATTCCTTCACTGCCTGGAAATCCGGCGGGCAGGTGGCTCCCTCTGGCTTTCCTCGGTGTGACAGCACCTCTCCCCGCTGGCCCTTCAGGGCAGCCGCTGGCTTTCTCGCTCCACCCCCAGCCGCTTCGCCTTTCTCTTCTGAGCGCTCAAAGGCCACGGAGAAACCATACTGCCCCGCCTGTTTCTTCGCAAGGCTGGTGGACCTCGGCGGCGTCGCTTCAGAGAAAGACGGAGCATCCTCGGCTGAAGAAAAGGGGGCCGTTTACTCTTCAGCGCCTGTAGGACAGCTGAGCTCCTTGCAGGATCAATTGACATGTGACCCATAGGATACACCAATAGGGGTAAGAGGAACCCAACCAGTTAATCATCTCTTGACTCTGTGGAGCTGCTGAGGAGAAGAGAGGGGTTGAGGCCAGAGGCGGCTGCTCCTCAGGAGCACGGCGACGGGCAAAAGGGATTAACTTGCATAGGACAACTGCATGCACTGAAATATGTGCAAGGAGGATCACTGGCTATCCATAGTAGCCCCATAGTAGCACATGGTGTCACCAATTCTTGTAGCGGAAATGCTTTTCCAGACCTACCAATGATATTGCCAGAGTTCCTCCTCAACCTGTGGAATTCTACAGAGGTCCCCTAGTCATCTGAGCCTGCCAGGGAAGAAGCAGCATTTCTACCATGGATGGTGGCGGAGGGACATAGCTAATCTTGAGGTCTACCCCCCCCCCCTTGTGTTGGGGAGGGATATATGACTTACTCTAATGTTAACTGGTGATGCTATACACAGATGAACTGCTAGTAAAATAAAGTCAAGGTTCCTTCAAGTTGATCTCAGTTTCTACTAACTTCACACCTTTTTGATTATGTGCCATCACATTGTTTTCTACTAGCAACCACATCCATGTAATTTTCTTGGCAACAAGATATATGGTAGTGGTTTGCTGATGCTCTCTTCTGTAACTTTATTATTATGATTATTTCCTAGTCTGGTCTCCGGCCCTGGGATTTCCTGGTTGTCTTCCTTTCAAGTAGTGTCTACAGCCAACCCTGCATAGCTTTCTGAAATCAGCCAAAGTTGGCTGGGTAGAGTGAGTATGTTAATACCATGCATTCTCAATTGACTAGACAACCCCATATGTTCATATTCAGGCTGGGTGTCCATCTTAAGCTAAACTAAAATGTGGTTGGCTGATTTATGGCTCAGTGGCAGTGTTCCCACAACACATTAAACTCGATGGATGCTATTCCCAAATAAATACCAGATGCTCTGGCAGCAGACACTAGAAAAATGCCAAATCATCCAAGATACCAATGCTTTGAGTCCTTCCAGAGATCATTTTTAGTTTGTTAAAATGCTATTTGCAGGCCAATTTGATGATGTCAGTGTTATCCATTTCCAGCATGATGGTTCTTCAACCCATATTCCTTACCAAAGAAAAGGCAATTTTCCTTTGAAATGCATAAGGTTACTAGCATTCTGCCACCATCTCATGGCCTTCCTATCGCATACTGAGATGGGGTGATTTTTATGGGAGGGATTCCTCAATTGCACATTTTATTTCCATCTGAAATCAGAGCAGATATAGTACCCACATTCCTTGTCAGAAGCACTGGGGAAGAACACGTTGTCTTTCTTGCACACAAACAGGTTTATCACTAGGCCACCCTAGTCATGACGACATGGAAAGACATTTGAATAGAGGTTTACTACTCTGCTATGTCACAATAGACACATGCATAGATGTGGGGGTGAGGAGATCAGGCAAGGTAAAAACCAGTTACCTGGCATTCTCTGGAAACTCTAGATTTGAAGACCTATAGTCATGTCCAGATTTAGTACAATGATTAACAGTGTAGATCTGAAGAAAAAACGGCAATATATACTGTATATTTTCTTTTTTCACATATATATTCCAAATGTGGTATAAATGTTGGTACTAGAAGGCTCCCCCCCAAGATAAGTATTGTCACCCCGCCAATTGATTTATATCCAGTTGTTGTTCATTCAACCTATTTGAACCATAAACTAATCATACTGGGTGGGTTCTCGACAAGCAGCTGGGCCATAAACTAGCTACACACACTTTACTTTCTCTCTTTGCTGCAGAATAGCAGGACAATGTTCCAAAAGGAAACCACCCCACACTGTTTCCTAAGTGCCCAGTTCAAGTAGAACAGCTGGTTTCTCCCACTTAGTCAATCATGTTCTTCCCCAGTGCTTCTTGACAAGAGCAGTTACCAGCAGATTTACACTAAAACCCCAAGTGAGTCAAGCCCTTTGTGGTTTTGTTCTTCCCCAGCTGTTTCCTCCCAACAACACATTTCCCCGTTGTAATGATAATTTTGCCAACAAGCAAACAAAGGAACAGAGGAAGTGAGCTGATGTGATTTTCAATTAATAGCTTCTGCTTTTCATTTACAGTTTGTTTGCTTTGTATTTTACTTCAGACACAGTATGCTGAAACTGATTAGGAACTAGTTTGGAAGGATTTAACTAAGGTTAGGCATGGAGAGAAAATTATGAGATTAAAATAAACAACACATGCTTATATCCCAGCAAAGCTACATGTATAAAAACAAATAATGACCATGGCTAGGTCACTACATCTAGTTCAGTATAACTGTTTTCCTTAGTGGTGAACCAGCTGCCCTAAAACGGGGGCATTGATTCTTGCTTGTGTTTTCCAGCAACTGGTATCCAGAAGCATGTTGCCTCGAATGTTAAAAGTAGCTTATAGCCATAATGCCTACTTAGCCAAAGGTGCAACACAGATTTTATGGGCTGGGTTCGATAGACTGCTAAGCAATCATTTGCTTAAGCATGGTTTGTTAAATAAACCTGATTAAACCATTAGCCGTGATTTGCAAACCACAATTGTTCATATTATATGCTAAACCAGAACCAGACCAATCTATCCATATTACAGTTTCAAGCACTTTGTGAAGTCACCTTTTAGTATATTTCCAGCAATGGATGAGTGTCTCACCTTAGCTTTACTCTCTGGTAGGAAAACAATTTCTGTTTTTAGACTTCATCCACACTACAGTAACTGATCCTTCATCTATTTACTCACTCTTATGGTGCTCAGTTAGAATTAGGATCTCTGACCTTTTAGACTGGTAGGCATATTTGTCAGGTTCAGAGCATAATATGAGTGAGGCTGAGGCTTGCTTACCCATAAAATGACTGTAGAGTGGATGTGTCCAGTCACAAACTAAAAACCTAAGTGGGGCAAGGGAGCTGTCAGGCATTAAGGGAGCGTGCTGGTACCCATGAGCGTAAAGATGTGAGCCCCAAAATCAGACTTATTTCTCAATGTTTGGGCAAACTCAGAGCTGCAATTCTATATGCATTTATTTGGAAAGAAGTTCCACCAAATGTAAAGAAATGTATTTTCATATAAACATTTCAAGAGTTATACTGTTAAGAACGTGTAACTGCCTTCATAAGGAAGACTGCTCCTCCACATTGCAGTTTTACAGTAACTTTGCTATATTTCAGGCATCAAAAAACAACTTTTTATCTGTTTGAAGAAACTTTTAAGCATCTGAATAAATAATTGCTAATGAACAGTGCTGTTAAGTTATAATGCTCTGATTGTCCCCAGTGATGGAGGGTTTTATCCACCAATAAGGATAGTCCCTCCTTTTCAAGCATCATCAAAGGGTTTATTAATGACATCATTACATCAGTAGCCCAACACAAAGGACATCTCTCATAGTGAACCTATTGAAATACATCTAGGAGCAATTCCAAGTCTGCACTTACTTGAGAGAGCACATCTGCAGAGAGCCGTCTTTGGTGGGAACTGGCCTTCTTTCAAGAAGTAAGACCACAGTTACTTTTCTGCATGACCAATTATAATGCAGCCTTCTTGCTGTCCTTAAAGATTCATTATTCAGATACCTCTACCAATGAAGATTCCATCCAGCATAAATCTTTATTCATATTTCATCTTCTGCAAGTATTTTGGAGATGCCCTTTAAAGAATTTGTTGCTGTGCTAGCTTACCAGACTGCTGTCTGTGGGGTTTTAGCTTCATTCTTCAAATATCAGTATCTGGCTGTGATTACATATTCAGGTAAAGCCAAGTACTTGAGCAACAAGGCATCCTCTTGCATGTAGCTGTTTTACAGATATACAAAAGGACTCTGGTTTGCATTGGTAAAATGCTTCAGGGTATGAGAATCCACTAATTTTGCAGACAAATATGGCTAGAATGAGCAGCGGACTCTAATATTTTGAATGGAAGATGGAATCCTGATCTTTAATCTGCTTCAGAATAGACCAAGAAACCATATACAACATTCAAGTGCAGAATTGCTTACTCTAATAGCCTCTAAGTGGAAAATAAACTTGATTTCCAGAGCTATTATCAGACACAGGCAGTGTTCCAGACAGATCAACTCCATTTAAACTCTAGTAAAACAATAAGAAAATGAAACTCCATTTTTTTTCTTTGACCAAACATACATTCAGATGGGTAAAAAAGCAAATTAGGCCTCTCAATTTAGTGTCCTTAACATATGCTGGACTATAACTCCCACAGCCTGACAGTCAGCATGGCCAATAGTCCTACTGATAGGAATGTATGGGATTTTTAGTCCAACACTACAGAAGGGCATCTAATCGGTGAAGGTTGCCCTCCCCTATGACAAACACTAAGGAAGAAGCAGCAGAGAAAATACAAAACAGCAATGGATAGTATTAGTGAAAGTAAGCAAACCCTTACCTTTAATAGTGGTTTGGAATTCTCCTGTTGCAAAAGGGAAATGTGATTAATATTTTCTTCTGGATCTTCCAGAAAAGCATTGTGGAATGTGACATTTTTAAAAGGAGTGGAAAACTTCTTTCACAATGCCTAGTCCAGACACAGCAATGAGATACTCTACTTGACATCAATTTTCTATGAGTCAAGATTGACCTTTATCTAAAGCATCCCCAGGGCCAGCTCTACTGCTACCCATATGTATCACATTCAAGGTTGTTACATTCTATATTGGCTTATTCCACTGTGGCCCAATGCTCGGGGGAGGAGACAGATATTTAAGGCTGTCCAAACCTTGGGAGGAATGATGTTCCACAGGACAGATGCTGCAACAGAGGAAGCATGCCCCCTGTGGCCTACTATGTGGTGGTGTTTTGTGGGAAGGGACCTGAAGTATGGCCTCTGCTGGATCTTGCAGACCAAGCAGAGACGTCAGAAACAGATGATCTGACAAGTAACCTGGCCCTTGCCATGAAAGGCTTTATGGGGGACAACCAGCATCTTGAATTGTACTTGGAAGCTGGTTAAGTACTCTTCAATGATATATTGAGCACTAAATATACACATTTTGCAACTTCTTTGTTCACTTACTGATATTATATCTTTGCATCAATTTTTTTTAATTTGTTTTCTTTTTTAAAAAAAAGATTAATAAAAAGAAAAAAACAAAGGACAGTACTTGGAAGTTCATAAGGAGCCAATGCAGTTTGCAAATCAGTAGTTTTGTATGGGCACACCAAAGTGCATGCATAACTACTTGTGCCACTGCATTCTGGACCAATTAAAATTTCTGGGTAATTTTCAAGAGCAATCTCTTGTGGAATACCCATAGTAATGTTGACAGGAGGTGACCAGGGCATGAGTAGAGAGTAGGGCCTCCTAATCTAGGAACAAGTGCAATTGGTGCACAAGATGGATTTGTGCAAAGGCCATCCTAGCTACAGCTGCCACTTTTTCTTCCATCAGAAGTCCACGAGGAGCCCAAATTGTACATCAGTTCTGTCTGGGGGAATGTGACTTTATCCAAGACCAAACATGGAGAGACCCTAGGAGACCCAAAAATCCACAGCAACTCAATCTTGCTATGGTTCAGCCAAAGCCTCTTTTTGCCCTTCCAGACCCTCACTACCTCCAGATACTGCAAAAGACCTTGACAACATCCTTCAATCACCTTAGGGTAGAGATGTATAACTGAGTATCATTGGAATACTGATGAGATTCTGGTGCAATACAGATGCATGATCTCACCCAGCAGTTTCATGTAAACATTCAGAACAGGGAGAGAGTAGAACCCTGGGGCACCTTGCAATGCAGGGTCCTTGGACTAGATCTGGAAATAGCTATGGAGGAAAGAGGAGAACCAATATAACACCATACCTCCCCTCCTAAAGCTTGAAGCTGATCCAGAAAGATACCATGATCAATGGTATTGAAGGCTGCTAAGAAATTAAGAAGGACTACAGTTGGACCCTCTATAGCTGTAAGCCTACCACCTTCTCAATCACTTTCTCCAAAAGGAAAAGTTAGAAGCCAGACAAAAATTGTCCAGTATCATTGGATCCAAGAAAGATTTCTTGAGAAGGGGATGGACTACATTTTCTTTAAGAGCTAGATGTACTGTTCTCTACTTCAAGGAAACACCACCACTTGGATCCCACTACATGTTGAAAGCCTTAACCAACCAGGAGAGGCATGGGTCTAATATACAGCACTTACAGCACCGAGGACCCTCTCCACTTCCTTGGATAGTTCAAACTCATCCCAGATAACTATACCAGACCATGCCAGAGTCTAACTCAGAGCAAATCCAAGCAATTTTATCTGACAGAAACCTAGAGTAGTCTTCACTTATGTTACAGGAAACCCAATAAAACTGCTGGAAGTTAATCAAAACCAGCTTATGCTCTATACATTGTCTAAGTATGACTGAGTCCACCTTACTGTAATTTTATTACTAGGGTATTATCTAACTTGACTGGGGAAGCAGATTTGTTATTCTGCTTTGGGGGCAGGGGGAAACTTAGGCCAACCTGAGCATGTGACATGAAATTCATTTTTAAGTTTAGCACCACTCCAGTACTTTTATTGTCTCTGATTATACCTTTTCATTTTTTTCCCAGGCCTGGTAGAACATTTTTCTCCTATGGTAAAGGTCAGAATGTCCCCTCCCGCTCTTTTCCGCTTACAGGAACAAACCATCCTGCTGAATTTTACTTTAACATGAGCATCACCACACCTTAGAAAGCAGATTCCTTTGGAAGGGAAGCAGACCAGCCTGCGCAGTGCAGATAGCTGATGCCTCAATATCTCACTATTCCCTCCTCTCACACATTTGCTGCCCAGCTGGCAGTCTCCTCCTGCTTTTGTTTCTGGCTATCAGCACAGGCAGGACACAGTCCCAAGGCAGTGGACTGCATGAACCTTCATGGAATACAAGTCACAAAAGACCCCTGTAGATGTTCCATGTTATTGAGATAACTTGGCTGATAAATACCGATTGATTAATGCATTGTACCTTCAGGCTTAATTTCAGATAAAATCTTGATGATATTTGTTTGAGGCTTTCCTCCATAACTGAATACAGGCAGAACTGGGCCATGTAGAAACGTCTCACAAGTCCCATATTTATTTATCAGATTTATAATCAACTAAGTGTTCCAATAAGATGAAAAGCCACAGCCTTGATAAATGAAGATTTAGATTGCATTAAAAAAATCCATTGTGCTTAATGCTTGATCTGATTGTTACTGTTGACAGATCTGGTGATAATTATGGCATTACATATTATACTGCGGCTTTCTGTCATTTCTTCCACTGTAGGGAGTAAAACTTAATAGATTAACCTTCTGTAAAGCTGTCTGATCCTTTTAACAAATGCTAGTGACTAGCATACATCTTATGTTTTTTTAATTTGGTTATAGAATATAAACAACTGGAAAAATGAAAAACAAAAACAAAATACAAAACAGTACATAAAAGATAGAAGAAAAAAAGAAAAGGGAAAAAACCAGCTACACATATCACAACAGATATATCACTGACTCAGTTTTTAAGCAAGAAATTAAAATTTAGTCATGCAGAATCATATTGTTTAGACTTTCCACTGCATCAGTAAAGAGCCAGTTCAACATCTAAAAGTAAATAATCTTTAATCCAGGATTTTAAATCTGGAATAATAGTTTCTTTCAACAAAGCAAAATCATCTTGTTGACTATGCTCCAAGTTCAATGAATCTAAACATTTTTACAAACTGATACATTCCAAGTTTTTTGTATGTAATTCAAGATCACATCAACATCCTTTAACTCTTTTTTTCCCATAAATATTAACAATGGTTTAAAGGTCAGTCCAATACAGGACTCCCCAGAACAGGCCCAAATCATATGTGTCAATTTATTTCAAATACATTACATAAAAAGAGAGATATCCATCTTCTTAAACGTTCACTGGTATGCTCAGTAAAAATGGAAAAGCCTGTTCATTGAATTAGTTTCATCCTAAGATCATACCAGCCATATTTAATATTTTTAAAATACAAGACCATTGATATATTCAACAGCATATTCATGTCTTATTTCAAATTTACTAATTCCGATTTTGCTATTTTTCAGCTGTGAATATTAGAGTCTTCCAAAACATTCTTCAACAAGTAATTTGGGATTTTCAGAAGCTGCCAGTGCATCAAGTCTCCATAAAACAGTCAGAATATGTTTTAATTTAACATTTTGCCTTTCAACATATTCACGCAGCCCAATTACTTGTTATAATGCATTCAATGATTTGAAAGAATTATTAACAATAAGCTGGTTTAAGGTATTCTCAGTTCCTTGTTACAATCAGAATCAGGACCTGCTTGCATGAAGTTTGCTGTCTCAGATTCTGGGCTAAATTGATCTGCACAGAGGGATATTTGGCCTCTTTAAATGTCCTAGATGACTTCCAATCAGCCTGGAAAAAAGATCTCAGTCCAGACCTTACACAATATTTACTCTCAATTTAGTTCAATATCTAATTTCATGAGAGTCTAAAAGAGTCAGTGCAGAACTGCAATATCCTTTATCCAACCTCGACCTTCATAGTGACCAGTGTATTATTCTCTGCTTCATTAGAATAGTCTGGATGGAAAATCACTTTACTCAGCTAATTATTTAATGAACATCTTGAATGTGTCACATTGAAGGGTTTTCTCTGGCAACTCTCTCTCTTCTATGCTAAGAGAAAGGAGATATAATATTTTAATGCAAGATTGACTATGTCCCTGTCAGTGAGAGATAATGATTTCATTACTCTAGTTTTATTGCAGTAAACTTTTCACATAGCTTGGTAGGCAGACTAAATAACTAAAATGTTCTGGCTGGTCTGATAAAGATAAAAGTTGTTGTCTTTTGGCTAATTGATCTGCTGAAATAGCCAGGAAAATATCCAAGTTTTCTGCAGTTCCTATTGGCAAATTAATAGGTTAGATTTTTTTAGCTACTACATATTAAATGCCCGATACATTTATTTCAGCACTCCATGGTTAAGATCAGTTTTTAACTCTTTTAATTTTCTCATTTCTCCTTGCCTTTTGTATTTGTAACTTGTATTGTTTATTTTTATTTTACCCTTTATCAACAGTAATCTGTACTGCCTTTCGAAATCTGTTAAATTACACATTAAGATACAGGTGAACAATTTTTTAAATACATTTTTAACACATTTCTAGGTTTTGTTTTGTTTTGTTTTTTTTGCCATGTGGCACCATCTTTTCCAGTATGGTAAATGTATTATCTATATATCACAGATAGATTTCTGAGGAGGATTTTGACCTGGAAACAGATAAATTAGTGACAGTCATCTTACTTGGAGTACTTGAAAGGACAATTGTATTGACCCAATCTGCTCCAGATATTGGCTTCATGCCATGCTAGAGCAGAGACCTAAAATGTCTGGATAACTTAGTTTTCAGAAACAATTAGATGATCCCAACACAAGAAGCATTTTACAGGAAAGAAACAGTAGGTAAAGAAAAATGGTTAACTTATCAGGAGTTGTTAGAACAGGAACATGGAGAATATAAGATGAAATCAAAAGAGCAATTGACTGCAGAGGGATTTAGTTTTCAATGGTTTTTGTATACACAGTTAAGAGAAAGATTCAAAGTAGATAATAGGACATTTGGAATTGAGCAGCATAAGACAGAATTTGAACTATATACAAATGATAAACATTTAATTGCTAAAATGTATAAACTTTCAGTGAAATTTGAAACAAGAAGAGCAAGTGGAAGACTGTATGATAAAATGGGCTAAGAACTTTGGACACAATATACTGATGGAACAGTGGGAAAATATGTGGTTAAAAGGATTGAAATTTACATTATAATGTAAAAGAGAACTTTTATAAAATGATGTACCATTGATATATGACTCCAGAAAAATTGTCTAGAATGTATAAAGGTACTTCAAATTTATGTTGGAAATGTGGACAACATGAAAGGTTATTTTATCATGCCTTGTAAAAAACCCAGAAATTTCAAATACGGTCATAAAAACCCAGAAATTTCAAATACAGTCATAAAAAGAATTTTAAAGATCAACATTCAATTGAAACCAAACTTTTCTTGCTGGGATTAATGGACAGCCAATTAGAAAAAAGTCATGGAAGATTATTTTTTATATGGGATTACTGCTGCAACTCTATTGTATGTGCAAAAATGGAAAGACTCTGAAACACCCACAATGGAGGAATGGTTGGTGAAGAGGACAGAACCAGCAGAGATGGCAAAATTAACTTGTTTGATTATAGAAAGTTCAACAACTACATTTATCAGTGACTGGAAATCCCTTATGGACTTTTTGCTGAAAAAAGAGAAAACATGAACTTGTGATTTATGGGTTTGAAGATTAGAAAGGATAGTTTATGGAAAAAAGGAAATTATGATGTAACTTTAGAGAAAGAGGATAAAATATAAGTGCATTGATAACTGCTGTCAGAAAGATTGGAAGCCGCTTCTTTATAATCTTTTCCTTTTCCTTTTCTTTTTCTTTTTCTTTTTTGATTTTCTTTTTTGATTTTCTTTTTTCACTATTTACTATTTTTCTTTATTATCTTTATTTTCTTTTATGGCTTTTACTTTGTTAAAAATTTCTTCAATAAAAATTATATATGTATAAAAAAGAAACAATTAGATGACATGCAAAGATACAATTTCCCCCTGCAAGGTGGGGGTGGGGTAATGCTTACCAAATTTCAGAATAGGTGATGAGATTGAGTAAAGTTTTTACAAAGGTGGGGTTTGTACAATTTGGCATTGGCTGCAGGCAAAGGAGTCTTCCTTCTCCTCCCCAGTATGCCAACTGAACATCCTCAAGTTGGCACAAAATAATGCAGGTATTACACTGGCAGTCCTCATTGCCAATCCTATCCTGCCACTGTTTCTGTTCCAAATCAATGCCAGAATGATGTTTTCCTAATTTGTGAATGTACCTTGTGGGCAAATTATTGTTTTTCTCATCTGGTTTTCCATAACATCAGCCTATAAGGAAAACAATCAGAGATTAGGGCACAGGGTCTGAATTCAGGGCTCTACATGACCTTCTCTAGGTGGTTTGCCTCTTTTACACCGTATTTGGGCATGCCCCAAATAATGTGAAAGATGATGGGGGGGGGGAGGCAGGCAGGCAGGCAGGCAAAGGCACCAGGGCAAAAGTAGCTCCAGAAGGGAGGCAGTTCAATCCTGCCATGATTCTTAACCAGCTTGACCCAGTAGAACTGGAACTGAAACTGATTAGTTTTTGGGCAACCACATCTCTTACTTTGTGTGGAGGGGGTGGTGGTGAAGTGATTGAAAGTAACCAATATAGAAAAAATGGCTAATTACCAGCAAAAGCCCAGTCCAATGTCCCTTATTTATTTTTTTGAAAGCTACAATGTAGAAAACAGGGCTGTTGCACCTAAAGGAAAAGATTGTCACCAATCCAATTTTTTTTACTGTTAATACTGCAAACTGTTCAGAGTGCCTTTCAACTGAAGCAGCATGTAAAGCCTCAGCAAGCAAGTGAATAAATGAGAGGAAATTGGGCCGTTATGTCCCCCTTTCTTCCTCAAATAAAATTACCAGAAAACTGAAATCACCATTGAATTCTGGTTATTTTAAGGTACACCAGATAGTACAGTGGAGGTCAGTGAACTGTTAAAACAGAATAGCCCAAAAATGTTCCCTTTTCTTCCCCAAATAAACAGTGCAAGTCTGGTCAATTCACAGTGCTGTTAAAATGAAATTGTACAAATACATTCCTTGTCTTAGGGGATACGTCTGGTATGAATGGAATGGAGGAAAACAGGACTAATGGAGAGGCAAACACTGAGAGCAAAAGGGCATTCCCAAAACTGAGACCATGGAGGAGATTCATGTCAGGGCATGATGTACCATGATGACCTGCAAAATGGGGCAGAACCTTAGACGCATTTAAGTTAACATGATGCTTCCCAATGTTTCCACTTGGTTGGGCAAATTAGTTTTATTCGCTAACCTGCACATTGGGCAGTGAGGGGTGGTAAAGGCCTTGTTAGGAAGCCAAGCTGATGACAGAGGAGGAATGCAAAATGAAAACTTCCTAACTTGCATTTTCTCATCCATCTGCTTTTGCAAAAACTAAGCCTCTTTAATAAAAGTTCTTGTTTTACAGGGAAGGGACAAGCCTCCATATATACACCAACCTGTAAATTGTATATAACCAATCTGCAACTATTACATGCGAGTTTGTATATTTGTGCATGTGTGCATATGTGTGTGTGTGTGTATGCATATCATTTAAAAAGTGGACTGTGGTGTCCTCTAGTGGAGAGAGTAGCTAGTGTCTTCCAATGAAAGCCATTCTTATCAAAATCAACACCTTTTGGGGTGTTGTAACATTTTTTCCTGCATCGATAATAACAAGCACTAACAGTGCCCATAAGGACCATAAAAGGCCATTTGGAATTATGTTTTTCAGTCCCCTATGTATATATCTTGGATGATGTCATTAAAAACAGATGGCTATTTGCAATGTCATTCCAAAATACCCATTTTCTCTATTTTACTTTTTTATGCATACATATGTACACACGTTCCTGCATGGTATTTATTTCTGTTCAGATCCTTTGGTATTTTCAGAACCTGATACAGGGACAACCTAAAAATGTTTAGAGAAATTCAGAGAAATGTGCCTCCCCTGAACTCATAGTGGATATAAAAGGAATACTCCCAATACCCATAGTGCACTTACATGTCACTACTCAGCAGTAATCTTAAACACATTCAATAGGAATGTGAAAAGTATGTAGAACTGTAAGATAGAAGCTATTCTGGTACGCCTTCCTTCCCCCCCACCCCGCCCCACCCCGCCCCATATGCTCTCATACTAGAGAGTGTTGTGATTTTTATTGAACTGGTCCTCCTGCTAGAACATAGAACATCTGCTATGGAGAATAACTATGCCTGAAGAGTCCTCGTAGGGGTGAAACTAGTTGTGTAGTGCCTCCTACTGGTCAGTGGCTAGTATAACAGCTGTGTGATAAATATATTCTACTCTTGTTATTAGAACTAAAAAAGGAATTCTATCTATGTGAAGCTACTGTATTATCCAGAGCAAATATGTTATATCTGGAAATCAAACTGATAGAAATAGTGAGGAAAAACATTAAAGTGTGTGAGTTACAAAAAAATTACATTTTTTGAATTAGGAATTTCATTCTTCACTTCTCTTCATTTCTCTACAACTCATTCATTCTCTTGAAATGATCTGACCATCTCAATGTACTTCTTTAATGCAAGTCAATTTTGTATTCTGTCCATATTCATTCGTCACCCATTTATTCCTGAATCTCTCCCATCTTATCTTACTACAGACACTTTTAAGCTCCTGTTTCCCATTGCATTATTATTTTTATGTTTCCCCAGACAGACCCAACTCTCACTTTCATATAACAAATAGGCAGAAGAATACGCTTATACCCAGCCATTTTTATCTATTTGCTATTCATTCATTTCTGCAACAGACCTCATACTATCTACCTGGCTGCTGGCATTTATATGTCTTAAAACTTCTTCATCCATTCTTCCATCTTTAATGAACATTTTACCGAAACACACAAATTAATTTACTTGCTCTATTTTTTTTTTTTTACCATTTATGTATAACTTACACTTGTTCACTCCATTTTCCCTGTCAGATACAATTATCCTGGTCTTCAATACATCAATATGCAGGTGCATGCTGTTCAATGCATCATACAATCTAGCAACCATTTGCTGCAAGTCATTCAGATTCTTAACTAACAACAATACTTGAATATAAAAGTGCATCTATATTCATATCCCCAACCAACATACCTCTAATGGTGAATAAATGTTCACCATAAACATTTATTATACTTTCATCCATACATTAAACAACTAAAGGGGCATCACACATCCATACATTCCTTCCAGAAAGAATATTTCCTTCTGGAAAGAATTAAAGACCTGGCTCTTCCAGCTTGCGTGGGGTGATAACCTTACCCAATCCCGGGGGTGGCTAGTGCCTTGATGGTGCTCCCTGAATGACTGCCAATTATTCTTGGATCTATTTATTTTCTATTTATTATCGTAATTTTGTAATTTTAATCTATTTTAACTGTTTTGTAAACCACCCAGAGTCGATCGATGAGATGGGCGGTGACAAATTTTATATATTTGCCTGCTTAATGATGAACCATTTGTTAAGCATTCCATTTATGTTGCATTTAGCAACCAACCTTAAACTTTGTGCAAAACATTCTATAATTCAAGCCTGTTTACTTTATTATATACTTTCTCTAAATCAACCTACTTAACAATAAACTTTGTTTCTCATGTTATGCATTTCTCAGTGACTTGCTGAAGAAGAAAAATTTAGTCTACACAAACTCTATGGTACTTCACAAATTATGCTCCTTATCAACTGGCATATTATTTAAAACAAAATGGAAACACTCACTAAATTCATTTTCCCCGTAGTTTTGCATTTACTCTTGTTGCTCTCCTTTTGTATAAGAGAAAAATAATAGCATCCCTCAAATCATGCAGCATTTGGAGAAGCCAGCAAAGAATCTTGCCAGTGATCCTGATGGCATACTGCATCGGCAACAGGCTGGATTTGGCTGTGATCATTCAACAGTATCTATCCTGCTGTCTCAAGACAAGGGCCTGGATGCAGTTCTGTTAGAAAAAAAAATGGTGCTTTTCTACCCCTCAGCTTCCTCAGCCAACACTCCTTAGAATTTATTTCAACCTCTCCACCCAGTTCCAGTGTTTCCAATTTGCCTGCATGGCCACCCCCCTTATTTTAGGAAGCCCTTCCAGCAACTAACCCCCTGCCCATCTCTCCGCTCCAGATGCAAGCCATCGCCCTTTGCCACTGAGATCTCCAGGACCTAATTGCAGCCTCCAGCACCTGCCCCCCCAGCCTTTTTCCAGGCCATTAATAACCACTACATAAATATTCCAGCATCCAGCACCTTGATTGGTAACAGCTACCACCCACCATATACAACCCCAAATGGTCCATAAATTAGTTTGGGCTTATATCCTCATGCAATTGATCATTTTTCTATAACTTGAATACATTTAGTATTTGTTTGTAATAATTCCAAGAATACTTTGCTGGACATAGACAAGTTTCAAGTTACAGATGCTAAGGGTTATTCAAAGTTCTTCCCTTGAGCTGTGTGCAGTTGGCCAGGCTACAGCGAATAAAATTAAAAGGACCTTTTTATTGTCCTAAGGAGTACATTAAAAAAAAAAAAAGCACTGACAGAGAGAAAGCAAACAGAGTCTGTTGTTTTCCATTTCTCTCAAGCAGTGTTTTTCAATCTTGGCAACTTTAAACTGTGTAAACTTCAACTCTCAGAATTCCCCCCAGCTGGCTAGGGAATTCTGAGAGTTGAAGTCCACACATCTTAAATTTGCCAAAGTTGAACAACACTGCTCTAGAGTATGGGTAATATGTATATACCTCATTTGTTTTTTAAAATATAATGGAAATTCCTTAGATGATCATCATCTGTCCCTGAACACAATTATCCAAAGGATCTGCCTTCAACTAGCTAAGCTACAATGACTAAAATAAAATGAAAAAAAAACAAACAAATTCCTGGCTGCAGTCATTCAATGGCCAAGTTCCAGTGTTCTAATTCTGAACCTAAACTGATGCAAAAGACAGCGCTACTTCAGGATATAGTAATGTACAGTTGGCCAGACTGCTCCGGTTTTCTAGAGGGATAGATAGAGCATCCAAGTGTTGTTTCACCAGCCAGTCCTACTCCTGTTCTGTAGACCATAGCCCATTCCCTTTTCTTACAGTTTTAGGGATCCATCATCTACCACCTCTGTGCACAATTTCTTTTGAGAAAATCTGCATGGTCAAGCAACAATAAATAACAGAAAAGAGGTCATTACAGAGATGACTGGGCTGGTCCATCTCTTTAGAGAAGTTCAGGATCCCCAATATGATAAGGAACAAAAAGAAGGAAAAATCAGAGTTTCTTTTCTTTCTTTTTTCTCAGCAGTTAAATCTCTGAAATATAACCACTTGGTTTTCATGATTATTCTAAGCCTTCTTTAACTTCTGAAATGACTCAGTATCTACTGCTTCTGTGCAGCTTTTTAAAGTGGAACTATACTACATGAGTTGATTGAAGGGGATCAATAAGGGCCTGCTAGGCATAGTCTCCTGTGGTTAGAAGACAGAAATATCCCTGAAGGGGATGGGATGGGATTTAAACATGAAACAGATGGTTTCAGTGTGTGGAATCTTCAGGAACTAAATGTAGCTTCCAGGTGAAGATGCCATTCCAAAAAGCCACTCTGGGATTGAATGGAGAGTGATCCTCCTCTTAGCCATTTCAGGCTCCATAGAGATTTGGAGCAGAATAGGGCAACAGAATAGAAGTGTTCAGCCTCCATGACTCTATGCATAATTCCTGCAGAGAGGTTGCGTACTGTTGGCCAACCTACGCTGAGTAATGGGAGAAAATGTGGTATTATCATTATTATTACAACTGAAAGGGACCTGGCTGCAGAGGACTTGTTGATTAGCCCCAGAATCAGTTAATGACTAAGAGGAGAAGAGTGTGTTAGTCACACACCCCTGGAGGAAACCATTTCTATAAACCTTTCAGCTAACTTAGCACAAAGAAAGCAGTGCTTGGGCCATCCCAGAGATAACCAGATTGTTCCAGATGGCAAATGAAATGAAGCATACCGGGCAGAGGCATAAGAAAACATCAGGTAAATCAGAGACTGACTGTCAAGTCCCACATGATCATGCCGTACAGGGTCATCTTTAAAGTCTCAGCCTCTGTGTGCAATTTCTTGAGAGGAATTGACCAACCTAACTCAAAACTAAAATAAAAAATTAAATGGCTGCAGCGTACTCATGAGGTAGACTGCAGCTTGAATTAACCTCCAATAAGGGGAAAGAATCATAACCTTATTCTGAGAAAAGTAAGGCAGAGTCTGGATGCCATCAAAGGGACAACAGGAACAGGATTTGGGGCAGTCCAGGCATTGGTTTCCAATTCCTGCCTCATATTCCTTGGGGTTGGAGGGGTGATGATGATGATGATGATGATGCCACCTTTTGTGTGGGAATAATTTATAAGTAAATTATTTATGAGCATGAAGAATGGTTTGTTTAGACTGCAGCACTATAGATTGCTGGAAGTTAAATAACTGTCAGCCCTTTGAGGTAGGCCAGGTCAAGAAACAGACATAGCAAAGATTTCAGGAATGCCCCTTTACTGATGTGGGGTATAATGCAGGTAGTCCTCAGGTAATTGGGACAGGGAACTCTAGAAGCGAATATGTGTAGCTCAGGGTTGAGCTGCGGAGTCCTTGGGGTTCTCTGAGCTTGGCTGTTTTCTTGCAAACATTTCATTACCCGGCTAGGTAACATCTTCAGTTCTAGAATGGAATGGGGTTTGCTCTCTGTTTATATACAGTGGCATGCAGGGCATGCCAAAACAGCCAATCTCAGAGAACCCCAAGGACTCCACAGGGAACTCTGTCGCTAAGTGATGCAGTCATAATGCACAACATCACATGACCGTGTCAACATACAATAGCAGTTCTGGCAGTTCCAGTTGCAGTTGTTAGGGGAATCCTGCACAATCATTAGGTGCGATGTCACATGATTGCCATTGTGACCTCCTACTGGCTTCCCCATTGACTTTGCTTGTCAGAAGCTGTCAGTGAAGGTTGCAAATGGTGATCATGTGACCGTGGGATGCTGCAACAGCTGTAATTGTGAGCTGGTTGCCAAGTGCCTGAATTGTGATATGTGACCACAGGGACGCTGCGATGGCCACAACTTTGAGGACTGTCCATAAGTCTCCTTGTTCAGCGTTGTCATTACTTTGAACTGTTTCTGAATGAATGGTCATTAACTGAGGACTACCTGTAACAAAATCTTGAAAGCCTGCCAGAATTTCCCTTTACCTCTTCTTATATCAAACAGACTCAAGGTAGGGTTATTTTGAGTTTCATTCCTCAAGTCTTCTCCTTTCCCAGGCTTGAATTGTCATTTACTTTCTCTTAACGGTTCTTGCATTCCTTCATCAATATCTCTGTCCTCCTCTCTGTCCTCCTCTACAATAATAGAAAGAAGATAATTTGCTTCAGTTCCTTGTTTCCCAATCTTTAATTGTATAAGCTGTCTTAGTCAATGGAATGGCTTAAAGTCTATCTCTTTTTATGGAAAACAGTCCAAAGCTATCTGGAGAAAGAAAGATATACTAGTTCTGGAGCCCTGGATCCAGCCCTCAGAACAACTCAAAAGCAAAAAAACAACAACAACAAACCACCGAAACCCCAACTTCTAGAAAACCCCATTCCTAATCTATCTGATTCTACCTTGGTTCTATTTATGATGTGGCCTGGAAGCATCCTGACCTACCACCTCCTTGCAATGTGTCTGATAACTTTCTGCTCTGACTCTATCCTTGACTCCAGCTGGGCACAAGTTTTTTCTTTTTAATTTTAAAGACTGACAACTTGGCTTCAAGGTCTGCTGCCATTTTGCAGTTCAGCAGTTCACAGGGTACTTTCTAAAGTGGAGATTATGAAAACTGAGGCTGGGACAAAGCCAGTGTCTACCACCTCCAGGTAAAGAAGATCTTCCCACATGCTCTGGAAACAAAGCCACAAAAATATTTCTGGCTCACACCATGTACTAGAACTTTCTTCCCTTTGGAACCCTGACCGCTCTAGCCACAATCAGTAGTGTAGGTAATGTTATCAAAGAGGAGAAGCCAAATGGTTTTAATTTCTTTTTCAACAAAACACATCTCTAATACCAGACTGGACTGGATGGAATCAGGCATTCATCCCCCCTGGCGTTTATACTGACATGAAAGAATTTAAGCCTGAGATTTCTCTTCAAGCATAATGAAAACCTTTCCTCCTTTCTGCGGTGTATTCTTTCAGCTCTACATTTAAACTGTTCCTGTAATTCCTTACTCCTTATTTTATTTTTGACAGCTGAGAGGGAGGGAAATGGAGAATCACTGTGTTGCTCAGGTAGTTCAGAATTATTGATAAAATACGTTCAAGGGAAAGAACTGCATTAATATCCTTGTTTTTGATAGAGAACGCAAAACAATAGGAACAAGACAAAAGAACAGGATTTCACTCTTTCAGTAGGAGCCTTTGTGACAAATATAGGACAACTATATCAGTTATCCAACCTTTTATTACAGTCAACGACCAAAATTCCACTTAAAAGAAGGTAGAAATTAAAACATATAAAATAAAAGAAGATAAAACACACAACAATAACTAAATAATCAGTATGGTTGGTTACAGTGGGTTTTACAAACACTAAAACAGAATTTGGTCAGATTCAAAGAGACTGAATCATACTGGTCAGTTAACAACTGTACAGAAAACACAATATTTAGGCTGCATAAATTAATCAGTCACTAAAGGGCAGCAAAGAGTTGGATTTTCTGAAGCTCTTTGCTGCCCTCTTGTGGTCATCTGGATTTTTTTGTAGACCAGATATGCATAAACACAAACTGGCTTCAGTTTCTATAATGTTATCCAAGGTGAGCAGGGTTTTTTATCATAAAAGTGGGAGAGCAGGGAGGGAAGCTTGTGGAACCTTTCTGTAACATTAGGATGATAACCAGAGCCCAACACGGGACAGTGATCACATACCTGATCTGATGTTCCTGTCAAAGCAGTGGCTATGTGATCTGAAAGTGGGAGCTTTTGGTGTCTTCTTTGTCATAGTCAGATCATGCCTTGATTACCATAAGATCCTTTAGTGCCACTATCCACTGCAGGGAGGCTGGACTCATTAGATTGGTCCGCCCCAGAGACTAATGGACCCGGATGGGTTCCAGAGGGAGCTGGGGGTTGTTTCTGCTGGTCTGCTGCATGGTCCATCTGAAGCCCTGGTCACTGCTTGGAATAAGGAGGGGCTGAGGCTTTGGATTGGATCATGCCCATGTGACCTCTCCCTGCTTGGGGATCCTGACACTCCCTGTGCTGAGGGAGTTGAAGCAAGAGAAGAGATGTCTAGAGAGTTGCTGGTGCTCGATGAGGGACAAACTCGACCAAACACAGGCCAAAGCCACTATTAAGGTCTTCTTTGTGGTGGTAAGTGCAGCAAAGTGTCATTACTTCTCTGTTCTTATTGCATCTGCAGATAGCCACTTCGCGGCCCTGTTTTGGGTGACATGAGCCCTCCTGGGTAAGGAGGGCTCAGACAACCTCTTGCAGGGGTGTGTGCGGGGGAATTTGCTCAGCATCTGTTGGACAAAGTTACTTATATTCGCTCTCAGTTGGATGCTGGCTTTGTTGCAGATCCAGTGGAGATGTCTAGAGGGGAGTCTTGCCCTCTTATCTGGGAATGGTTTGAACCTATTGGACCTGAGGAAGTGAACAGGATTCTTCAGACTGTGAGCTCAGCTACGTGCTCTTTAGATCCATGACCCTCATGGCTTGTTAAAGCAGCTCGGGGGATGTCATGTCGCTTTGTTCTAGCGATGGTTAATGCTTCCTTGAGTGAGGGGGTGTTCCTTCACCTCTTAAGAAACCTTTGGTTTGCCCCCTCCTCAAGAAGCCATTGCTTGATTTTATTTTTATTTTTTGTCCAGTATCTAGCCTTTCCTTTTTGGGGGAAGGTGATTGAGAAGGTGGTTGCACTTCAGAGGACCTTGAATGAAGTGGATTATCTGGATTCCTTTCAGTCTGGAATCAGGCCTGGGTATGGGACTGAAACAGCATTGGTCATGGTTTTGGATGATCTCTGGTGAGGGCAGGATGGGGGTTGTGCATCCATCCTTACCCTACTTGACCACTCTGTGGCTTTCGATACCATCAACCATGGTATCCTTCTGGATTGGCTCAGAGGATTGGGGATGAGTGTCCTGTTTCAGGTCTCAAACTCACACAGTGGCTAGGTGAGGAAAGCAATTTATTCAAGGCTGAGCAGATAGCAGACAAGGGAAGAAATGTAAATCGACAAAGTCTCTTGGAAAGTAAGCTTGCCAGGGTGGTTTCACTTTCAACAGGAGCATGCAAAAGAGTAGTCAAAATCTTGCAGGGGAATGCAGAGGAAGTCTAAAGTTCAGAGAGCCATGTCACATTTGTCAGCTAGTCCAAGATCAGAGCTTCATGAGCAGGATTCATAGGAATGACATGCCAGAGCAGGAAATCAGACAGTTATTTCCAACAAGGAGACATGGGTCAGAGCTGCCTCTTAAATCAGACTGTAGCCAGCTGTCACTAATCAGGAGATTTGCTCCCTTGCTTGGTAAGGAGCCTAATAGACCTTCGCTGCTCTGCTCTCTTCTCTACTCCTTGAGTGTGGAGGTTGGGAGGCCTTCTGTCATCCTCATCTGACTTCTCCAGCTGCTCAGGTAGTGCTCTGTTTATAGTGCTCCATGTGATTCCTGGCTTTGTCTCTCCTGAGGTTAACATTCCACAGGCTCAGCTGGAGCAACATGAGGCCACTGGGTGAACTCATCCATTGCCATGGGATGAGGTATCATCAGTATGCTGATGATACCCAATTATACATCCCTGCCCCTGGCGAATTAAGTGATGCTGTGAATGTCTTATCCTGGTGCCTGGATGCTGTGAAGGTCTGGATGGGGAACAATAAACTTTAGCTGAACCCTGAGTGGCTTTGTATTTTGGGGACTTCCAGTGCTAAGACTCTACCATCTTTGGTGCTGGATGGGGTGGCACTGCCCCAAACAGACCTGGTACGCAATCTGGGGGTCCTCCTGGACTCATGACTTCTGCTCAAAAAGCAGGTGCCAGTTGTGGCTAGGAGGGCCTGGCTTTGTGTTATGCACTAGTTGTGCCTGTTCCTAGATCGGGGGGCTCTGCTCACAGTCACTCATGCTGTGGTCACCTCTTGTTTGGACTTCTGTAATGTGCTCTACATGGGATTGCCCTTGAAGAGTATCTGGAAGCTTCAGCTAGTGCGAAATGCAGTTATGTGTGCCCCTAGGAGGGTACATGTTACACCTCTGCTCCACGAGCTATGTTGGTTGCCAGTTTGCTTCTGGGTCCAATTCAAGGTGTTGGTTCTGACCTTTAAAGCCTTTCATGACGTGGGGCCAGGTTATTTGAGGGACCACCTCTCCCTGATTACATCTGTCTGTCCCATCAGGTCTGGCAGAGGAGGCATGCCGTGAGTCCTGTCTGCAAGGAATTACATTTCCAGGGTCCCAGGAGGTGGGCCTTCTCTGCTGTGGCGCCACCTTGTGGAATCTTCTCCCCCTGGAAGTGAGGTTAGCTCCATCCTTCTTAAACATTCCGCAAGTCCCTCAAGACTGGCTATGTGATCAGGCCTGGGGATCCCAAGGGACCAGGAAGATTTTGCAATGGCTCCCTTACTGTGGTTAGCATCATCCTCTCTTGTCCTGTGTGCTTTTTAATAGTTTTTATAGTGTTAATAATGACTGTTTTATATGTATTTATTGGTTTTCTTTTTAACTGAGTGTTGTACACTGCCCAGAGTCACTGTTTTGTGAGATGGGTGGCTATACAAATATAATAAATAAATAACAATGTCCATGATCTGCGATGTAGTAAAATTGCTTTTGAGTTATGCTTGCCTTCTGGTTACTTGATCACATGGTTTTCTTGGTAAGGATATGGAAATATTTTGCGACTAGTTTCTGGAATTTATTTTAAACATACATAAAAGTTTTTATTCCACCTCTCTGACTATCCAGGCTTCTTTGCAAAATATACAGCAGCAATAAAAGTATTGAGCCATAAAGTTAGTGGTGTGATTGATATATTTTTTTAAAGCTTCCCTAGTGGGATGAGTATGCTTTGAAGGCCTGGAAGTGGTCTGGAAGCCTAAAGGAGAGCGTGTCTCCAGGGAGGAGTCATATATAGGCAAAAGAAAGAAAAGCTGGTGTAAGGCTTAAGAAAGTTTCGCTCTTTCCCCTGCAAAATAACCAGGTTAGCTGTTCTGCAATAATTAGCCACAAAGTTTCACAACCTTGGTGGCAGATGTGGCTCAGAGTTTACAGACAGAGGAGCAAGGAGAGGAACAACCTGTAGCAGAGCAACTGACCTCAGGAAACCAAGGATGTAGGACAAGAAGGCCTAAGAGGTCCTAACCTTGGTATGATGACATTATTATATCTCCTCTTTTATTTTATTATAGTTCTATTTTATCTTATGTTTTATATTGTTTTACTCAATTTTAATTCAGTTTCTCCCTTTAGTTTTAAGTCTTGATGTTTAGGTTTTATATGACTGTTACATAGCCTTTACTATATTTGGTCATTGCTTCCCCCCCCCCTTTTTTTTTTTACCTTGCTGGTCATTGACTGTAGTTAAATGAAGTTGAAGTTCAATTTGAAGTTCACATTCAGGATGAATTTGCCTGGACTGTCCAGGGCTAAAAAAGAATCAGGCTTCTGGACTGAACATTTTGAATAATTGCCAGTATGTCTGGAGGGTCAGATGAGGCCACACATGCGCATCAGTTGCTTACTGGCCTCCCTCACCACATTCTGGGGGATTTTAGGACTACAAACATTAGCTTAGAACACACATTTGAAACTCTGTGCCATGAGGAATCTACAGGATTACAGAAGACAAATCAGGACACTTATGGCAAAGACATAAGCAAATTAGGATAAGATCAAGGACAATATAACTCCACTGCTAATGGAGGTCATAAGGAGAGAGTCATGGCTTTCTTGGAAACATCTCTGTTTAAAAGTCCTGAAAATGCTGCAGGTACCATATATCTCAGTATGAGGAATTCAGGAAATACTGATTCAGACCTCAGCTACCACAAGGTAAGGGACACCTCACTTGAACCAAGAGGATTGTCAGGAGCTTCCAACCCCCTAAGAAACATAGGCAATAATAGGCATAAACCCCAGACATAGCATGCAAGTCCAGGTAGGTACATTCACAAGTGAAGCTGATTCATTGCATGGCCCTCTTCAGGAGAAGGCATTTCTTCCAATTGATCTGCTTTCCAGCAAGTGGAGATTTGGCTGGATCCCAGAAGCTCTAGTTTTACAAACCCTCAGTTCAGAATGGACTGAGCCTGTGATGGAAACAGCCCGTGCTCTTCACATCAGTATGGCATATGGGTTTTGCAGCCAGGCTGGCTACTGCTGAGCTGCTGTGAGTCAGCAGAGAAAAATAATGCGGACAGGGAGAAGAGACTCAGGGATGGCCTTGGAGCGCAGCTGTGCTGTCACAAGGGTGTAGGAGCTGCCCTGGCTGCTAGCCAGGTCTCTTGTGGGGCAGATGAAGGCAGCAGTCCCATTGCCCAAACTTAATTTATGGGGTTGGGGTTTTAAAGTCCTGGAGGGAAACCCACCTCTGTAGTTGCTGGGGGAAATGCTGCCAGTTTGAGCTGGAGAAAGGGAGAAGGAGAGAGAGAGAGAAAAGATGGAGAGACACATTGCCATGTTTGAGCGTGTGCTGATTTGAGGCATTGAGGCAGAAAGTGCCTCGGAGAGGCTGTGCAGGAATTTGGTGGCTGGAGAGAGAGAGGCTTGGAAATTGGCACATGAGGCTGCAACTGAGCTTGATCCCATTCAGATGACTCCTTTACTCCATTTGACTCTCTCCCTTCAGAGGAGCTTAGCTGCTTCTGAATCAGAAAAAAATTATTCACTTGAGCACAGAAGCAGGCATAGGATGTGTGGAACAGCAATCAACCTACTTTACGCACAGCCAGCATTCATGCTTTCATAGCGATGATTCTAGAAGGCTTTCCACAGGAACCCTTTATTCCAGTGTTGTCCAAACTTGGCCACTTTAAGATGAGTGAAGTCCACTCATCTTAAAGTGGCCAAGTTTGGACAACACTGCTTTATTCTGTAACACCTTGCCTCATTCCCCAATCCTACCACGGGTCCAGGTGATATCACTCTTATTTATAATCTTTCTGTGTTTTTGTATTGCATCATTTATCCTTTGAGTTATACAGACAGACACATACCTATTAAAAAGAAAAAGGCAGCACAGCTACTAGGTTCATAAAAACCAAGAAAAAAACCCTGGAAAATGGAAGAATTGAGGAGCAGGGGAAGAGGAACATTTTGAAATTA
This sequence comes from Python bivittatus, assembly GCF_059951505.1. NCBI lineage: Eukaryota > Metazoa > Chordata > Lepidosauria > Squamata > Pythonidae > Python > Python bivittatus. The sequence continues at coordinate 57,225,114 of NW_028277088.1, forward strand.
AACAGGCAAAAAGGGGGAAATTCTCCCCCTCACTTTTTCCATTTTCCCTTCACCTTTCTAATAGCTACATTATGCCTTTTGATTAGTAGCAACCAAAATCCTTCACCTAGAAATATCCCAGCAGTCAAGAACAAATGATATACATTTACAGAGAGAGAGAGGCAGAGAGGTATAGTTGGTACTTCCACCTACCTGGCTCATGACCTTTTCCTTGGCTTTTGTCAGGCCCTGACGATCCATGGGAACTGTGCACAATTTCTTTCCTCCACAAGCCACACTCACCCTGCAGCCCATTTGCCAACTGGACTCCTGGTCTGCTACTGCCTTTGCTTCATTCCCTCTGGCTCACTGTGTGGGATCTGTCAGCTCCCTTTCTCCATGTCTCTCCAGCAGCCACAAGGAATCCTTCCTTTTGTCAAAGTTACTATCAAACCGTACTTATACTTCGTGTGCACTTGACTATTTAGAGGTCACTGTTTCTGGTGATTTTTGAAAAGACCTTCCTTCTTTTGTTATCCGTATCATCTGCGGGTCAGACCTCCCCTCTTCTCTAAGGTTGGGAGAGCAATGCGAACATTAGTGTCCTGCAAGCTCTACTTCCAGATGGAGGAACTTAGTCTTTTCTATCCGGGTGGGAGGGATTTGGGATGGATCACTAGTAATGATGAAATAACAAGAGAAAGGAGAAACTCTTGCTGCTCTGCGGGGGTCAAGAACTCTCCAGAAATCTGGCACTAATCAAGCTGATAACAGCAAAGTAAACAGAAAACAAATAATGGTTATTTAACATTGAGACAGTAAGTGTGACACTGGAAATAAATATTTCAAAAAATGTCTGGAGGAATTTCCTGCCAAAGCAGTTCACACATTGGAAACTTTTGAACTCTCACTGTTTTCCTGTGTGCAGAATGATACACATGAAAGGAAAAAAGTTACATGATTGGGAAAGCAGGGGTTATGTTTTGATTTTTTCTGGAGAGGAAATGCAAGAGGAAGGCGGGTGGGGGGTAGCTAGAGAAATTAACCATTCCAAGCCAAAAGTAATTTAGATGATTTAAAAACCGAATTCCAAGCCAAAAGTAATTTAATTATTTAAAAACCGAAATCCTCATGTACCTGAAAAGTGGCTAACATATTCAGATGATAGCAAGCTCCCTAAAACAGGAGAATTAGTCAAAAATAAACTTTTAAAATTTAAGGTTTTCAAATCAAAAATCAAATTTGTTAAACAAACCAACACAAGTCCATTCAAAGGGAACTGGGTGGAATGGGTCTTACTTTTGTGCAAAGCAACCATATATCTTTCAGAAGTTTTAAGACTGTAACTCACACAAACCCCAGTTGTTTGGGTGCCAAAAGAGCTGGAAGGCATCAGGTTGTCTACCCCAAGTGTGTAATACTGTTGTCTAAAACAGATTCGGGAGTTCTGGAAATATAAGATAGTGTGACTAGCAGCATTTCTGATGGATTGAAGAATACCTGGCAAGATGGAAATCTTTCCCTTAGCAAAAAATATCATCTCATGCCATAAATAGATATGCAAGTTATTTTTCACAGTCATACAGTATATCCCTCACTCCCAAGCTGCTCAGGCACAATAAGCATCTCTCATTTATTTTCACAACAACTCTGTAAAGTACAGTAACTTGTGAGGAAGTTCTATGTTCTGATCTAATTTTTGCCACTCTGGTGCCCTTCACATAAATTGGATTATAACTCTTCAAATTCTGAGTCTGGGAGTTGTAATCCAAAAGCACTGGAGAAGGCTGCCCTAAGCTATGAAACCACTTGCGTAGGACAGTTTTCCCTAGTTAAAGCTAAATTTATGAAATGAAAAGAACAAGTCTTGCCAAGGAAGAATCAGGTTGGCTCTTGCAAAGGGAAGTCCAACCTCATACATCTTCACATTTTTTTAGCGGATCAATAACTATGGAAATACAGATGTTCCAAGCAATACCATAAACTTTGATTTCCAAAAAGATTTTCACCCAGTCCTTCGGTAAGCTTAAATTGTTAGGACTGATGCATTGGTAACATGTGGGCAACAATAGTCAAGAATCTAACTAGATTTGAACAGCCCCCTTGCTAGCCGTTGGGGACATAGGACTTTTTAATGAGTTTTTAAATTTGTAACATGACAATGACAGCATCCATTTAAAGAATGACTGTTTACTGTAAATTGCAGTTTGGAAAAAATAATGGTAGATGGTGCTAGTGCTCCCCTCCAAAATGCGTAAGAGCTAAACTGTCTACAGATTAAGATTTTCTTTCTTGGTCACAATCACCTTAAAGGTACTTAAGTAAAGCCTGAATATGCAGCTCACAATTGACCCCCTCTGGTGTAAAAGGTACAGCTCAGCGTTTGTTGTGGGGATGAAATGAAGAGAAATCCTTCTGCAGGCAGCCTGGAGCTCTACAAGTTGAGGTGTGGAGAAAATCACATTTTCTGAGGGGTTGTCCTCCCATGCAGCTATTCATTTTTCAAGCAGCATTTTGACAGGAAGTCACTTCTTGGGAGGGCAATATTAACTTTCCCATCTCCAACACCAGGATCACTCAAAAAAAAAAAAAAAGCCCCCCTCCACCAACAGATTTTGAATTCCATTGACATCAGTGAAAGCTGTCATCCTGATTAGTATATGATGGAGCGTTTCTGAGGAGAGGAACTACACACAAAAGCCTTGAAATCATCAGTGTTTTCCTATTGGTGTCCTGCCCAAAACAGCACAGCATGATTTCACTGCAAACAGCATGGAAATTTCATCTCAGCTGTATCTGCCAGAAAATCAGTTAATCAACTGCAGCTAGGGTAGGCAGAACACTGAAAGCCCACCAGCGCAGAAAATGCTCTCTCCCCATATACTAATAGGGAATATATAGGGAGAGAGCATATACTCTTTATTTGCATACTGACTGCTGGGATAATACCACAGTATTAAAATATAGGTTGTACTGCCTCTTTGACAGAAGAGAGACCTTAAAACATATTAAGAGTTTTATCTGGCTCCAATCGATACTTTACAATCCAATGCAGCTTACAAAACAGTAAACTCAGCATTGCTGCTAAATGGTTGCATTTGGCTAAATAAATAAATAGATGTATACAGTTCTGGGGACGCGGTGGCGCAGCAGCTTAATGATGCTGAAAGCTGCTGGCCAGAAATGGTCTACACTTCAGCGGTTTGAACCCAGTTCCACGCAGCAGAGTGAGCTCCTGCTTCCTCCCCAGCTCCTGTCAATCCAGCAGCTCGAAAACGTACGTGAGTAGATAAATGGGGACTGTAACCCCGGTGGGAGGAAAAATGCTGGCGGCGCCTTGCAAAGGAGACGGGAGCAATTGCCAGTAACGTGGAAGCCACGCACGCCCGAAAAAGGCGCGAAGCAATGGAAACCCCGCCTCCTGCGCTCGCCAGCTGGGCTCTGCTGTAGGAAAGAAGCAATGGCAAACCATTTCCGAAACATCTTGCCTTGAAAACTGCAGGGACGCGTCCAGGCAGTCACCGCAGAATCGGTAACGATTGAGTGTGGATTTAAAAAAAAAAAAAAAACAGTTCTAAATCAGTTTATCTAAGCAGACTGCAGACTACGCAGTATTTCTTCTTTACCCCATTCATTTTTCTTTTCAGTAGCTTCATTTGTAAGCCCCCTGAACAAGAAAACTCTTAAGTAAAAAACAAAAATTAACAATACTCCAATTTACAATGAATTCTTATTAAGAGCATCATTTTGGTTGAGGGCTAAATTATTTCCTGAGGAACAAAAAAACCCAATCGGGAGTTAGAAGAGCTCGATGCAAAACTGAGGGTCATTAGCAAAAAGCCAGCCAATCTAGGAAAATACACGCTGAGCCAAAGTCACTGCTGAAATCCTTTTAGAGGGGGAGATGTGGAAGATTAGTAAAGGAGAAAGTTTTACCCAAATAAAAGAAACGTTCTTGATCTAAGCACTGCACTAACATAAAATACAATATGCACACTTTATTATGTGTGGAACATAGAATCAGCTGATTAATACGCCAAGAGAAAGGAATTGGATTAGGAATGAAAACTATATTTTAACGCTTATTAG